>NW_005054438.1:226310-246331 GCF_000277835.1 Geospiza fortis | reverse complement strand
TGCCCCCGGCGGGCCCGGGGGGAGGCAGGAGCCGGTGCCTGGGGCTGGGGGGCTCCCGCAGCTTCGGGTGGGGACAGGGCGCCTGCAAAAGGGATCTGATGGCGGGGTTTGGCTCCTCGCTTCTCCCCCCCCTTTCTGATGGCAGTGGGCAAACTTGGGGTTGTTTCTGTAGTAAATAACAAGGCGAATGCTGTGCTCAGAGGTGTTTAGGGGAAGAGGGTGAAATGTGAGAATAAATGGTGAACCCCAAACTTCCGGGCAGCGAGCTTTGTGTGGCTTTGCTGGTGCTAAGAGAAGTTGCGAGGAGGCATCCTCTGCGGCGATCCCACTGATGCCTGCCCACTGACATTACACTTTAATCTTAAACTGCTTTGGTTCCATCCCTCAGAGGGCTTAGTTAACCAAAACGGGATCTCCTGCTTCCAGCTCTGAATTAGTTCTTTCAGGTGTCAGAGACAGGCAGGTGGTCCTGATGTAAAACGTGATCCCTCCTGCTCTTACAGGTATAGACTCAGAGTTCGCTTAAAACAAGCGCGTGGGCTAGGCTGGGCCTGAGGAAGCATTTCTTTAACATGAGAGGGGTCAAGCACTGGAAGAGGCTCCTTAGAGAAGTGTCTCAGTCTGTCCCAAGTCTGTCAGTGTCTAGGAGATATTTGGACAGTGCCCTTAACATGATGTGACTTTTGGTCAGCCCTGAAGTGGTCATGTAGTTGGACCAGATGATCCTGGTAGGTTCCTATCAACTAGAATAGTCTCTTTTATTCTAACTATATCCATAATGTTGTTAATAAAAAGGTAAAGGGGATGAGATCAGCATAGAGAATTCTGCATTTTCTTTTTTAACAAAAGGTAGCCAGTGGCTGGTCTTAGTCAGAAGTATCTCTACTGATGATGTAACAAAATACATATTTGCACTTTATCACTAGAACGCTGGGAATGCTTTATTTGCCTGTGAAATAGAAACTTGTTTCACAGTTCTGTGTTGTCTTATTATGGAGTAAGCATTTATTGGTGATTAAGGTCTTAGACCTTACTTAGAAAAAGTATCCAACTGTAACCTTGTAGCTGTATAATTGTGGAACTCTGTGTGTATATATTTTGTCCAGACTATTTTATAAATGTGCTTTTTTTTCCTGTCTTAAACTTTTTTTCCTTTTTTTGAATGCAGTTCATAAGCTGAAGTGAACAGGATCTGTACTGAATCTTCTCTACTCACCTATTTCAAGAATTTTCAAATTCAGTTTAGATTTAAAGTCAGAAAAAATGTGCATATCAGAAACATCTGGAGGTTATAGTTTGCTGGTGTTAATGCTACTGTTCAGGCTGTGGGGGCTTGCCTTTTAGATTTTCTGGCTTTATTTGTATTCAGCATTGGAGAGTCTCCACGTGTGTGGCAGGGGGACTGGGTGGTGCAGGTCAGTCTTCACTGTTCCTGTATGATTTAAGTAACATTTTAGTCTGTTGAAGTACACAAAGTTTTACCCCATGGTAAAACCTTGGGTTTTTTGTTAGTGGGTGCTGAAAAGAATTCTGGTCTCTTTGTACAACGGAATTTTCAAACTTCCAAACATGAAATTTAACCAGATTTCAATCAAGCCCAGTTGCCTGATATTGAAAACCATATTAATTTTGGGTGGTGAGTGAGCATACATTATGGTTGTAAAATGTTTTGTTCTTATCCCCATCCAGTATGGTAGCAGCAGACTTAAAAATAAGTGAGCATTATGTGTCACTTGTATGCCTCACTCCTGGACTGAGGAAATAATTTCTATTGCCCTGGACAAGCACAACAGTAATATCTTTACTGGTATGGACTGGAGGGGCTTGGTCTGAGACAGCTTAATTCAGGAGTTAATTCAGCAAAAGTGCTCAGAAATCACCTCTCTGGTGAATGTAGTAAGGGTGACTTGCTACATTTTAAACCAAAACGTTTGATTTCAATGGGGAATGCATTTTACTGTAACTGATTTAGTTTGTCTTCTTCTCTCTTCAGAGGAGTGGAGTGCTTAGAGACTCTAATATTTCAAATAAGTGCATTCACTAATAATGACTTTCTTGAAGGGAAGCTCCTCTAAGGATTTTATTGCTAAAGATTTACAGAGAGGTGAGGCTTGGCCTTCCAGGGAAAGGATTGACTAGGTGTGGGTTTGTTAAAAAACACATTGAAAGGCATGGTATTAGAAACTGCTCAACAAACACAGTTTATCTTTGTCTGTGGTTCCTCTTTCAGGCAGTTGGAGTTGTCTGGGATAAGTGTCCCACCCGGTGTGTTTTTATTGTGTCCCACCCAGGAGGGGCACGTGGGGTCAAAACAGACCTGTGAGAGGATGGCTGGGTTCTGATTATGTGGAGTAAGAGTGAAGGTTAAATGAGGGTGCTTTTCAGAACACAAGTATTTTCTTTTGCTACAACATTCAGATTGATCTCTGTCAGGTAAACTTTTGCATCGTGAAATAACTCCTCTTAACTCTTAGGGTTTCTTCTTAATAAGAGAGAACTGAAGAGGGAGTTTTGTTCCTAGTGAAACTTCTTTGCAACACTCTGCATACCAGAGTTGTTTTGTAAACTAATGTTTTTACCTGCTTGAAATAAATTTGACAGTGCTCTGAAAGGAATGCTTCTTTGGTCAAGTATGCTTTCAAATCTCTGAGTTAGTCTGTATTGTAACAGTAGTTATTTGCAATATTGGCACAACCCTGAATGCAGCACTCTGTGTACAGACTTTGGTCTATGGAAAAAAATGGCAGGCTCCACGTGTCTTGGACATCCGCTGCAAATGCAGTTTTTGTCAGCACTTCTTTCGTGTTAGTGCTGTAATTTGATTATTTTGCCCTCAGAAGCTGTCTTTAAGTGAATTAGCCTTGTTTTTATTGTGCTTGCATCACTGGAAACACCTGTAGTTTTAACAGAGAGTTTTTAGATTCACAGAATTTGGCAAGGCATGACGAACTTCTGGAGAGCCTTTCTCTAGGCATACAGACAACCATATTTTCCAAGCGTGGGAAAAGTAGTGTATTCACAGAAAGCTGCTGTTCCTTTATGTGTTTCCCTTTTCTCAGTATGGCAGCACCCCTGAGTGTTAAATCACTCTTGTCAGGTAGGACTGAGTGCCATGATGACTCAATTCCAAATTAATTTGAGCCATATTTTTTACACTGTCAGTCTTAGTAGATTGCAAAGCCGCTGGGGAGTTTCTCTGTCCAGCTGTGGTTCTGCTCTCTCTGGCAGGTTACTTTGTAAACTCTCAACTCATTTGTAGCAGTTTATCTGCATTGCTGCCAGACCTGGTAAGCTAACGAAGTGTTTTGAGTCATCTTACAGCTTTCTCACTGCTATAGAAGGATTATTTTTAGCTTCATTAATTTTTTTTTTGTTTTTTTTGCAGAGGCAAGTTGAGTGTTTGCATCAAACATCTTGAACTTGAGTAGTTTCTGTAAAATGTTGACTTTACAAAATCTCTAAGCCGGTGCAGCTTGCTTTCCTAGGAAACCCAAACAATGTTGTTTCCTTCTCAGGAATCCTATTTGAAAGTTTGAGAAAGTCTTTGGAGCTTCAATATAATGTTGTTGCACATATATATCAGCCAAAGAACTCATCCTTAGGTAGCTGATTTGCACTTAAATTATTAGCTCTATCCATATGAAGAGGAGGCTGGAGACTTAAGGCAGATCTGCAAAATGAAGTAATTATTAGGTTTTTCAGAGCTTTCCTAGCGAGCTGCTCTTCTGTAATTATCTTCATACAGTTGTGGAATATTCCATTATCAGCTATCTGTTTATATTGTCTTGTGTGTCTGTCTGTTGATATTGTGTGTTTGCATGTTTGCTTTCACTGTCAATAATCTGTTTTAGCGCAATGGACTTTATATATAGTCTTTGGAGAGAATCGTGTGCATCATTTTTATCTGGTCCATGTTCAGAATGTGCTGTGATACAGCATCAGAAAAACCATCAGCAAATGCTTTTGTAGGCCCAAGAAGAGAAAATATTTGCAATTATCTACAGCAGGAACAGAAAGATTAATAAAAGTAAGGGGTGGGGAGGGAAAGGGAAGAATTTTGCATCTTTTTGGGGTGAAAATAAATACTTGCAGTTAAGAATATTGTTCTGGGATTAGAGGAGCTTGATTCAAAAGTTCCTCTGTTACTAGTGGATATATGTAATAAAAAATGTGGCAGCAAGAAGCGAGATGTAGCCCAAGTGATTAGAGTGATTTGCTGCTAGTGAGACCATTTAACAACTATATCCTATAAATTCATTTTCCCTGTTCTCAACCAGAACTCCTGCGTGCATTGTAAGTCATCACTGTTGTGTAGCTGATACATTATTCTGTGCTTAAATATTTGATTACATTTGTCATGAGAAGAAGTGGCATATACTTGTTAGTTCTAACCTGTTTTACAGATTCAGAAGTACAGAAGTGGAGTTTTGCTAAAAGGATTTTCTTCTAGTGAGTCAGCTATGGTTTTTATATAGCAATTTAGCTGTGTTCTGTTTTGGTTTTTAGACCTCTTTTGAATATGAATTTGAGTTAGGAGAGAGGAGGACCTTTAAAAGATGTAAATATAAAAACCTCACCAAAACTTCAGGTAGATCCACTTATTACAGGCTAGTGATTTAAGAAAAAAGATTCACAGTAGAACTTTTTACTAGTGGAAAAGTAAGTAGGGTCAGAAAGATTAGCTGTGAGTGATGCTTAGAGATAAAACCCAAACAAAACTACACCAAAGTGTAGTCTTGGCTCTGCTTTCTTTTAAAGGTATTCAGAGCCTTTTATCTCAGTTGACTGGGCTTGTCATTGGTATCAAAGGAAAATATTTGTCTTCTTTAGTCATCTGACCTCAGGAGTTTTTGTTTTAAACTGCCTGTGTAGTTAGTGGGTTAGGATGATTTCCTCTAGAGGAAAAAAAAAATTACAGTGGTATATTTAGATACTATAGTGACAGAACCTCTAAGCATCTAAGAAGTTTGGAAGCTGTTAGGAAAAAATATATGATTAGGGATTTTGGTGGTTTTAAGCAGGCATGAACCTAAAAAATGTCAATATTTTATGGTTCTTTGGTATTAGACAGCTGTTACAAAGAGTGTGTGTCCCCCTTGATTAGGTGGTCATTCTGGTTTTCACTGTTCCTGCACAAATTTAGAGTAGGACGAGTGTCCTAGATAAGGAAAGAGGGAAGGGAGGAAGGCTGCACTGATTTGATCTACCAAAATGTCAGGAAGAAAGACAAGGAGGAAAGAATCACAGAATTGTTTGGATTGGAAAAGACTTTAAAGATTGTCCTGTTCCAAACCCCTGCCATGAGCAGGGACATCTTCCACTCTCCCAGGCTGCTCCAAGCCCCATCCAGCCTGACCTTGAACACTCCCAGGGATGGGGCAGGACAGCTTCTCAGGGCACCCTGTGCCAGGGCCTGCCCACCCTCACATGGAAGAATTTTCTCCTGATGTCTAAATCTACCCTCTTTCAGCTTAAAGCCGCTGCCCCTTGTTCTGTCGCTCCAGGCCCTTGTACAAAGTCCCTCACCAGCTCTCTTGGAGGCCCTTTAGGCGCTGGAAGGGGCTCTAAGGTCTCTTCTCCAGGCTGAACAAGACCCTCTCTCAGCCTCTCTCCATTGCAGAGGTGCCCCAGCCCTCTGAGCATCTTTGTGTCCCTCTTCTGGTCCCACTCCAACTGGTTTATGTCGCTCTCATGTTGGGGACCCCAAGGCTGGAGGCAGCTCTGCAGGTGGGGTCTCACCTGAGTGGGGCAGAGGGGCAGAATCCCCCCCTCCCCTGCTGCCCACGGTGCTTTGGATGCAGCCCAGGACAGTTTGGGCTTTCTGGGCTGTCAGTGCACATGGCCTGGCCATGTTGAGCTCCTCCTCAGCCAAAACCCCCAATTCCTTCTCCTCAGGGCTGCTCTCAATCCATTCTCCACCCACAGCAGTGAAGTGTTTAGATAAGTGCCAAAGGCCCTGCCCTTTGAACTTTGTCATGTAGAAAGAAAGGAAACAGGTGCTTTGTTCTTCTCTTTCTCCTGGGGTATTTCTTTTTAACGTGTATCTCTTTAACATTACTGCTTTCAATTGTTGTGTGTCACCACTTCATGTGCAGAAGTGGTATCTGTACTTGGAGTGGTATCACTGAAAGAGTCTCTGTGTTCTTTCTGTATTTGTGGGGTGTCTGTTGACATCCAGGTGGGGAATAGATTCAGACATACATGGTTTAAAAGCTCTAATGTTACTCCCTAGTTATCATCTCTGTGGGATATTTGGTCTTATTTGCCTGTAGGTTCTGAAAGATGAAAACCCTTCTCTAGAAGGCTTCTTGATTTTTAATTATGATAGGATTCCAGAATTACTTTTCCTTCCCATATGTGCATATCCTTCCTTGTCCCTTTGAGTTGTGTCTGATAATCATTTACACTCTGGCCCCATTACTGACAGCCATAGAATGGTTTGGCTTGGGTCTTAGTGTTGAGACCAGTCCACTGAAATGAATTTGCTGTGATATGATTGAGTCATTAACTTTTAAATTTTTTTTTCTTTTTCCAAAACACCTCAAACAAAACAGCCTCCTTACCAACTCACAAAAAAAATAAAAAAAAAGACAAAAAGTCCTACAACAAAATCTTTGAAGCAATTCTCAGACTTTTGTGCAGACTTTTTGGGTTTGCTCTAAGTTTGAATTCCAGGCTTACTTGGGGTTTTGGAATGTTTCATTCTAAATTCATAGAATTCGGTCAGATACAATCAAAAACTCCTGTAGTGGTTTTGTTTGTATTTTCTTCTTTATTTCTTCTTTATTTTCCATCTTTTTTTTTTAATATTTTGGAAATTAGATCATGGATACACCAACTACTGAGGCATCAGAGGAATATATATGTAGAGAAGAGAATGAGACTTCTGCCATGCTTGAAGTCTCTTGAGCTGTAGGAATCCTGCTCAAGAGTACTCCAGAAACAATGATCTTTTGGGACTTTCTGTTCTGTTATTTGTGCAGGGTATGCTCTTGTCTCCCTCCCTGCAGCCCAGTAGCACCCAGTTCACAATTTATTGTGCATCTGACAGCCCTTACAATTCCTTGCTAAACTTACTGGTATCAGTGCTGGTCCTGTGTCAGTGCTGTGCTGGTGTTGCCTGCTGATAACTTCATTTTAGTGTTCTTGGCTTGATCAGCTCGAACATGCTGATTGCAGTAGATACAGGGTCCAGTTGAGCAGAACATGAAATGTTGCAGCCCTTTGGGTGTTGGAAATACGTGGTAGCAGCTTTGGTCTGTGTTCAAAGACAGCCAATGTATTTCACATTGAAGGTCTGTTCTCACTTTTCTTCTAATCCTAGAGGGCTGTGTTGCCTTGATCATAAAACACATTCTTCTGTGTATTTGATATACCCTCAAAACCAATGCAGGAGGAAAAGCTGACTGGTTTTAAAATGAATATACCTGTTTTAAGTTGATAATGTGATGTGTCTGTCTGAATAGCAGGGTGCTTACACATTATCCTTTAGTTCCTCTGTATTCAGTAGCAGTCCTTTTTACTTAAGATGTTGAATTCTAGAATATTTTTGTGGCATACATTGAATTTTTAGGTGCAGTGTAGAAAAATTACTTTGCTATACTCCAGAGATAAAATATGTGGCTTGTTCTTTCCAGCAGATTTGGAGCTCACAGACTCTCATTTTGATGTGGTCATCGTGCTGCTGCTAAGTCACTAAGCCATGTTTCACTCTCTGTGGGCAGTAATGAGTTGCAAATCAATAGACTGTTCTCAGCTTGGCTCACAGACGTGTAGCTTGGTATAAAACAGCATTAACACTGTGACTAACACTTGCTTCAGCATTCATTCAGGGCATTTGTTTGTGGTCTTAAATAGCATGTGGTATGGTACACCATTCAGATGGCATGAAGGTGAAGGATCAAGCATAAAGTACTTTTCTGGAGAAACAGGGCTAAAGTACTAATTGTTTTTGTTCTGTTTTTTTAGCTATTTTAGGAAATTGCATTGTTGTATAATAGCTAATGTGGTCAGGCATCAGAAGAGCTGGTTTTGCTTGTTCTTAAACTTTAATTTTTTAATATACTTTATTGTGTGGTGATAGAATTCTGCTAGCGCTAGTAATCAAAATACTATATGGGAGAATAATTATATATATAAATAAATAAGAAAATTAAGGAGAGTGGACTGGAAAAGTATTTCTAAGATGAGCTAAAGAATGCTAAAGGAAGGTGGAGGCAATGCCTGGCTTTGTGCCTGGATGTGGGACTGGGGGAATTGAAGGGAGACAAAAGGATGTCAGGTACTTCTGCAGCTTCCAGTTCCACAGGAAGGTGAGAAGATCTTCCTGTTCTGGTGTGCAGAATGATTGTGAAAAGGAAAACCACCAGGAAATAGCAGAATTGCCTATAAGGCTGTTAAAATCTTCATTAATGTCTTGTCCTTGTCATATCCTCCCTGAACCTAAGAGAATTTAAGAATTATTGTTGAAAGGTTACTGGTAATATGTTTTTTTTCATGTGGTAAACAGTGCATTGTGTTCTGACTTGTATCTAAGTAGCTCCTGCAGTGGTGTTGTATTTAATGTGGCTGTTTGGGACCTGAACTATGTTAACAGAGACCTCATGTTTCTGTAGAACAGCTTGGTAGTCAGGGAGGTGTTTTGTAGTAACAACAGTCCCAGAAAATGAGGAGAGAGCAATCATATCCAGTAAAACACAGAACATGTGCTAAACCAAATTTTCTCAGCATAGGCCCAGCTACAGAATGATGGGAACCAGTCTCTACCCAGTCTTCTGGTTTGGGAAGTTTAAATTCTGGAATATTTTTAAATATACTCTTTTTTTTTAACTGATGACTCCAGCTAAGGAGCTGTTTGTTTTATTTTTGGAGTTGGACCAGCTTTATGACTCTTTCTTTGGTATATGGATTATGTAGCTCTGTGGAAAATCACAATAGGAAGTTTGTAACAGTGTCTGCTTAAAAGTGTTGTATTAGGTCTTGAGAGTGATTTAAAAAACTGTAGTTCAGTGCTGGACTGCAGTTTCCATGTAGCAGACAAAATTAAATGTTCTTAATAGCAGCAGACCATAAGTAGAATAACATATTAATATACATTCTATAATTTGCACATGCTAATATATTAATGCCTTTCATTTTCAGGCGCTGGAGATCAGAATTTATTTACTTCCTTGTATCCTACACTTTCTCAGCAGCTTCCTAGAGAACCCATGGAATGGAGGAGGTAAACTTATATTTTATTCTGTGATTCTGTTTCCATGTCTGGTTTTCACCTGGGTAAATGTGTATTTGCTGTGTTCTGAGGAGCTCTTACCATAAATTGAGTTGAACAGAGCAACTGACTTGAAGAAATTGGAGAAATTAGATAATCAAAGTGAATGTTGTGCACTTCAGGATGATCTTTTCAACCCTTCAACATTGCCTAAAGAAAAATGGTAGTAATGCTGTGTTTCTCTTCCTGATTTTGTGGTTTGTGGGTTTGTCTTGGTGTGCTTTGATGTACTTGGGCTGCTGTGTTCTTTGTGTGGTATGCTTTCTTCTCAGTGAGTATATAGGTAGAACTCACATGGAATTAGATGTGTTTCCCTTCAGAAATACATTTAATATATTTGAATGTTTTGTGATAGGAAAAAATTTTGGGGGAATTCTCTTATTTAGTATTTTCTACTTGTCCTAGAGATACAGAAAATCTTTTACTCAAAGAAAGCTGAAGGGCTTCTAGCTGCTGTTCTTCAAAAAGGAGAACAGCATTTTATCTCATTTCAAGCAATACCAACTGCAGTGAGTGTAGTTTGTGGGTTTCCAGTGCCAGAGTATTTCAGTTTATTTCTCTTCCCCACAACACATGTTCATTTTTCTATTCTGTCCACTAATTTCAGTTTTTAAACTCTGTAGGTCTTACGGCCGTGCTCCGAAGATGATTCACCTGGAATCCAACTTTGTGCAGTTTAAAGAGGAGCTACTACCCAAAGAGGGGAATAAAGCCCTTTTGACTTTTCCCTTCCTTCATATTTATTGGACAGAATGTTGTGTAAGTACTCGGAAAAACTCAAATTTAAAGATGAAATTGTTCACATAAGCATGAAAAACAAGTGAAAATAACAGACAGCACAAGCAGAAAGTCAAAACAATGAAGTCTGGGTTACATGAGCATGCATACCTGATATATTGCTGGAAACAAAACTTAGCTTGAGCACTTCTTGCCAGAAGCAGTATCTGTTTGTAATGTTACTTGACACTAAGAGGACAGGCATTTGAATAAGCTGTTTTCAGTACTTTGTGACAAAACCCCCAGGATCTTACAGTGACACTGCAGTGGCACAGTGCACTTTGTAACACAGAAATGTGGCCAGGGTAGTTCAGTTATGATCTGTTGGTGCACTGAAAGCTAAAGATACACTTTTTTTTCTTTAGTTTCATCTTCTGTGTCTGTCAGGTACTAGTGGATGTCAGCAATTTAACTGGGTGAAATTTGGAATGTCTTAATCCTGTTTATCTCCAGTTCACTGCCTTTTGGTTTGCCTTTGTTGTGAATTAATTATCCACTTGAAGGACACAGGTGACATCTGATCTGTGACCAGTCAAAAAGAATCCAGAACAGTGTTAAGAATTATCTGTATTTATCTGTGTAATACCAACCCAGAACCAAAATAAGCTTTTAAACAGGTCTGAGATTTGAGCAGTGCAGAAGGTGGAAATATCACACTTCTGTTACTATGTGAGAATAAAACAGTTCAGCTTTGTAATTTCAAGCATGTTTTTATTGTAAAGCTCCAGAAGGTGTAAAATAAAGAGCTTAAATGATGTTTAAAAATCTTAATTTCAGTCATCTAAAGAATGATAATCTACCAAATACTATATTTGCTATTAACTAAAATATTGGAAATGAATTAAGTTAAAATACTAGAATTTTACTATGCTTTATCTAATTTGATTTTTTTCAGTAAGTGAACTTACTGTCGCTAATTCCATTTGATATGTCTTTCTGTTTGCCTTCTTTTGGAACAAAACTTGCCTTTTGAAATTGTTCAGAATGTCTGTTTGATTTGATGATTCACCACTTCTCATCCCAGGACACGGAAGTGTACAAAACCACAGTCAAGGATGACATCACCAAGTGGCAGAACGTTCTCAAAGCTCACAGCTCAGTGGACTGGCTGATTGTGGTGGTTGAGAGTGATGCCAAGAAAAAGAACAAAACCAACATCCTTCCCCGAACCTCTATAGTAGATAAAATAAGGAATGACTTCTGTAACAAGCAAAGTGACAGGTGAGCATTCTTGGGCTTGTAAAGATTTTCATCTTTTGACCAGTGTGCTGATTTATAAACTCAGTTCCATATACAAAACATTCCTTGCTCATTTAAAGACTTCCCTTGATGTCCAGCATTCACACTGGTCGCTCTGTAAGATTTGTGCTTTGAAGGAGGCTGGCACAAAGAATAAAGGGAGAAATTTTATTTTCAGTTTTCCTGGGTTTGTGTCAGCTTTGAAATGTGTGTCAAAGAGATTTCAAGTATCTCCTCCTGGCTTAGAGAGGTTTAAGGGGAACAGTGTGATGTTAATCAGCTTTTAGACCTTCAGGGTTTCTTGTTTGCTTAGGTGCTTGCAAAAGTCTTACCAGAGTGGCAGGTAGTGGGAGTGAGGTGAGTAGGGAATATGATAGGGCTGATTTTTTGCCATTGTACTTTCTGCTGTTCACTTAATCACCTTTCCACTCTGAGATAATTGACATAAGGCCAATTTCTTCAGATGTTTTTATTCTAAGGAAATAGTAATGAATGTATGAAACTGTTCTTGCTTTCATTAAAGCCAACAAAATAGGATTTTCTAACCAGAAATAGTGTTTTATTTGGATGAGAGATTCTCTTATATTTTGGATGTTAATGAATTGTGATAGAAAAACTGAGGAAGGAAGATGCTCTGAAAAAGTTGATTTATTTGTAAATTAATAGGATCTGTTTATTTTCTGAGAAAAGCAGAGGAAGTTTTAGCACATAGGATTGAGATATTTCAAGAATCTATTATGGATTATTATTTCAAGTGAGTTAGGAAAGGCTGACTTTATGTGAACTGATAGATCCTCATTTGTATTTTGTAGAATCTTTACCAGAAGTAGCTATATTTGCTGTTCTGCTGATTTGTATTGCTAGGCAGACTTTTCTTTTCTAGGTTAGCTACAGCATTACTTATATTTAAGTAGCTAGAATAATGTGTCCATTATTTGCTCAAAAAAAAAAAGAAAGCTTTAGAGTACTCAATCTGGGTAAAACACTTAACTCTTCTCATAAACTATATCACATGACAAAGTTTTTTAAAAGCTACCAAGCCTCAACCAAAAAAAAAACCCCAAACAAACCCAAAACCCCAACACAGCTGCCTCCAAACAAACATAACCTTTATCTTCTTTTTTTTTTCCTTTGATTAATATGGAATGAAAAACTAACTATTCTTCATTCTGAATTTGTCAGGAATGCAGAGTACTCAGCTGGGCATTTATATGTGAATGGTGTGTTTTCCTCCTCAAATAGAATTTTGTCAATCTCTTTACAGATGTGTGGTACTTTCTGACCCTTTGAAAGACTCTTCCCGTTCTCAGGAATCTTGGAATGCCTTCCTGACCAAACTCAGGACATTGCTTCTCATGTCCTTTACCAAAAACTTAGGCAAGTTTGAAGATGACATGAGAACTCTGAGAGAGAAAAGGACTGAGCCAGGGTGGAGCTTCTGCGAGTATTTCATGGTCCAGGTAAAGGTCTCTTGATACTGAAGAAAATACTTGACTCCTAGTTTTAAAAATGGTGCTTTCTTGCTGTGGTTGGATTTCTTGTCCTTTTAATGTTCTGATCATTCTTTGAGGGCTGTGGCAGGAATTATGGAGACTGGTTTAAAAGTAGCATTTTTGGATCCTGTTTGCAGCAGATTTGAGTTACCTTTTAATACAGTTAATGCAGTAATACAGTTTCCTGCTGTTAAAAAAGCAAAATCTCTTTGGGCTTGTTGAAATTTTCTGAACCTCAATTGAAGCAAACAAATTGCATCTAGAAAGTGTTTTAGTAGTTGATCTTGAATTTGAGGTAAATGTCCCATTACTGTGCATACACACTCAAACTCACAATTGGTATTTAATATGAATGCTGCTGCTTTCTTTGTTCAGATTGTTATCAGTATTTATGGAGGTGATGTTTAGAAAAAGTGTCTGTTTTGAAGTAATCCATATAGACAGTGCCATGAATTCTCTTTTTTATGTAGTTATAAATACAATTTTGTTTTAACTGGTTTAGAGAAAAGCAAGAACCTCTTGTTTGATAAAATTAAAGGTCTTGATTCCTTTAGAGTTCTCTGGTACCTGTACAATGCTGATCTTTACTCCACTGCATCCTCTTGTCTCCTTTGACTGCATGTGCTATCTTTTGCATAGGATATATCTTATTTTGAGGCCTTTTCTATTTAGCAGTTTGGCTTTGTGTACAAAAAACCCTTTTATGATGCACTGCAGTTGATGCCTTCATGGTGTAAACTGAGAGGAAATCATCAGTACTATTATGGGAGATGAGTCTTCAGCATTTATTCATTTATTTATTTAAATTCAAACTTTTTATAGATCTATGAGCAATATCTTGTAGAGAATCAGGATCTGGATACACATCAGAATTTACTGGCAGAGCTGTATGATTTAATCTTCTTTTTGTAGACTTCCCTGTATTGGGAAGAAATCTGCTCCAATGGCAGGTTTTTCTTATATGTGTGAAATAAAAATTAAAAAAAGTAGTTCTTGGAGCTCTGTGGATGAATGAGGACAGGCTGTAATACCAGACATGAATAATGTCAATAACATGTTCCCTGTATTGCTTGTGTGCCAAAAGGAAGAGCTGGCCTTTGTCTTTGAGATGCTGCAGCAGTTTGAGGATGCCCTGGTGCAGTATGATGAGCTGGATGCCTTGTTCTCTCAGTATGTTGTCAACTTTGGGGCTGGTGGTAAGTGTCTGAAAATGTGAAATAAATGTTGAGTGCATGAATTCCTTCACTGTGCTGACCAGCCCTGTGCTTTGGGCAGTCCCAGGGAGGCTGCACCAGGCAGTTTGTGCTCTTGTTTTATGCTGTGTGCAAACACAAATCTCCATCAGTTACAGTCTTAACAAAATTTTGTTTCTTGTCTTGTGAGGCTTAGAAGCAATTTTTAATGAAAACCTGTGTTTTGCTCTAATAGGATGATTGTTACAACCAGAGCCCTGAACTATGAAATGACACAAGTATTGATCTGGCTGAGATACAGCTGCTGTTTTTACAGCTCACTGCTAGGTTTTTCAGTAAAGAGCTTCCTGGAAAAGTGCATTCAGTGTTGCCTCAAATTACACAAGATGTTTGGTAATCACTGCAAAACTTAATAGAAATAAGTGCTTAATCTGCACTACAGAAGATTTAGCTTCATTTTGGAGAAAATATACTGTGCAAGAAGTATCATATAGCTTTAAACTGTTTTAATGAGCTAAAGCACATGCTGTTATATAACAGCTTTAATCAGATATGTTTTATGAATCTGGTGAAAATATAGTGCAGGAGTAATTGCAGTGTAATAGATTTGTGCTGACTGAATCCAATGCAATACCTAGAAGTGGGGGCACATCCATCCATGATGGTTGAGTAAGAAATACTTTAGCAAATAAAGCTTGTTTGTTTTGAACTTCAGGTAGGCTTAATTGCTAGTAAATAAATTAGAAATTGGTTGCCACTATACTGATAACAAACATCCAATGAAGACAAAATGCCTATGGGAAATGAATGTGAAATTCAGTTATTTTACCTTGCTGTGGAAGTTCTGGTGGTTTTTTGGATTGCTTTTTAAAGCTAAGACAATAAGTCATTTATCCACGTGATAAATTTGGGAAGGACTAAGGCAGCTCACAGCCTCTGGAGGGAGGATGAAGAGGTTTTCCTAGAAAGCAGTGCTTGATTCTTGGATATTAACTTTGTCTACTTAGATGGTGCAAACTGGCTGACGTTTTTTTGCCAGCCAGTGAGGAGCTGGAATGGTTTAATTCTGAGGAAGCCAATAGACATGGAGAAGAGAGAGCTGATCCAGAACCAGGAGGCCACGCTGCTGGACCTGCGCAGTTACCTGTTCTCCCGGCAGTGCACCTTGTTAATCTTCCTGCAGAGGCCATGGGAGGTGTCCCAGAGAGCACTGGAGCTTCTTCACAACTGTGTGCAGGAGCTCAAGCTGTTGGAAGTGAGTCAGTGTTATCTGTTCCATTATGTGAATTATTTCATCCAGTGATGATCTGTGGCATTCACATTTTCTGAAGAAATCCCTTCACCCGGGATTTTTCTCCTGGGAAGCTGAGAAGCCTCAGAGAAAAGGAAAACAATTCTTATCTCATTTGCTTCTCCTGTGTTGTGCTCATGTGGAATGTGTTTGGAGATTGTTTACCCACAGGTGATTGTTTCATTGGATTCTGGTGTGAGTTGTTTTGACTCTTTGGCCAATCAGGGCCAAGCTGTGTTGGGACTCTGGAAAGAGGCACGAGTTTTCATTATTATCTTTTTAGCATCCAGTGAGTATCCTTTCTGTATTCCTTAGTATAGTATAGTATTCTTTAATATAATACAGTATCATAAATAATAAATTAGCCTTCTGAGAACATAGAGTCAGATTCATCATTCCTGCCTTCGTTGGGGCAATTCCCAGCAAATACAATCATGATCTAATGAGATCTCTCAAGTTTAGCTGTTTAGCATTCAGTAAGGGCTGGCTGGGAGTTATCAAAATGATGCTGTGAGAGCAATTGTGCTGCAGCTGATTGTGTCATCATGAGGATGTTTTTGGGAAGAAATTTGGAGACATCACATCTGGGAGCCAAATCTGTTTAGTTGAAGTGTTTTAGTCTTCACCTGGAAAGTTATTCTCTAAACTGGTAGTCATTTGCCTGCTTCTTTCATGGATTTGTTACCAATCTGTTGAACTGTAGCTCCCATAATTTAAATCTATAGCAGTGTTGTATTGAAGGAAATAAGGCAGAGTGGTTATTATGCTGTTATGCAGGCTAATCCTCTGTAACAAAAAGAAGAGATTATTTCTGAATATGACTTTGTGGCTTACCCATGTCCTCATCCCATGGGTGCCCTGTTAGTTTTATCTGTGCCATTATAACAGCAGCTGCTAACTTTTGCCTGTCTGACATCGTGGTAGTAAGTTCCATCTGTTCATCTGCATTTAAAAACTGCAAATCTGCTTCAGATGCTTTGCTGGCACCTTCATGTGTTCTCAAACTAATGTGTAATTCCCTCAGATAGTATTATTTGTGTGTGCATTTTGTGTTTTTTTTCTTTTTATTTCCAAAGTGTAGCCTTCTAGATCTCTGAAGGCACTTCCTACAATTCCCCTTTTGCTGCACCCCAGGTCTGTCCTGTGCCCCCATTGTTTGGAGTTTTCCTCTGCACTGTCTCTCATTTTTGCTGTTCCAGTCTTGCTATGGTGATCCAAGCTGAATGCAGTGTTCTGACTGTGAGACAGTGACACTTAATTGTGCACAGCTTGTACTTATCCCTCTTGTGATCCTTTTTCTTAATGCAGGCAAACCTCTTAACATGGCTTGACAACACTGAACACACAGCAGAAATCTAAACTACTCTCTTCTTAGGATCTCTGTATTCCTGAAAATTCCTTCAGAATTCAGATCTTTATTATTTCTTCAAATTCATTGTGCTCATTCTTTGGACTTTCCTGTCCTATTAGTCACTTAGTTTATTATGGGTTTTAGGACTTTTATAGTCTTTCTAAAAGGAACATTTTTGCATTATTATGAACAGGATTTTGAAACACCATTATTGTGTTTATGTTCCATGTCTTTAGTTATGCTCATCTTTCTCTTAATTCTTGAAAATATTTTAGTATCAGACTCTCGTCTTTCTCTGTCTTCTTCTGTGTTCCTTTGTTTGTTTTCATCTCCATTTTTTAATTTATTGTCCATGATAGATGTCTTATCCTTCAATGAATAAGCTTATTTTTGTGAAGGAATCTTAGAGACTAATTTGTTTTCTCCAGGTTTTTAACACTTCTTTATACTTTTCATTTCAGTCTCAGTTAGAACTGATGTCTCCTTAGGAAAGTAGTAGTCTATTTCCAGAAATTTTTCCTAACTCTGTTTTCCTTAAGCTGGGTTTTCAGACTCTTGGAATTTTTCCAAGACCTATTAGTCTTCCTTTCCTTCTCTTTCATCTTGATGAATGTATCAGATCTAGTTAATATGTTTCATGAACTAATACATATAAATTATTCAGGAGGCAGCAAGAGTTGGGCCGTGCTTTGTGTATTCTGAGAGTAAACTCTTCTAAGAGGTTTTGCTGTGTTGTATCAAGAAAAGTACTTTTGCTGAAGTATTTTCTCATCTGATGATGGTTTATTTCCCAGTTAATTTTATCTGTTCATCTCCAGGTCTCAGTTCCTCCTGGAGCTTTGGATTGCTGGGTATTTTTGAGTTGCTTGGAAGTCTTACAAAGAATAGAAGGCTGCTGTGATAGGGCTCAAATAGATGCAAATGTTTCCCACACAGTTGGCCTGTGGAGCTATGCCACAGAGAAGGTGAGTGAATGATGTGTTGGGGTAGTGGTATTACAATGTTGAAATACAATATTTGTTTCCCTGGAAGAGATTTTGTCCTTTTGATTGTGGAATTTAATACTGGGCTCTGTACATTGTCTTGAGTCTAGTCTAGATGAGACATCCATGTTTCAAATTCTGCTTACTCTGTTCCTATGAAAGAGGTGATGTTTGAGATTGCTACTGCTTTCCACTGCTGAAAAACATTTTAGAAAGAAGGTAAACTCCAGAAACTATTGAAATAGTCTGCTGTGGTATCTGTGGATGTTTTTGAAGACCAACATCTTTCGAAGACTCACCCTTTTGTTTGCATAGCCTGTAGAATATTTGCTCTTTATTTTAATTATAGTTTGCTCATGTTTCAGTAGACTTAATAATCCTCTAATTGAGCCCTTGAGGTCCTTGTTTTATTACAAAAGCAAGGAAATGAAATTTCACCTTGAAGAGTTATTGCTAAAAAAATGAGTGGGGTGGAGATCAGAATAAAGGAAGTAAAGAATTGTTTAAAATGGCAATTGGTGCATCAGATTCTTCTCATACTCCTTACATGATTCTAGGGAAAGTAAGCTCCAACATGAGCTAGAAATGTTCTTCCCTTCCATCATTTTTCTAACAAAAAGGGTAAAGGGAAGAATTTTAGGACAATGAGTTAGCAGTAAGGTGGAACTGACTGAATGAACAAATTTAGCCACTAGTGACAAAATTAAGTGGAGTTTAAAAAAAAAAAAAGGTTAATGTCCTCCCCCATTTTTTATGTGACAAGCTGAGACCTTTATTCCTTTGCAGGCTTACCTCTGTAGTTGATTGAGTTTTCTAAGTAAATTAACCAAATGGCCAATAGATAAGAGCTTCTTTAAGACAATATTCTGGGTGCTGAGCCACCAGCTGCTGTCTAGAAGGGGTTTTATGGTAGTTAACACAGTTAACTGTGCTAATCTCTTTTTCAGGAAGGTTTTCACCTGAATACAGTACTTCAGGTGAATTTGCAAGCTGCCTAATCTCTGTACTGCAGACTTGCCTGCTTTTCTTGATTATGCAGTTCTCAAAAATACAGACACAGCTATTAGAAATAATCTTTGGTCATAACTTCTGAACATCTTGAGCTTTGTTTGTGTTTGTGTTGAAACCAAAAGGATTTATTCAGATTAGGTGTTGTGAATGTAGGGATCTGTGTGTGTAAGCACATGTTCCAATATTTGAGTCAGTAACTTATATGCAATTTAATTCCTTAATAAGTTACTTTATACTTTGAGAATAACAGTTAATTTTGAGATCCTACAAGCAGCATAATATGAAAGCAATGAAAATGGAACAATGTAATAGAACAAAAGGAGTTTGATATTGATTTTACAGCCTATTGAAAGCAAGCATCTGCCTTCTCTTACAGTTAAAATCTCTGGGTTACCTGTGTGGACTTGTGTCAGAGAAGGGACCCAATTCAGAAGACCTTAACAGGACTGTGGATCTGTTAGCAGGGCTGGGAGCAGAACGCCCTGAAACAGGTACTGCCAGGAGTGCTGGAATTCCTTCAGTAGCTGACCTTGTCTGAAATGCATAGCATAGAAATACATCAGTAATACAAATTTTTAAGTATCCCTACATATACACACACATGGATAGAACTTCATCTCTTGCAAGTTCTTTTAATGCCTATTTAGTATTTCAAACCACCAGTGCATCTCCTTAATGTTGCAAGTATAAGTTTTTCCATCGATGCTCCACTTATCAGCATTTAGGTGATTGGTCTTGAACAGCACTGGATTTGAATTAAGGTCTTAATGCTTTCAGAAAAGTATTTAAAATAAAATTATTGGAAAAACAAATGGAGCATCCTTGTTTGTGTGTGCAGATAGATAGCCTGCACCTGGAGCTGCAAGGTGATACTAGTTTTTAATTTTCACTCCACTTTCTACTGGAGAAAAAGCAGGGAAGGGATGTGGAGGATGCTGTTCTCAGAAAGTGTTTGCAAATAACACCTCTTGTCGTGCTTTTTTCCAAAGCCAATGCATCACAGAGCCCTTACAAGAAACTCAAAGAGGCCTTATCATCTGTAGAAGCTTTTGAAAAACACTACTTAGTAAGTATGAGTCTCAGTTATTTATATTAGTTTTGTATGTGTTTGCACTGTAGATTAAATTGGGCCATAGTTTTCAAACCTGAGAAGATACATTGAGAACATAAATTTGTATTTCCATGTTTTGGTATCAAAGGTTATTTCTTGCACACTGAACACAACAAGGCTGATTTGTTTAACAGCTGGAACCCTGTAGGGCCCCCAAGTTTCAAATATTTGCAGTAACTTTAATATTTACAGTTATGAGCTGGAGGTTATTATCTGTGGGTATGTATACTTAGATATTAAAAAAGCCAGTGTCATGGCTGTCATGTTCTGCTATCCCAAACTCAGAATTAACTGACTCTTT
>NW_005054438.1:206574-225981 GCF_000277835.1 Geospiza fortis | reverse complement strand
CCCAGAAGAATATTGATGTGTGAATTCAGCTTCCGTTTAAATGGTCTGGGCTTGCATTTTGCAATGAGTATTACATGATTAAAGTTATACTGTTGACTTTTTAAAAATATATATATATATATAAACTGTGGGACATCAGTGGATAATAGGGTTGTACCTGGCATAGATTGATGCACAATGAGGATTTTAATATTGTGCATCTTTATTTTCTGACAGCTCCCCAACTGAGGAGCCATTGTAATGATTTCAGTTTTTTTTGTTTTACTTGGTTTTTTTTTCCTTAAATAATTTTCCTTTAAAATATCTCATATTTGCATATGGCCAATAACGTTTTCTGGAGAAAACTTGAAGGAAAATGGAATACTTTTTCTGAAACATGAAAACTATGTGATACTCAATTTTACAAGGTTTTATCAAAAGAAAAAATCTCAAAACATTTTGTCTGAAGATACTAGGTTTCACTTTTATTCATCATTTATTTATAGGACTAGTTGTGTGGCTGGATCAGAATTAAAATCTTGAGAGTTGCCAGCTTCTCTTACCTATTCAGTTCCAACTTGCACCTGAATATCTCTGCTAAGCTCAGCAGTAATTTCATAAATTTAAGAAACTAAGTGGGATCTGTAGTGTTTGCCAGAGGAATTGCCATTTCTCTTTGTATTAATGACTGCACTTTAATGCCATGGAAATTCAGCTATCAGATAGACTCTAAAAGATGGATTTCTTTGTAGCTGTCATGTAAATATATACATTTTATGTATACCCATATTTAATCTTGTCCTGTATTCAGTGGACAAGAATTAGTTAAAACTTACTGACACACCTAAGATAATTTATTTGCATTTTAAAAAAAAATCTTCTCAGTTTGAAGCAATTTCCCTTTATCCTGTCAAATGTGATGTATTTTTTATATTTTTACATATCTGGCCCGAGTTTATTATGGACTTCTGAAAGAATTTGGATGGTTGAACACTGTGTGTGTTGTAACTGCTAATTTTGTGAGAAAGGTTTGCTGCTGTTATTAAAGCTTTGGGCAAGGGGAGGAAGGTGACACCTGGACACTGTGGCTGCATTGGAGATTAAAGCCTAAAGATGAGGGATAAACTTCAATTTGGGAAGGCAAACAAAATTCCTTTAAGGCATTCCTCTTGTGAAAATAATTATTCTGACTGTAAGTTAGCATTCACAGATGTGGCATATGACCAGCTGCAGGAGCAGTGAAGGTAACCTGTTACAAACTTCTGTGTATTTTGTGCTCAGGGCAAATGTGACTCATTCTGGGCATTTTGTTGCAGTAACTTAGTCTCTGGCTATGAGTTTGTGTGAAATAACCATACAGCTGCCAAAAATACATAAAGCTCATAATGGTTTATTTTCTTTTATACAGGATCTGTCCCATGCCACCATTGAAATGTACACAAATATTGGAAGAATTCGCTCAGCTAAGCTTGTGGGAAAGGACTTGGCAGAGTTTTATATGTAAATGACTCTTTAAAATGTCCTAAATGCATTGCCTTTGAAAAGATTGAGAATTATCCATGAGGAAGATATACTATAATTAAACAGGAATTTTAAAAGTATTTTTTAAATGTAAACAAACCCTATTTCATGCTGTATTTCAGGGGGGGAAAAAAAGAAAACTAGCAATCTCTTTTATCAAACCTTAATTCTCATCTCATGATTTTGTACTCTTACCTATATCTGTTCTGTAGCTTGATCCTTTCTTCTTCTGGGGAGAAAAGCTGGGAAAGATAACTGTAAACTTTGAAACAAGTTAGAGACCTCCTTAGGAAGCAGGCTATAGTAAATGCAGTTGTTACCTTAACTACATATATGAGCTGCATCTATCTAAAAAAAGCCGGGAAACATGTCTTTGGAGAGTAATCCATTTCATGTTTGAGGTTATCATTGCAAAGTGATTGTTTCCCCTCCTGTGAAAGAGTGATTTGATTCCTGATTTCCATTTTCTGTTTGTTTGTTTGTTTGTTTTTATCCCTGCTGTTCAAATCCACCGAGAAAACCTCCTGCATTTTTCAATGTCTTTTTTTTTTTCTTATTTAGAAGAATTTGGGAGTCATAAGTGGGTTTTTTTGGACAATATGTTGGGGCATTCTTCCCACCAATATTCACTTAAGCAGTCTGATCTCCACATTGCAGCAGATTCTCCCAAATTAACTTAAATTTTCACCAGAGGGCGTATTGTTAGGTTTAAAGACTGCCATGGAACTGCTGTGTGGTAATAAAATTTTCATTGTAGTATTCTTCTGCTTTAAAATTTTTGAGAAAGTAAATTTTTAGTTAACTGTCAGAAGCTTTGGGTGGCTTTTGTTTCATTTGTGGGAGGTTCCTTCACCTCATTTGCTCTGACTTGGGATAGATATGCATATGGAATAAATGACATTAATTGCAGTTCTACTTGCTGAAGTGAATGGCAATAAGGAAGGTCCATATGTTGATCTGTTACCAGAAAATTCAAGATCATAACGGTTCACTGCAGTTTGTCCTGCATTTACTTGCAGTGTTCCTCCCCCATCAGCACTTTGAGAAAGGATGCAGAGAGTTTTCCTGGCTGCAAAGGTTCTTACATTGCTCTGTGCTCATTTTTCATTTTCCAAGGAGGAAGAAGGGTCCCCAGAAGGCAGAGGTGTATCTTCAAGGAGCACTGAAAACCTACCTTGCTGAGGGCTGGGCTCTGCTGGTCACACACACGAGGAAGCAGCTGGCTGAGTGTCAGAAGCAGCTTGGGCAGATAGAAAAGTATCCTCTAAGGCAGAGCCAGAACAATGAAGACAGGAAAAATGATGCTTGGGATTATTTTTCTGACATATCTCTAACTTTTATTTAACAGTAAAGACTGCCAGACATTCTGAGTCTGAGCTGAGTCACCTGAGTTATTTGATACCATAGAGTGTATTTTGGGGGTTGTTCTGTTGTGCTGATTTTTTGTTGGTGTGTGTGCTTTTAGAACAAGACACTTTATACATGTCAGCCTCCTTTGCAAATTTATTATTAAATAAAACAATGAAAGCTTTTCTAGATTTGAGCTGCAGTATTTACAAAATATTCTCACATCACTTTTAAACACTTAAATTTTTCTGCTTCATTGCAAGTGCTGATAAAAAATCTGAGCCAGTAATATTGCATTCTTAGCTAAATATTCAAGTGATCATTTATATTTCCAGCACTTAAAATTTTAAAGAATGTCTTGTGACTTAGTTATGGTAAGTGGTGCTGTAACAGCTGGCAGGTTCTCAGACAGATAAATTGGAATAAAATAGAATACTCGAGATAATTCTAAATGTTGGCCAGTGTGATGCAAGACACTGTGTCTTTAACTTGCACACTGCATGGATTATTGTCTAATAATGAATTTTCTATGCTCATGAATCTTTTTAGATGAGGCAAGATTGCGCTGGTTAATTATGGATTATATTTTTAGTAGGCCTGCTACAGAAATATTGAGATTCTACAATACTCTCAGATGATGGTAAATCTTCCATTTTTTCATTTCTAATGGAAAAGTGCAGAGATGATAACAGCAGGTCTTGTCTTTAAAGCTCAGAAAAGCAGTACTTGAATGTCTTGTTTTCAGTCAAATTTGTAATTGTTGTGGGTTTCTATCTCCTGTTTCCTTAACTTCATCAGTTATCTCCAAACAAGCAGCCTTTTAGCTGGTGATAATCACTTAACAGAAGAGGAACGCAAAAGATTTTGCCAAGAAATACTTGATTTTACCAATCAGCAAGCAGAGAACCAAGGTGAGTCTGGCTCTTGAAAACTTCAGCTACTCCAATCTGGTTGTTCCCTCAAGGTAGATGGGGAGGCTTTTTCTGATTGGCTTAATTATTTTGTGTATCATTTCTGAACTTGTGTTTCTTAACTTGTAATTTTTGAACTTGTGATTTATAAATGTTTAAAGCATTTATAAATTTACACTAAATAAGAATAGTGAAAGATGGAAAGGGTAATTAACATTTTCATTCTGAATACTGCAAAGTCTTTGTTTTCCTTCAGTTATGTTTCTCTGCTTTAACAGCCCATAATTTATTGTGTGTTGAGTTTTTTCAATTCCTAACCTATCTTTGTCTCTCAGTGCTGGCATGCAAGTGGCAGTTCTGTGATGTTACATCCTGAATTTTGATGTTAGATCTGTGCCCATCCACTTGCAGTTTATTATTTTGTCCATCCTGTTTCCTCTCTCTTCTTCATGCTACTTCAGTAATATCTTCTTATCAGATCTTAATCATAATTCAAATTCATATGGAATACTTCCTATAGATCTGAACACTGCTTATTTTATATGCAGAATTATTTTATATGAAGAAATATGCAGAATTTTTTTTCTTAATGATTTGATGTACCATAAGTAATACGTTACTTTAGACTTGATTCTTAATTAATTTTAGGTACTGCTGTAGGGTTGTTTTTGGAATGTAGAAAGGAGAATGAAAAGCCCTTGCACAGCAGAGCTGCTGGCTCAAGGCACCAGCCTGATTATTAGTTTCTTAAACGTGTGCAAGCTCTGGTCACTTAATGCTACTGTGTTCTGTAGTAGTGAAATGTTCAACTTCTGCTTGGACAATCTCTCTTAATTCAGTTGTTTTTAATAGCCTGGAAATGGAAATTGTAGTCTAAGTAAAACAAATCTCAGCTTCTTTTCACTCTCTTGCAAGATAAAAAATTGGAAGGCAGTGATTTGTTGAGAAATAATTCATTGTTGAAAAGTTGTTGATCCATTTAATTCTAGGGACTAAATTTTTAAGAGAAAAATTTTGCTCATCTCCAGCAGCACTGGAGAATAATAAAATCCCTGGTTTTATCTTTGCAGGTCAAAAGGTTATATTGCCTATGCACTCCTTTGCCCAGCTGAAAACTCTGCATTTTGACCCTCCAAATGCTGTTGTCCACGTGGGTGGAAAGTTGTCCATCGAGTTGACTTTGCTGAGCCAAATGCCCATCCCTGTCCAGGTGGACCAGGTCGCCATCCACGTTCACTTCAGCATCGAGAAGAACAGCTACAGGAAAACAGCCGAGTGGCTCACCAAGCACAAAACTTCCAACGGTGTCATCAGCTTCCCAAGTGAAATTACAGGCTTGCCTTTGTCCAGTAACAGCCTGCCACACCATTAAAACAGGAAAAGGATTAATCCCCAGGAATCATCTGCAAGAACGCGCACATGCTGCTGCGGCGCCAGGAGAGCAGCAGCTCCCTGGATGTGCCCTCAGGGCTCACTTTGGAGGATGGGGCTCATGTTCTGAAGTGCAACAACTTGACTCTGGAACCAGGGGACAATAAAATAACCTTCAATATTCAGGTATGTTTTTGTAGCTGGGTGATTGTAGCACTCATGATAGACAAACTAGAAGTGCTGGCTGAGGAAGAGTGTTGTGCTGGGGAGTGGTGCCTGTTATTGTATATACAAGTATTGCTTCCTGTTACACTTGGATCATCCATTCCCCTTTCAGCTTTTTGTTGCTCTCCACCATCATTTCGCTTGAAAGGATGCTGTTGTGTTTATGCTAAAACATACAGATGACTCTTCTACTTGAAATCATTTGAGTCAGCCTTCCTAAACCTATTTTAAACATCTTGACTATTGCTGCCAAAAATTGAACTGATAAATTCATATACAGTATTATGTACTGCTCATGAAGTCTGCCTGTGCTGTTGAGGTTATTCAGAATAACATCTAAAAGCTTTGATGTGAATTCTTTTTCCAGACATTCAGTAAGTGATTGTGTGGTTAAATTTGGTTGACAGCCTTTTCTCCTCTGCAGAGGGTGGTAGAATAATTTTTCTCTTGGGGGATGTGGTAAACCTATCTGCAAGAAGTTGAGATCAGCTACAAGTATTTGAATTTAGAAGATGTTAGAATTAAAATTGTCCTCATTAGTCATCATCTAAGTTAACTAACTTATTAGTTACTAGTTATCATCTGTGGAATGGCAATGCTGTCTTTTGAACTGCCTACTGAACTAATTTCTGAGGTTTCTTAGCCTTTCAAAGGATTGGGACAGGTTAATGGGATTTGGACCAGAGGCCTTGGTGGAAATGCCATATTCTGTTAAATGAGTTCACATGTATGTAAAAGTGGATTTCAGATGAAGAGAGCTGTTAGGGACTGCACTGAGCTGGCATTTGGGGTTAGTGGGATCAGGATGCAATTGGGAACACCAGGAGAAGAGATGGATGAAAAGCTAGATAGAGCTCTGCTTTGGATTTGTCTGGTTCTGCTGTCAATCTGGTGGCCACTGGAGGATGGACAGCCTTACTTTTATAACTTTGCTATTTTCCCAACCTTCCTTTCAAGAAAAGAACTTTGCTTGGGAAGACTGCTCAGTGTGAATACCACAATATAGTTGTTTAAGGCATGATTTACCTGTCCTTAAAGGGAAAATCTGAGCATGTTATAATTTTAACAGTGTATTATTAGATAAAACAATGAAAGCTTCTCTAGATTTGAGATGCAGTATTTACAAAATATTTACTAAAAATCCATTATCATTGTAGTAATGCACTGTGTCACTTCTGCTGGATTACACAGCTGGCCAGGGGATAGAAACTGCTGCCAACTTGTTTTCTGAATTTTCTTAAAGTAATGCTTAATTGCACCACTTCTGCAGGAAGAGGAATGACTGTGCTTCTATGATCCAGAGGGAGTTTGATTGTTTCTGTAGACCTTACACTGATGATTAACATTATTTATGCTGACAGCAATCTTCCAATTTTTTCCAAGCCTTAAAAGAGATGAGAAAGCATTGTCTAAATTCTTTATACCAATATTCCCCTCCCATGCTAAGATTTAAACTATGTGTATATTTTGTATTATTTTACTCATGCTTTTCTGGTTTTTTAGGGCTAAAATGTAGTGACTTTAATGTCAGAATGCATAATACTGAATTTCAGTCTGGATTTGCCATGTAAATAACTGCATGAGGTTTCACTGTTGAGTTGGTACAGCTTTTCTCCATAACTTGTAGACTTATTTAATTCTACCCAGCATTGTTATTTATGTATTACACTTGGAAAGTGGCACATGAAAAACAGAAAACATTTCCCATTCCCTAGCAGTCCCTAAGAGAAAATAGAATTAAGAATAAATATACTAGAAGGTGATACAGATTTGCTTTTGTTTTTAATCTTATCAAGAAACATCCAGAATCCCATTACTCAGGGTATGGGAAGAGTTGGAAATTAAATATGTATGTGTTACTTTCTTGTAAACATTGACTCAGGGTGTATGGTGGGGAGTGTGTGAAATCAATAGCTGGAGCTGAAAGCTGTGCCTTAGATAAATGCTGTGGGATTTTATAATTGTTTTTATGAATTAGCCAAATAAGCACAGGTGTTGTTTAGGTACTTAATAGTGTTTTTTCATTTATGTTGCACTTTGGGGGGGAACCAACCAACAAACAAGGCAAAACACACCCCAAAGTAACAAATTGACAGCATAGCTACTATATTAGTTATCCTGATTATTAGTACTGGTTAATTATGATGTTTTCTCTTGAATCAGACAGCATTCTGGAGCTTCTGTCTTAGTAGGGCAAAAGGTGCTCCTTTGTGTAAAGCTTGTCATTTACTCAGAAAACTGAGTTTTCTGAAATCTGCAATTTTAACTTACTAACCCAAAGTACATGATAAAAATGAGATGGAAACTTGCTGTTCTTTAGCAGAGGGCTTGTTCTAGAAGTATTTTCTTATACTTAAAAAAAAAATTCAAATGTTTTTCTTTCAAGGCCAAAGAACCTGGGACATACACGCTCAGGCAGCTGTGCACTTCAGTGGGAAAGGTGCAGTTTGTCCTTCTTCACATCTACCCCATCGTGCAGTACGATGTGTACTCCCAGGAGCCCCAGCTCAAAGTGGAGCCCATGACTGGTAGGTGCAGTGGCTGTGCTGAAGCTGCTTTGATGATTCCTGTTGTGCTCCTGTGGGACTAAAGAAAGTGTTTCATGGCTTCAGTATTACTCAGTTTGCCTTACTCTGCCTTGTGAGTTTAAAATCCAACCTTGCTTTTTAAATTATCCATCATCATGTTCTGCCAGTGATGGCTGGTTTAGAACAACTGATTCCAGTGCTTGGCTCTGGACACATAGTGTCACTTTTGAACCTTGATTTGAACATGCATTGGCACTGAAATATCAGGTGGGATTTGAGCTGCTGCACTGACTAGAAGTGAATATTTACATTTGTAATTTACCAAGCTCCTTTCTGGTTGTGATCACAGGATCAGTTAGGCTGGAAAAGACCTCTGGGATGAGTCCAGCCTATGGCCAAACACCACCTTGTCACCCAGACCATGGCACTGAGTGCCACATCCAGTCTTCCCTTTAAACACCTCCTGGGACAGTGACCACCTCCCTGGGCAGCCCATTCCAATGTGTATTCTCCCTTTCTGTGAAGAAATTCCTCCAAACTTAATGCTAGAGTCCCTTTGATATTTACAAGAAATAAGTAAGAAATGGGATTCTCTACTAGAGAGGATATAAACTTATTAAAAATGAATACTGAGTGCATCCATTGGTTTCAGGAACAGTGGAACACTAGTTGTTGTAGTGTTTATTAGAGTGTATAAATGGAAGATAATAGTGATTTGTTTTCAGTCTATTGAGTGTGGCAGCTGAGGAATTAATATGAATTTTGTGCTGGCTTTCCAGGTTGCAATGTGTGCTAAGGAAAGACAGGCATATTGGGCATATATCAAATTAGGGAAACTGATAGCTGTGATTCTGTGTGCACACTGACATTCCTGTTGTGCTGATCATGTAAATACAGCACGTGGGTGTGACTGGAATCACAGGTGTGAAAATACAGAACTGTCTGCAACCTGGAGAACTTTAAAAGCTTAGCAAATTCGTTTGGGTTATTGTATTTCACTGAAATCTGTGCTAGAGAGACAGCTCATCTAACTTATTCAAGTGGGTTTGGGCTCTCAGGTTGAAATGTGGTTTCCCCACAAGTTGTATCTGAGCTGGGTTTAATGTGTCCCATAACACCAAAACCCCACACTTGTAAGTTACCCAACTGTGTGACCAACTGTCTGCTAACAAGGCTTAGTGCATTGTCACCACGTGCTGGAATCTGTTAACAATTCCTGCTCTGTCCTCCAGAGAGCCTTTTGGCTGGCATTCCCCAGAAGGTGAAGTTCACAGTGACCACTGGTCACTACAGCATGAAGAGCGGGGACACTCTGCAGCTGAGCAACGCCGATGCCATGCCCATCCTGTACCACCCCGAGAGCAAGGCTGTCATCTACTCCAACACCAGGGGTAAGCCAGGAACTGGAAAGAATCATCTTTAAAAGGCTCACAAGTTCAGTCATCCTGAAGCTTAATACTTACAGCATTAAGAACACTGATACTGCTTGTCAATAGTCATTATTAAGAACAATTTTAGGGATTTACAACTGAGTACTTCAGTCTCAAATTTTCCCCCTCAAAGTAGTAGTATGAACTTTGACAAACACAACTGGACAATTTTACTTCCATTGATGAAATCCAGAAGGCATGTGAAACTGCTACATATGTGTCCAAGGTTGCTTGAAGTGAGATTATGGGGCTTAACAAGGTGCTTTCAGTTTGTAAAAACTTGACTAAGTGTTATATGATGGGCTAAAGTTGCTCTTTAGCTGGTTTGAAGTTTGTTGTTAAATTGCCCTCTCAGTTCTTTCCTGAACATTATGAGTCTTTTATTACCTGGAATGTGGTGGTTAACTTCCTGCAGTTAAAGAAGGATAGAGCATTACTCCTGGGAAGTTAAATATTTAACATGTGCCAGATTATAGCTGATTTGAAGAGGTTACTGTGGAGTTTTTTAACATGGTTTCTCATTGCTGTTTTTGCAAACATTTCTGAGAAGTGGTTATGGCACCACCATATTTTTCTATTATTTTCTTTTTGTCCCATTTTGCACATCTATAGAAAAGATCTCAGAGTCATCATTAAGGATTCAGTCTTCTGAGAAGATCACAAGCATCAGCTTGCCAGTGGCCCCTGCTTACCATGTGATTGAATTTGAACTAGAAGTCATGTATTTGCCATCAGCCACAGAATCTGCAGTGGAGAAGGAAAATACTACAAATAAAGAAAATCACAGAAAAAACAAAGAGAAGCAGAAACAGGACAACTGCATGGCTACTGTTGATCAAAAAGTAAGATGCAGTTTAACTTTTTTATTATGAAATGTATTTGATTGCAGGGGTAAACACTTCACAAAATAGAATGGTGGTGAGGGGAACTTGCTTGTTTGGAACTTATTTTCCTTCAAAAAGCATATATGCAAAAATCATACTGAATATTAAAATGTTAAGAAATTGTAAATATAAGCAGAAATATACACTGTTATTAATAAATTATCAACTGTTCCCTTGGCTAGTAATCTAACTTTTAGTGTTTTAACACAATTTATGAAGTTTTATGAAGTTTTAACACAGTTTATAAAGACATAAACTGTGTCTTTGTAAAAGGTAGCATGGAGGTCTTTTAATTCCAGCTTCTGATTCATGGGATAGATGAAGTCAAGTGTGCTGCTTCAAATTAAAACAAATATACATTAAATGCATTTTTTAAAATATTATGAGCTTGTATTTAATATATTGAATTATTATAAAGACATTAAAATAATAGATCTTACAGCAGTTTATTTGATACTGACCTTTACCAGGGATAAACGTATCAGAGATGCCATTGGTGTCCTTTTTTTTTCTTTTATTCCCCTTCCTTTTTTTATAGTTTTAGAACTGGGTATGTCTGTTCCTAGAGGAAAAGCTGCTTTGGGATTTCATATCCCACTCACAGGCAAACAAAAACCTGTTCTTTTTTCAGATTAGATTTTACATACTGATTTTTAAAAAATGTTCATTTCTTCCCCTCCTGTATGCATTAGATATAGACACTTAATGAGAAAAGTTTAACTCAAAAAGGAAAAGAAAAGCAAAATCATTGTGCCAAAGACCATTGCAAATAAGAACTGTGTTCCATTTTTTCCTGTAGGTGACCATTGATTGTCCTTGGTCGATTTACTCCACTATTATTGCATTAACATTCTGCATACCCTTCAATGCCAAGCATTCCTTGTTGTCAGCTGGCAAACGGTAATGTACTCATTATTTATTTATTGTTTCTTTCTTATTACAAAGTATAGAGCTGTATGAGGTTTCATAAGTCTTATTTATAGCAGTTTTTTTTTTTAAATATATATAAGTTGGGCTTTAACTGTCTTCCCCCTGGAAGCTTGTGCATTTCCTTTCACGTTCTTTCATGACAATAAAACAAATTTGTGGTTTTGGAAATAAAACCACAGGATGAACCCAGTTATCCTGTTTGTGTGTAGTTCTTTGGTTTTGTTTACTATGAAAGAGGATGTTTTACAGCCTTGTTTTATGGACATGGACTCTTCCAATGTAACTCCTCAGTTTTTATTGAAAAAACTCTGTGTTGCATTTTTCAGGAAATATGTGCAAGTCTGTGTACAGAATTTGTCAGAACTCTGTTTCCAGCTTTCAGACTACAGCCTAAAAAATTCTGCTGAGTGTACAGATTTGCAGCTGGTACCTCTCAACCCTGCATCTCAACAGGTAAGATTCACTTGCAGGTTTATTCAATTTATTCATCTTATGGTTGCAGTTTGTCATCGGGTTTTAGGAAAAAAAATCAGGCTGAGACAGTTTTCCAACTAAATACAGCTGTAAACCAGTTCAGTTGCAGAGCAGTTTCTTACCACAGAATTATGGAATGGTTTCAGTTGGAAGGGGATTTGAAGATGAGCAAGTTTCAATCCCCTGCCCTGGGCAGGGACACCTTCCACTAGAACAGGATGCTCAGAGCCCCATCCAACCTGGCCTTGAACACTTTCAGGGATTGGGTATCCACAAATTCCCTGGGCAACCTTGAAGTTTTTTTCAGCCTTGTCTGAACATATTAAATTATTAATTCTTAGTGCCTAGAAAAAGTATGTAAGAACACATTAATAATTTTATTAAATTTGACTCTTGATTAAAATATTTTAAAATATGAAATTGAACTTCACTGAATTTGAAGTGTTTCCTCCTGAAACATTTGATTCTGACAGTGAAATGGATCCTTTCACTTAAAAAGATGTGCATTGTGAAAAAGATTCACTGTTAGTAATTTTGTTCCGTATTTCCCTAATGATTTATTGAGTTTGTTTCTGTAAACTGCACCAATGTCAGAACAGACAAACATATTCATGTGTGCATTTCCTCTCCTTTCTCAGAGGAAGGAAGCAGCTAACACTCTAAACATTCTCTTTCAGGTCATGTACAGTAAGCAATCAATATTCTTTGTATGGGAATTGAAGTGGACAAAAGAGCTTCCTCTCTCCTTGCAGTGCCTGTTTTCAGTCAGCTTTTGTCCAGCTACCTCTGAAGAACAGTCTCTTATCTTGAAGCCGTTCACTTACGAATTCCAAGTGGAAAATTTTTTTGTAAGTACTCCCCTAAGTTATAGGGTAGCATATCTTAACTGAGTATGGTTTCCTAAGAAGTGAAAATGAAAACTCAAGAAATATATTAGAAAAATTCTGTTTATATCATTGATAACCTACTTAGAATCATTGGAAAGTCAGTTTGTGAGTGACAGAGCTGCAGCCTGATGTGATGTAGTGGAATCATATCCTTGCCACAGAAATGTGGTCAGAGCTGTAACACTTGTGCTTAATTGTGTTCTATTTTTTACTGTTTTCACCTTCCTGGGTTGGTGCCATGGAGATTGTCAGCAGCTTACTGAGCTTTTTCCCTGCTGGCTTAAGATTGTGCTCTCCAAAGCAAATTGTAATTTCCAAAATATCTTTGCTACTGAAAGCATCTGAGTAGTTTTTTGCAGTGCTTGAGATTAGCTCCTCTAATGAAATATTTAGGGTTTTCTAGGCCATTATCTGAAATATTCTTCTTCCTCTTTATGGACAAACTTTTTATTCCTTTGTTCAGCTAGGAAGCTCATAGGCTAGGTAGAATTCCTTTAATAGGAAGTTTTATCAACATTATTTAATCTCATCTCTAAACTCAGTGTTCCCCTTTGTGATGCTTGGGTAAAAAGCAGCATCATGAGAAGACTCTCATTGTTTAAATCCTTTTCTCTGTTTTCAGTGTTTTCTACCTGCTTGTTGCAAACTGGCATTGAACAACATTTCAGGTGTTTGTTTGCCTACTGCCACGTAACAAGCATTTTTGGCACCTCTATCAGCATCTTTCTGGAGTTTTTAGAGACAACTACCTGTGTGAAACAGTGGGGGTTTTCTGGTAGAAATTTGATTTTGTAGGAATTAAAAATCAGTTCTTTGATGTGGGCGCTGTTATTCCAGGGACTATGACAGGAAGAGGGATTAAGTAGTTCTGTATTACTCAGAATCTGAGTGATGTGTCTGTAAAGGGAGGGGCTAAGAAACTGATAAAAATTGTTTAAATAATAAGATTGGTGTCTGTTTAGGAGCATTGAAAGGCTGTGTTAAAGTACAGAAGTGAAGGAAAAAAATATATTTTCACTGCTGCTATCAAAAATAGATTGAATCAAATTTGATTTGTTCTAGTGGGAGGTGTCCTTGCCCATGGCAGGTGGGTTGGAACCAGACGATCTTTAAGGTCCCTACTGTTGCACAGCATTCCAGGATTCCATGTTCTATGATTTTATCAAACTGAGCAAGACAATGAAGTGGACATTACTTATAAGTGATTCTTGCATTCAGATTTAACAGGATGTGTCTGTTCTGTGTAAAGTTGGTGCTGTACCCATTGTCCAGTTCAATTTAAACACAAATAAAACACCTCTTTCTCCTTGATAACAGCACTGTTTTCTTCCTGACAGACATTGTACCATGTGAAAACTGAAATCTTCCCACCCTTGGATGCAGAGTACTGTAAAACAGGCTCACTCTGCTCCTTAGAGGTGTCCATCACCCGGCTTGTTGAGCTCTCTGAGGTTGACAGAGATGAAGCATTAACAGAATCAGATGGATATTGCACAACAAAACTTATGTATGAAGGTAAGACTATTTTTCTTAAGCTTTTTAATAAATTTCCCCCTAATTTTTTCTTGACAATAACATTTGCCAGACTTGCTGTGGCATAAATTCCTTTATTGTGGGTACTGCTGCTTAGTAAATCAGTTTTCATTTTGCAAGACTGGGAATATTTTATTTTCCCCTCATTAATCTGCCTTCCAGTGGAGTAGAAATGTTCTTCAGACTGGATGGATACATGCTTGAGGCCCAACTGTGATCCCTTCTGTGTAAGGCTGTTTTCTTACCTTGCACAGCTCTTCACACATAAAAGCTGGTGGGCTTTTAGATGTTGCTAAAATGCAAATTTTCAAAGTGCTCTAAAACTGTCCTGAGGGTTCTCCATTTTTCACAGAAGAACTTCATAGTGTTTTCTCTTTATTCTTGCAGTTGTTGACAACAGTAGTAACTGGGCAGTCTGTGGAAAAAGCTCTGGAGTGATTTCTATGCCTGTAGCACCTCGAGCAACTCACAAAGTGCACATGGAAGTGATGCCACTGTTTGCTGGGCATCTGCCTTTCCCTGATGTCAGATTGTTTAAATACCTCCCTCACCATTCTGCTCACTCCATGCAGCTTGATGCTGGTAAGGCCATTTTGACCGCATGGCTACTTACAGAGCACTTACTCTGCTTTTCCTGTGTTCTTGTGTAAAGAGAAAGGCAAAGCAAGAAATAGACTGACAATGTATGGACCAGGTTCTCACAGGTGTCTTTGTTACCTTCACTCACAGTCCTAAATTGAAACTTGCTCTAATGGGAACTTTGAATTTGGGTTGCCACCTAAATCTCTGAGGAGGAATAATAAATGCATTGTTCTCTTATGTTTCCTTTAAAGATTAGTATGCAAATCAGTTGTCACTGGATTTATAATCAAGTGAAAACTGTTTGATAACCCTCTAATCCTGCAGTTCCATTTTCTCTAAATTGTGTGTGTCTTCATTAGCTTTGGGATTCTTTCCCCAGTTTTCAAGGGACTGAATGTGAAATAAAAAAACTGCTGAAAATGTGGGCCATTCAGTTAGATGCAGAGTTTAAAATACCACAGCCATATAGAGTATTTCTCTGTACTGAGTAGTCCCAGAGCTACAGTGAAAATTCACTCATAGAAGCAACACAGCTTTAGTCGGTGGAGCAGCCAGTGTGCATCCTTCTAGCTTGTGACAGGTGTGAGGTCGTGCTATTGAAATTTTCCTTCTAAACCAGTATAATTCACTCTGTTACATCTGGAGCTGGCCAAAAGTGTGCACAGACTGTTACCTCAGCAGAGATGATCAGTAACTCTGAACATGTGTTGAGCTGACTGTCAGAGCTCTGAAATGACCTTTTAGACTTAATTGGTAGAATAAAACTCTGTTTTTTCATTTTGTTTTCAAACAGATAGCTGGATTGAAAACGATAACCTGTCTGTGGACAAGAATGTGGATGAGCACGCTGACAGCAGCAGCATCAGGAGCAGGGGGAGCCTGCATTCCACAGCCAGCGGGGAGCACAAGGGTCTGCCCATGCCCCGGCTCCAGCCCTTCTCCCCGGGCCAGGTCTTCAACAGCAGCACAGGGATGCAAATCCTGGTCATTCCCAGCAAGGACGACCACGTTCTGGAGGTCAACGTCACGTGACAGCTCGGAGTGGACACCAGGAACCCCTTAGGAACTGGATTTGAAAGCACTTTATGGGATAATGACCTGCTCAGTCCTCGTTGCAACATTAACTCCAAGGAGACCCGTGGCACCCGGCGTGTACTGGCCATGGAAGCAGCAGACAATTGTATCAATTTCAATGTACAGTGAGGCTTGTGTCAGCTAGTTTATATTGCCACTTTAGTATGTTTTGTGTCAGCTATTGGGTTTTCTTCCTGCAGTCACATCCCTGCATCACAACAACCAACACAGGGCAACAAAAAGCAAAAAATCCAAATCTTTGGACCACTTCTTTATTTTTGTTGGGCAGCTGTGAGTTTTGTTTCATGCTTCCTACATATTTTAGAATGTAGAGTTGGATGATGTAATTATCCAAATCTTGAATTTTTATGTAATAATTTACAGGCTTTTCCACACATGTGCCAGAAACATAACAGAGCATACAACAACACATTCACTGGTGTAACAGTTGCTTTTCTGGTTTGCTTTTATTTTCTTTGTTTGATCATTGTTAATTCCTGCCATTGCAATTTTATATTAAACTTCCATCATTTGCATACTTAGATGCATGGAAGAGCTACTGCTATAAACAATCTTAACTGAACAAAATTCCTTAATTTTCTGAGGCTTTCTCCTTCACAGAGTAGACACTGTGATGTCACATATTATATGATTTTTTTTTTGGGGGGTGGGCTTTGGGTTATCCTCTTGCATATTTCTTACCAAAGAAAGATATTGATAGAATTTAATAATAAATTATTTGGCTTATTGAGTTCCCAGATTAATTTCTTTTATTACCATTTCCAAGTGGCTTGGTTTGCTGCCCCAATTGTTAAGTTGGGGCAAAAATTTCAGTATGATGTGATACTTGAACAGTCAACCTTTCATCATAAAGGCTTAGTGTAATTATTACTGATTAGAGGCCAGACTTGTGCATTCATGATGAAAGAAGGAGGTTGGTTTGATACAGGAAAGCTTGCAGATGTAGAATAATCGTGAAGCAAAGTTAAAACATGTAACTTAAAGAATTTCATTATTTATATCTGAAATGTAAATACAAAAAATGTAAAAAAAAAAAGTGTAATTTTTGTGAATGTTGCAAATTCACCTGTGACTGGAAAAATTACAACTTCTTCTGATGTCCTGCTTCTGATATTGAAACTTGTGCATTTAATGTGAGAATGACCTTTTCTACTTGCAGATCTATAATGGTGCGTTGTCAACAGACTCCACAGAGGAAACAGTCCCATGTCAAACACTTGTCAGCAAAACTGAAGTGAGGAGCTGCTCATTAGACAAACTCATTATTTTCTTTTCTTCTGCTAAATTACAAAGGGGAAATAAAAAACAAACCCTCTTTCCAAAAAGAATCACAAATAAGTTGAATAGGCACCCTGCACTGGTCTAAACATTTTACTTTAATTTTATTTTTTATTTAAAAATTCTAATTAGATGTATAAAGTAGACCTGCTAGCTGAAAATGTTCTTATTATGCATCTTCTTTCTGTGAAGGAATGCCCTTTCTCTGTGGAAATCATACCATTTTATTCTGGATAAAACCCAAAGCATCATTTAGTGCGAATGACTGCTGGGATTCTCTGACTGGAAAAGGTAACAAGTTAGTGACTTTGACACTGCAGGTATTATTAATTCCATTTTCATGGTTTGCTATTAAATCATTTTTCACATTGTTCTGTAATATACTGTTAGATTAAACACATTGTACTAAGATTGTTTAATGAAATTGTAAGCGTTACAGTTCTAAATATACATGTTTTAAAAAGAAATCAACTTCTCTGCTGCTGTGAGTTCTGTTTGGTCTGGAGGAGTGATTGCTTCATCTGTTTTAACCAAAGTTGCTTTTGTCTGCAAAAATCAGATTTGTTACCTGGTGTGCAATTACACACTTGAGGGAGACATTGATTATTTATTTATTTCAGAGTTGCAGCCTCTGGAGCCTCCACAGTATTCCACAAACCCAGCACACCCCTCCAGACTTTTCCTGCTGTTATTTATACACAGAAATTCAGTGTTGGCAACCTCCCAGGTACAGCCTCTCTATTATGAATGGTTAATAATTTCCACACAAATTGTGTAACCCCAGCTGATTTCTTTGCATCCTCCGGGGAAGAGTCTTCACTTGGGCAGGGTCTTTTTGCCCTGTAGGTCTGACTTTTAGTATTATAATAATGAGTTGTTTGTAATAATTATAATAATAATATTATTATTATAAATAATAATATAATCAGTTATGGGATACCTGGACCTCAGTCTTTTGCCAAGCTAGCAACATATACATAAGACATACATTAATATCTTGATTTACTGCATCCTTAATGCTCATTAGTTCCAGGATATCCATAACTAAGGGACACTGCTCCCTGTACCACCAATTAATTCTCCTTCCTTGCTGATTAGGCTTGGAAGTATACAAAGATCAACCATCAAAGAACATCCTGACTTAAGTTAATTTTGACATATTCCACATTTTGCAACACTAACACCTGTGAGTGATTATCCAAGGACCCAGCTGAAGGAGCATAGACAGTAAGGATTTAATGGATTGCTAAGCCTCAAACACCAAAAACCATTCAAATGGGAAATATGAAGGTAGAGCAGCATCTTTCTGGTGCCAGTTTTGCTGTCAGGTCCATGATGGCCACACAAGCCCCAGTGTGGGTGCAGAAGTGGAGTCATGGAGCAGGCAAGACCAAGAGAGGGGGATTGAGACCACCAAGGATCCCAAAGCAGCCTGTGACACCTTCTGGAACTCTCCCTCAGCTGGTGCTGCGTGCCCCAATCTTGTGTCAGAAATGAAGAATTCCCTTCCTGGGGAGGGATCTGGGTGTTGCAATGCTAATCTGACTGTACATAACCCAAGGAACTTTGTTTTGTGGGCCCCCATCCCCAAAGGATCAAGACTGTGACCATCTCTCTGACCAAGGGACATCGAAATGCCAACACTCAAATCTAGAGTGTCAAGTGAACAATACTCAAGTAGAGTGTTCATCACTTGATCCACGAGTGCTGTTATGTTTCCACTATCTACTCTTACCCATTCCTTCCCTTTCTTTCTTTTCCATATGTATTTTCTTCGTGATAGTTTTACACTTTTATTGAAAAGAATCAAACTGAATGCCAACATCCCTTCCACTGCAATAAAACTTTAAAATAAACCTCTCACACCTATATACACCGGGCATTCAGTGTTGTTGCACTCTAATTTCAGAATCTCAGAAGAGTCAGGGTTGGAGTGACCTCTGGAGATCACCCAGTCCAACTCCTGCCAAGGCAGGGTCACCCAGAGCAGTGACACAGAGCACATCCAGGTGGGCCTGGAATGTCTCCAGAAAGGGAGACTCCACACCCTCCCTGGGCAGCTGTCCCAGAGCTCTGCCACCCTCAACATAAAGAAATTCTTCCCCATGTTGAGTTGAAACTGCTTGTGTTTTATTTTACAGCCACTGCTCCTCATTCTGATGCTGGCCACCACTGAAAAGAGCCTGGCACCATCCTCTGACACCCACCTTGGGTACACTGATACGGATTGATGAGCTCTCTCCGCCCTCTCTTCTCCAGAATAAACAGGCCCAGCTTTCACAGTCACTCCAAGGCATTTATATTAAAATGTATAAATACCGTAATATATTTACTAAAAAGAGCTCCCCTGGTTCGTGGCGGGGGCTGGGGACGGCCCAGAGCGACTGAGGGCAGCGGGCCCATGGCAGGGGAAGGGCACACACGGCGGTGCC
>NW_005054438.1:204908-206476 GCF_000277835.1 Geospiza fortis | reverse complement strand
CATCTCCCCATCATCTCCCCGCGATCCCCATCTCTGCAGCCCCTCTCACCCTGCCCTTTCCTGCCCCCGCAGTTCTCCGGCCTGCTGGGCACCGTGTACCGCCGCGGCAACCTCAGCTTCACCCGCGATGGCAACTCCCTGCTCAGCCCCGTCGGCAACAGGATCTCCCTGTTCGACCTCAAGAAGTGAGAGCGGCGAGGGGCGGGGAGGGCCTGGCACTGCCAGTGCGGGGGTTTCGGCGGGAATAAAGCTCTGAGGGCGTTTTGGAGCCCGATCCATGGGGCTGTCCAGGATGCTCGGCCTGCTAAAATATCCTGGAAAGCGTCTGCTTTAGCATTAAGAGGTAGAAGGCTGCCTAGTGGAATATCTGTCACGGTGTTGTGCGGGTAGACCCGTGTGGAGAATAGCAGAGGAATTACGTTAAGGTGTATTTTAGAGAAAAAATTAAAGGGAAGAAATAGATTTGTGTTTGATTTAGTTGTATGGTCTCTTTGTGTGCTTCTGTCTTGTATATAACAAAAATTAGAGCATCAGCAGCCTTTCCTGTGTGTCAGAGTTGCGATCGATGCTCCCTGTGCCTGCGTTCCAGTCAGGAGCCTGGAATTACAATTCTGTTATGCAGAATTACAGACCATCCTGGAGCCTGGAATTACAATTCTGTTATGCAGAATTACAGACCATCCTGGAGCCTGGAATTATAATTCTGTTATGCAGAATTACAGACCATCCTGGAGCCTGGAATTATAATTCTGTTATGCAGCAGGCCCTGCACAGAACAACCCAGGAATTTGGTGTTCATTATGCAGAATTACAGACCATCCTGGAGCCTGGAAGGATGGTCGAGTCCAGCTCCTGGCCCTGCACAGAACAACCCACCTACTTGGTGTTCATGGGATTGTGACAGCTGAACAAAGTTGTCGGGATTTTACATTAAATTTTGACTGTGGCCTTAAGAAAGGTATCAAACCACATTTCACTGACACTGATGTTCTTCCTGCATTCCTGTCCTCATTTTACTGTTCGGTGTTTTTGTTGCAGTAACAAGTGTGAGACGTTGCCCTTGGCTACACGGCTCAATATTGTGTGCGTGGGGCTCTCTCCAGATGGAAGCCTTGCCATTCTAATTGATGAAGGTACTTGCACAGACACTTGTTTTGTAAAAGAATTCAGTAAAAATACGGCCTTTTGGGGAGGAAATCTGTATTAGGTGTTAGGTGTTCAACCTTAACACAAAATTGGAAGTGGTATGCTTTAGAAATGGCATTATAATTTTTCTGTTTACAAATAACTTGTTAACAGAATTTGGATACTGTCTCATAATTTGGACTGTATTTTCTGTATTTTCTTAATTTTAATAATATTAAGCACACTTGAAAAGCTTTCCCCCCTCCTCTTTAAGAAAAGAAGGTTTGCTAGGATTATGATTTCTTTGGGAACTCAGTTATTCTCATGATCCTTTTTTCTGCCCTTACAGAGGGAGCTGCCTTGCTTGTGAGTTTGATTGGGAAATGTGTGATACATCAGTTTTATTTCCACAAGCCAGTTCACAGTGTCAGCTTTTCCCCTGA
>NW_005054438.1:190261-204882 GCF_000277835.1 Geospiza fortis | reverse complement strand
TAGTTGTGATTATGAAGACATGCTAACCAATCTGGGAATGTTTCCTATTCCTGAGTGAGGGGAGATTTTGAGCTGATCAGGGTCACTTTGTAAAATTGAGAGGGGGATGAAAAGAAGGAAAGCAAAGCCTTGGAAATAGAATATCCTGGTTTGAGTGTTTGAACTTTTCCTTCTGTTTTGGGGCTTTGAGAATAAGAATTTCATTATTCAATTGCAGTGATTTTTTACTGAAGGTTTTCTCTTTTATAATGCTTAAGTTGGGGGATAATATCAATCTGCAGCTACTTTGTTTTTCCTTCAAAAGCAATCCATTTTTATTGTTTCAGTAGTGCAGGAGCCTCTTATTGTATTGGTTCATTGTATTGCAGTCTGTACTGAACAGTTGTTTGCTTTATCAGCTTTGTGTGCAATTACGTCTTTTCCCCCCCCTTACACCAGGAAATTTGTGGTTACAAAAGACAATCTTGCTTACCTGTACCATGCTCCTGGGAAGAAGAGAGAATTTAATGCATTTGTTCTGGACAAAACCTACTATGGCCCATATGATGAAACAACTTGTATTGACTGGACTGATGATTCCAAGTGAGTTGTTAAACTGAAGCACTGTTTACCTGCACATGTTGATATTTCAATGCACGTTGCATTTCCTCTGAAGTATTGTACTAGCTTTAAAAATTTTGTCTTTAATTTAAAAATACAATTAGGCAGACCAGAAAGTATAAAAAATGGGAATCAAGAGTGGATTCTTACTTGAAAATGCATAATAATTCATAAAAGGAACATATCTTAGGAATGTGAGCAGGGTTGACCTTTTGAATGTGTTTTAGCCCCTTCTACCTCTGCTACAGTCACCAAGCACAGTTTACAACACTTGTTTGTAAAATTAAAGTGGTAATTGGTGGATTTGAGCTCAGAACATTCTCCACCCAAGGAAGAGTTTTGCAGTCCAGTGTTCTAATTTTCTTTTCTATTTTTCTTTTGCAGGTGCTTTGCAGTGGGGAGCAAGGATATGTCTACGTGGGTGTTTGGAGCAGAACGATGGGCAAACCTGATCTACTACTCTCTTGGAGGCCATAAGGATGTCATAGTTGCCTGCTTTTTTGAAGAGAACAGCCTAGATGTATGTAAAATCACACAACACACCTGAATTGTAATATTAAAATAGTGGAAACAGAACCTTCTCTGTGGGGGACTAGTTTGACAATATCTCAGAATTTAGAAAATACAGAAGTGTCTCTTGATTGCTCTGCCATAATTATGTGTTTGAATTTGCTCACCCAAAACATTATAGCTTTAAATGTGAAAAAATTGTTTAGTTTACCTGTAATGCTGACTGGTTATCAAGTTGCCTTTGGCCTTTGGAAAATTCTTCTGAGGGCAGGCAAATAATTCACCAGTTCTCAGGACAAGTAAAACTCCCAATTCAAAGCACCTTGGATTCTATCCTAAGAATAGAATGCACGCTTGCTGTCCCTTCTGCAGGTCCATATTCATATTTTTGCAGAGCACAGAGCATGGATATTGGACAATAATAATTTGTGTTTGTATTCTAGCTGTACACAATTAGCCAGGATGCAGCTCTGTGTGTGTGGCAGTGTGACACTGAGCTGGATGGTTTGAAGCCCATGCCCCCTAAAGATGCAGCAAAGGAAAAGAAGGCAGCAGAAGATGATGAAGAGCTGCTTGAAGAGCGCAAGGGTGAAGAAATTCATGGGAAAGCTGATCCAAGTGAAGAAGAGACTAGAAATAAAGTTAAATATTCACGTGTTGCAAAGTAAGTGGTTTTCAGTTATCAAAAATCAAAGTAGCGATGGGGATTTATTGTACTGGGCTTTTTTTTCATCTGTTATAACTTACTCAAAGCAGTATAAAACTGTCTAGGATTTAGAAATTTACTGCACATCCCATTTTAAATAGTTCTGGTAGAACTCCTGTCTGTCTTACCCTGATTATATGATGGGCACTACCTTTCACCTTCAGAATAACAAGTGTAATTTTAACAATATAAGAAATACTGGCTCGTGGTGTGCTGTTGTTTGGAACTCAGAAATTGTAAATGGGATCTTTACTACAGTACCCTCTCTAGGTCTTGAGGCTTTGGTTTCTTGCCTGAAAGGGTTGGTTGACTTCAGGAAATGACATAAAGGTGGCTCATCAGCCTCTTTGGTGAGTTGCTTGGAGATGCAGCTCTTACAACATCTGTTCTTCAGCATTCACCTTTTTTCTTGTTTCTTGGGTGCCAGGTATTTTTTCAATAAAGAGGGAGATTTTAATAACCTGACAGCTGCAGCCTATCACAAGAAAACACATCTTTTAGTCACTGGTTTTGCCTCTGGAGTCTTTCACCTCCACGAGCTTCCAGATTTCAATCTGATCCACTCCTTGAGGTGAGCCATGGGGTTGTCACTATATTTGGTTTGATTTTTGTGGGGGAAGGGAACAGGTTTTTTTGCTAGGGTTTCATGTTTGTTTGACTGAGAACACATCATGTTAAGCAGTGAAGGATGAATAAAAAAGAGCACAAAAATCTTAAAACATGATTGTAGTTTCTGGAAAGGCAGAATCATAAATTTATGTAATAAATACCATATAATTCCACTCCTTATTCTGGAAAAATGAGGTCTGAATAAGGAAACTTCTCAGGAGTTCCTGGTTGTTTGCTAGACTTCATTAACTCTGTCCATTTTAATATTTTCACTTTCTTTGTAGAAAATATTAGCTGGAAAGTTCTGCATATGTAAAATTATCTGTAAATTGTGTCTAAGTTGAGAAATCAAATCAGATTCTTTTCCATAACTGTAAACAATTTCCATGTACAAAAAAGCCCCTATTTTATTTTCTTAAACTTGGGGAGTTTTACTCTGTTGGCAAGTACATTTTTGGGTTGCAGGTACTCTGCCTTCATTCTGAATAAGGAATGTTTGATGGTTTGGAGTGGAACAAAGGAATGAACTTCGTGGTTTTTGATGTTACAGTGGTACAGAAGTTCAGTAAAACAATCAAACAACTTGCTTGAACAGCTTTAATAAATATTAGACTTGAAGTTTTATCACACAAGTTTGTTTATTGGTTAATTCTCTTACCTCAGTATTTCAGACCAAAGGATAGCTTCTATTTCTATCAACTGCACTGGTGACTGGATTGCCTTTGGATGTTCAGGTTTGTCAGATTTTTGTGGTCTGTATTAATGGGAAAAATAAGGAATGTGGTGGACATGAGGCCCAAATTCCTCTTGCTAGTTTGGACTCCAAATGTTAAATAATTGATAGTCTCATATCTGTGGAGTCTAGGTATAGTAAAGGAAATATCACAAATTAATCTCTCACAGAATTCTGATGATTCAGGAAAATATTTTACTGATACAGGAAAAAACACTTCTTATGTTTTATATATTTCCTATATTTTATATAGGAAGGCTTTTAACAGAGTTAGGGAGAGCCCAGGTCCCTTGTAGTTAATTTCTGCTTTTGCCACATGTTGCCCACAGCATTTTACTAACCTGCCTGGATGTTCCAGGATTCCCACCCTGTCCATAGTGGTTTGCACAAACCCCAAAATTTTCCTCTTATATGCAGCCCTGCTTTTCTTTCCAGCTCATTTATCAACTGGTTGATAGCATTGCTGTTGTACTATTGAAAACATTATTCCAACAGCTTGTGGAGGAAATTTTTGGGGAAATTGCCTTGAAGTTATAAAAGGAAAAAGCTCTTATTAGGACTGAAAGATGCAGAATTCAACCTATCTGCATTAACCTTTGGGGTTTTTTGGGGGTTTTTTTTGACATTGCTTGCCCCTGTGTGTTTTGTGGCTTGCATTTGCAGGGTCATTGTGTTGGTGGCTGTGGTTAATCCTGCTGTGCTTACAGGTCTGGGTCAGCTCCTGGTGTGGGAGTGGCAGAGCGAGTCCTACGTGCTGAAGCAGCAGGGCCATTTCAACAGCATGGTTTCCTTGGCATATTCTCCAGATGGACAGTACATAGTAACTGGAGGGGAGGATGGCAAAGTAAGTGAGGCAATATTGCTGGAATGTGAACTTTTAATAATGTACTAAGCAGCTTGACTTTCCATTTTATGTAGAAAGCTCTGTTACTGTAATTGGTACATATTTTTCTTACTATAAAGTCATAAATATTTTCTTCTCTCTTTCCTTTAATGTTTTGATTTTTCTCTCTAGAGTATATATATTTTGCTTTGTTACTACCTGTGGCTACAAATTGCATCACTTATGCTTTCTAGCAGGTGATTTTTAAATTATTACAGGTCCAGTCACCATAAATGCAAAAGTAACAAATTCATCAATGTTAATTTATTTATGGTCCCATAATATCTTGGGATGAATGAACTTCAGCCACCCAACTTCTTACCCTTTAAATAATTGTTTTTTGATATGAAGTTAATTTCAAATTATTTATGCAAGTGCAATTTTTTTGTTTAAATGTGCTATTCCAGAAGTTTGTTATTTAAAAGAAAAATTAACTTCTCATGGATGACTTGCATTGAAATGCTAGGCTGTGTGTACAGGTGCTTTTATTTTAAAAGGTGTTTTGCCACAATGTCTTGGCGTGTAAATGGGACAACAGTAGTAGCTGATGTCCTGTCAAATCTTTTAAATGGCAGAAAAAAATCTGCCACTTCATGGTTTCTGCCATTGAGGATGAAAATTGGCCAAAATTGAGAAGTCTCAAACTGCAGAAGACTAAATGCATAAATTTTTTGTTCAGGGAAAAAAACCCCAAAACAATTGAAATATCATCTCAGTTGTAACTTCTGTAATGACTTTAGAGTTGGTTTTGAATTTGACACCTGTCTTATTTGAAGCTTGGAAGCTCAAGATACTCACCAAGTGTTACTTTCCTTTTTTAACTTTGTTTCAACTTTGTTTGTGTCTGTCTCCACTTAGATTTTTATGTTGCAAATGTGTCTTAAGAGGTTTAATGATAATCTCTGGCCTCTTGAGTGCTATTACTGATAGTCTTTCATGCTGTTGCAGAGTTCTGTAATTAGGGTTTCTTTACTCTGCTGCTGTCTTACCCTTATTTTCTCTCTTTACTGATGATGGTGATTCTAAGAAGTCTTTTCTTGTCTGTCCTGCAGGTGAAAGTGTGGAACACTTCAAGCAGCTTTTGTTTTGTCACCTTTACAGAACATAACAGTGGTGTAACTGCTGTAACTTTCACTTCCACTGGTTATGTTGTCCTGAGTGCTTCCCTGGATGGAACAGTGCGTGCCTTTGATCTGCACAGGTGACTCTTTGCATGAAAGCTTTTGTGTCTCATTTAGTCCTCAGCTTTCACACTCACCCCAAAATACAGCAAATTGCTGATTGCTTGTTTGAAGTCTCATAAAGGTGAGCAGCACTGCCTTACTGGTTTTTGGTTCAGCCTTTGATTTAAATTTAGATAGTTATTAGGAATGCTCTTACTCCGTCCAATATCTGTGAAGAAAATTCTGGAAGAAGTTTCCTCAGAGAAGCTGGAAATCCAGGAAAATCATTGTCTGGCTTTACTCAAATGGGGAGATGGCACTTTCCATAGTATAATACAGCTGTGCACAGAACTGGGTGTGTAAACAAGCCCATGTTTCTAAAAAATGGACACATGCTATTTAATAGAAGAAAGCTCCTCAGAGTATTTTTGTCTCCTATTTCTGCAGAGTTTTTCATACTTCTTTTGGATCTTGCAATCATGCTGAGGCAACATATTTAATTTTATAAAAACAATATTTTTTCTGTACATAGCTTAGAAGTCTTTACAAAACAAATGAACTCCTTTTGTAAATAAACTTGTTAAACACACATTTAAATCTACATAAAATGTTCTCATAATTTCTTTTCACCTCCTCAACAGGTACCGGAATTTCCGTACCTTTACCTCTCCACGACCAAGTCAGTTCTCCTGTTTAGCTGTGGACTCCAGTGGTGAGATTGTGGCAGCTGGTTCCCAGGATTCCTTTGAAATATTCATCTGGTCAATGCAGAGTGGGAGGCTGCTGGATGTAAGGACCCAGAGTGTTGGGAGGGCTTGAATTTAACTTTGTGTGGAGTATGGTGATATTCAGCAACTTTGAGATTTATGTTCAAAAACTGGAGCTCCACTATGTTGCTCTCAGCATTTTTTAAGTTTTATTTATTGCATGGAGCTCACCCTGAATTTGTGTGGGAAATAGTTGTTAAAATTTTTGAGTAATGAGCTCTTTCTAGTGATGACCTAACACCAGTGTTGCTGAGCTAACACATGGGCAGGAGAATCTTTCCCTCCTTATTCAGAGATGTTCTTTTCCACATATTTTCTGCAGGTAATGAAGAAATTGTAGTTTTTGTATTAAGACTGATACAGATTTCATGAAGGGTTTTGCTGGAGCAGGGGAGGGGCATGATTTTTCAATTATTGTTTCAATTCTTAAGCATTCCTGTACATCTTGTACAAGTAGAAGAGCTCAGTGCTTCACATATTTAATTTGGCACAGCCATGGAATACAGATCACTTCAGTAACTCAGGATATACTTGACTGGATCTCCAGAGTTTTGAGTTTAGTTTCTTTCCTTGATATTTTTTTTGGAGAAGCAGAAACTCCCTGAAATGAAAATCTCTGTTACTCTTATTCTCAGTTTTTAATTTTTGTTTTTATTCTGAAGTTCTGTCAGCTGCAGGAGATACTAAATTTTCAGAGCAGTGACTTGGTTTTTCACAATTGGTCTGATTGTTTTGAAAGGAGGGAGGAAATTGGCACACTGCATCCCTAAAGTGTGTGCATAGGAGTGGTAGTAGATGCCTATATAGTGGTAGCACTTCAGGGAATTTTTTTAAAACTTGTGCAAATAAAAAGTTGAGAATCACTGGTGTGTATTGTGCCCTGTGTCCAAAAGTGATCTCAAATGTGTGTGGACAAGTCAGGCATGGTTTATTGGCTGTATCTGGAGTTTACTGAATGCAGACTACACAGATTTCAGTTTCTTACACCTAATTCCAGGTTATTTTTTTCTTCTCTTTTTAGGTCTTAGCAGGTCATGAGGGTCCCATCAGCAGCTTGTCCTTTAATCCAATGAAGTGTGTTCTAGCCAGTGCCTCTTGGGATAAGACTGTAAAATTATGGGATATGTTGGACAGCTGGAGAACTAAGGAGACATTCATAATAAACTCAGATGGTAATTTTTGTTCCATTTCTCATCTTTTATCAAATATAAAAATAATGTGTAAAATATGTTAATAAAAACAGAACAGTGCTTGGTTAACAGTGCAATAAATACTTTAATTCTAGCTTAGCGTTATAATTAACAACATATAATGTATGTCGTCCACAGGAAAAAGTACAGTCATACTTTTTACTCTTAAACTTTTTACTCTTTTACTCTTAATTTTTTTCTAATAGCTGAGGTAAGATCCTAGAAAAATTAGGGTATTTTTTTCGAAAAGCATCTGAGTACATTTTTAACTATTATGAAATTCTTTGCAGTTCTTGTTGTTGCCTTCCGTCCCGATGGCAAGGAGCTGGCAGTTGCTGCTTTGAACGGCCAGATAACATTTTGGGATCATGACAATGCAGTGCAGACTGGCTCCATTGAGGGCAGGCATGATCTGCAGATGGGGAGGAAGGAGCTGGATAAAATAACTGCCAAGCAGGCAGCCAAGGGCAAGTACGTCCAGGGGGCTGCAGTGACAAGAGGGTGCCATGCTGTGTTGTTTTTCCATTTGTTTTCTACATGAAGATTGCAGAGTGCATCTGCTGTTCAGATATTCCTGATTCTGATGCTGGATTTTAAAAGCCTGCCTGACATGTAGATGCCTCCCTTTTGTAGCTGGCTGTGTTCTCTCCCTGGTCAGCATCATTCTGAGCACGTGTTTTTTCTCATCTTTATTATGTTGGGTTGCCAACATAATATTGAGCTTCTCAGGCTAAGGTGTTAATTTGCTGTGGGTTAGGTTCTTAGTAGATATCTTTCTACAGAAATACTGGTGTACAACCATTAGTATGTAGAAACTATTACATTTTTTAAAGAAGGTAATTAAAGTATGGGGTTTATTACCTGTTATGCATTTGAAGTAATGTTTAAAAGTGAATTGAATTTGTGTGCTGTCAAAAAGTATCTTAGAGAAATGTTTTATTCTTCTCTTTTCCCCCTTTTTGTTCCATATTGCTTCCACTCAAAATAAATAAAAAAAATAAAACAAAACAAAAACTTTTTGGAAAAAAGTTTTAGAAAAAAGCAGTATTTTTTGCTGGTGAGCTCTCAACCATGTCTTTCAAACATGCCATGGCATTGGTTTTTCTCTAGCTCTTCTGGCTGTTTTTAGTGTCATGCATGATGTAGTTGAGAGCTCATTGACTGAGCTGTGACTCAGATTCAGAAGTATGGAAGTATTTCATAAAGCTGTTGGGAGTTCTAAATTGTCCGTGATTCATAGTAAAGCACCAAATGCTTTGTAGTAAATGTGTGTGTGAAGTACATACTTTGTGAATGAAGATGTGCACTTTTTCCATGGAGTGGTTATTTGCTGAGTCTTCACATTGTACTCGTGTCTTTTAGCTCAGATGTGAAAGTAAAATTAAACTGCTTTCTCTTTTTCTTTACCAGATCTTTTACAACTCTGTGCTACTCAGCAGATGGTCAATCTATTCTGGCAGGTGGATTGTCAAAATTTGTCTGTATATATAATGTCAAGGAACAGATTCTTATGAAAAAATTCGAAATTTCATGCAACCATTCTTTAGATGCAATGGAGGTATGTGAGCACAGGAGTCTTTTTTGAATTTCCTCACCCCCACAAGACTTTGGTTTTGATATAATATCTCATTAAGAGTGATTCATTAATGTTTTTTTTAAAGAATGGGTTTATTTTGGTGCAGGAGAGGGGGAAGGAAATATCCTCTTGGAACAGAATGAATTCCTGAAACTCTTTCCAGCTTTGTAGTGTGCTTGTGTTGAATGGGCAGAACTCTCAAGCATACTAAGTTAGTTGGCACTAGACTTAAAGTGGAAGTGAAAATTTAAATTACCAACATTTTGTACTAAGCTAACTTCTGGGTGTCAGTTTGTGTTAGCAGAGAAATTAAGGAATTTTTTTGTGGACACAGAACAGCATCACTGACCTTTATAAACTCTGTTTCTGAATATTGCCAAATGCCAAATTGAATTCCTTCAAAAGTGAAGTGAATGATGAAAAACGTGAGAAGGAAAAAAATTCCAGTAATCCTTTTCACCATCCCCTTACCAGGAAGAATGATTATTGTTCATGTCAGGCTGTATCTTACTGGGGTTCCAAGTATCCTTCTTTGTCAGCAGTGGTCTATGAGCTGGTGTAGCTCAACATCTGCCTTGAAAGAAAGTGAACAAGCAGAAACAGAATCCTGGAGGGGATGGATATTTAGAAAGGGGGACCAGAGAGGTTCCTAAAATCTCGCTTCCATTGTGAAGTCCCTAAAATCTCTTTTGCAGTGTTCTGGCCACACAGCCCTTGCATTAGCACAGAGGAGCAAACGTTCAGGGCAGAAAGAGTAGGGCTGCAGCTGAGGAAGCAAACTGCATCTCTAGAGTAGAACAAAGTTATAATAATGTGAAAGGACAGTCTAAACTGAGCTCTGCAGTTTGAGAAGAGATTCAGTGCAGTGAATGGAACTTGCATGTTTTTCAGGAGTACTTAGATCGGAGAAAAATGACTGAATTTGGCAGCATGGCTCTGATTGATGAAGGCGGTGGAGGTGATGAAGGTGTTGCCATCCCTCTTCCTGGAGTAAAAAGAGGTATGGCTTTGGATTTTCTCTCTTTGTTTCTGCTTTTATGTGCATCAGAACTTTTGACACAGGTAAGAAGGGTTTGACTTGTTTAGCTCAGTTTTAAGATCAGGACTACAAAATTTGGGCCCACCACTTAAGCTGTGATCTCTTGGACATGACCTGTGCCTTCCTTACCCAGTCTTTAATTCTGCCAGCTTTTACCATGCTGCACATTATTTAATGGTAACATCATAGTCAGAGTTGGTAACTAGACTGTGAACTTGTGATGAATCTGTTAAATCACTTCTAAATTTCTCTTTTAGGTGACATGAGCTACCGACACTTTAAACCAGAAATAAGGGTGACTTGTGTGCGATTTTGTCCTACAGGTTAGTACCAACAGTTAATTTAGGATTTTTTTTTTAATTCCATGTAAAACATGTGAAAGAATAGAGTACTGGAGGATTATCATTACTCTTCTGTTTCCATTCTGGAACACCCCTCTTTGTTGTTTATTATTATTATTTCTCTTCTAGGACGAAGCTGGGCAGCCACCACCACAGAGGGCCTCCTGCTCTATTCACTGGACTCTGGGCTAATTTTTGATCCTTTTGAGCTGGATATTGATGTCACACCCAGCAATATCCGAAAAACACTGAGTCAGAAGGAATACACTATGGCTATTGTCATGGCCTTCAAGCTGAATGAAAAGAAATTAATTCAGGAGGTGATAGAGGCTGTCCCTAGCAGTGAAGGTGAGTGGAACTGCCATGAAAGTGGGCTGAGCTGGCTGTAAACAGACATGTGTGAGCCATGAGTTGAGGTGTAAAGGCAGACTTTTTAGTGTTAATTTATGTTTTAATTTTACCCATCTACTTCATGCTCATTTAGTGACTTCTCAGCATGGAATTTGATCAGGCCTAGAGGTGCAGGCAGAGTTTTTGGATGTCATTTCTCGGAAGCAGCTGGTGTTGGAGGGGCACATCAAGTTTAACCTTGTTAGCACTGTGCCTGTGTGATGAAGACCATTAACCAGTAGCAAGGTTGTAATCAGCAGTTTGAGGAAAGTGATGAATCTTGTCTGTTGAGCACTTGTGGCACCACATCAGGAGTACTGTGCCTGGTTCTGGGACTGACAGCACAAGAAAAGACATTGATACTCCAGAACATCTGGTGGAGAGCTTGGAAAATGATTGGAAGGCCAGAGTACAACTGAGGAGAGGCTGTTGTAATTCACTGCTAACAGGATGATTGTGTGCCTATTTCTTAATCAAAAGCTGTTTTTGAGAGTGGGTTAAATATAATGAGGTCATTTAGTTATAGATGAGATTATTTTGGATGCTTCTAAATAGTGTTTCTTTGTGCTGTGCTGTTGCTAACAGCATTCAGACACTTCCTGTGGGGCAGGTGACTTTGCTGTCTTTTCAAGTATCAGTGCCTCTGATTGTTGTGCATAACTGGTTCCACTGAATACAGAAATTTGGGTGAGGTCAGAAGCAGCAACAATATAAGTCTGTTCCTTTAGAAAAGAGGAGAAAAGGGTGAAGTAAAAATTCTGAAGGAGAGCTGCTGGGGAGAGTACTCTGCTAGGAGGAAGAACTTGGAGAGGGAGGAGTTAATTTCTTGCTTTTAAATACAGTAGTGTTTGGAAGGTTCATTTGTCCCCTGAGAGGTTGTGGTACTGTACCCTGAAATACAGCACTAAATACCCACCACTTGCCAAAATGCTGCTTTTTTCTTCCCCCAATGCTTTCCTGTGGTCTCCTTCGTGTTATTCCAAATTGTAACCCAACTCTGTTGAATGTTTATGGGGTTTTATTTTCCTTTTTGCACAGTTGATGTTGTCTGCTCATCACTGCCAGACCTGTATGTGGAGAAGTTACTGGAGTTCCTGGCCTCTGCTTTTGAGACCTCTTGTCACTTGGAGTTCTATCTTATTTGGGCTCATAAGTTGCTTATGCTGCATGGACAGAAGCTGAAAACAAGGTGAGATCCCGTGAAAGTCAAAATGCTGACAAGGATATTAAAATTAAAAACCTGTCAGTTTAAGGCTTTTACTTAACATTACTGATATTCTAGATAATGCATGCACTACAATTAGAACACTTCAGTTTTACAAGCTCTGTATGGTAAAAGTTACAGTTTGGACTTGATCTTAAAGGTCTAAAAAGATTCTAAAAAGTGTGTGTGACAGAAGTGGAATATGTTACTGGATTTGTGAAGATACATTGCAGAAACATTTTTCAAATAAAACAGGTAAAACTGCTTGAATTGCTTAGACAATAACTGCACAATGATTTCAAGAGTGATAACAAGATTTGGCAGTTGTGTTTTTAAACATTTATGCATCTTAAATGTAACTGAAAGGTGATGTGCAGGTATTGATTGCAGTTTTACAGATCTAGCTTGTGACTGTAGCTGGTAGTACTCTGCCTTCCTACAGAGTACTTCAGAACTACACAGGCCTGGTCTGTGAATTATATTCAGCCCCCCCCAAATATGGAACTTTAGACTTCTAAAACCAGACAAATTTAGGTCTGTGAATTATATTCAGCCCCCCCCTAAATATGGAACTTTAGACTTCTAGGAATGAAACCAGGCAAATTTGCAAATTTAAAATGGGCTGAGAGGAAATCTGAGAAGGAGTCCTGCAATTTAAAAAACAGTGCATTGTGTAACTCTTCCCTTGCTTCAACATGGATATTAATGTTTTAGTTACTGAAATGACTGGAACAAAATCTCTCCTTTTGTTCCTGCTAAAGTAGAAGAGGACAATTTAAAACAAACTCCCCATTGTTTAGAAAATCTTGTAGTATCTGAAAGGTACTGTCATTGCTGCAGCAAGCAGAATTTGCTCTTCAAGATGCAGCTGGACATTGGAAAAAATATTTCTCACAATATATTACTTGTATTGAGTGTAATCATTGTGGGCAGAGTCAAAAGCAGAGAGTTTTTGTTTCTTTAGGATTATCTTAAAAAGTTGGCATTGAAGTTGTATGCTTGTTAGAATCTTGAGAGTATAGAAAAGTTCTATTTCCATATGTACACATGAACTGCACTGCAAATTGCATGTTTTCTCCATCCAAGGTCAGTGAAGCTGCTCCCTGTGATTCAGTTCCTCCAGAAGAGCATCCAGCGTCACTTTGAAGATGTTTCAAAACTGTATGTATTGTTACACTTGAAAGTCCAAATCAAAAACCTGGAGTGATTGGGGGGATGACAGTGTACTGGTAAAGCTTTTGAGACAGCCTTCTTTTAGAGTTGTTTTTATTTTAGAAGGGAAAAAAACGTTTTCCTATTTATTTTTACAGCTGTGAATGGAACATTTACAACATCAAATACGCCTTGGCCATTTCCCAGCAGCGGGGCATGAAACGTGCAGCAGAGGAAACACCAGGAGATGAAGAGGAATTGGATTCTGACAGTGATTATCTTATGCAAGAAGCTCATAAGGATAATTTGAGTTCCTAATTACTCCTTGTGAGAGGGAGAAAACCTCAGACAGTATTTTATGCAGTGGTATTCACTGAGAATGAGTGGCCCTCATAGTGGCATCAGTTCCTAACAGTGTGATGGAGTTCCCTGGGAAGTAGTGATGGAAATGTAGGATATGCCATGGATGGCACTTGGCCTATTTCCTGTACCATTTGGCTGTAAACTTGACAGCACTGATTTCTTGATTAACTGATTTATTTTTATTTTTTTTAATAATTCTGATTTCAAGTAATCAGAATTTGATTACTTGAAATTACATAAGAAAACAAAAAACTGTTCTTAGGGAAATTAGAAGTACGACTGGAAGAAGTTTATTCTTTATTAAAAATGCCTTACACATTAAGTATTGTGAATTTTATAGTGCAGGCTTATCCTAGACTGAGTCTGAATTTTAAAAAGGGTAGAAAAAAATTCTTAATTGGAAATGGTACTGGTCTCAACTTGTTTTAAATGTTGTTTTATTTGGATTTAATATGTACATATTTGTGGAACACTCTTTTCTTAGTTCTGTAACTTCCAAACCTGATGAGATTTCAATAATGAGGAGAAATGAGGACCCATAGCAGCAGCTATTGGAGAAAATTTATGGGGCTTTAGAGCTTGTGTCAAGGTTTGCTTGACAGCCTTGAGATACTGTAGTGAAAATTTGTTTGGACATTACCAACTCACTAATGTAACTTAAACTGTAAGAGGATGTGTTACAAATGTCATGGCTTGTTGGATTTTTTTGAGATTTTTTTTGACATTTTTTCTTTTTTTGATGAAACCTCTTTTGTGTCTTTTTTAAAATGTTTATTAACACATTAAAACCTGAAACTTTTGATTCCCTCTGTTTTTGTGAATTGATGGGAGAACTGACTAGTCACAGTGGGGACCTGAATACAAAGAATTGGGTTTGTCCTTGTAATACTTTCAAGCCACATGCTGTAAAGGGCTTTTAATGAAGATACTACAAATATTACCAATGATCCAGAATTGATTTTCTCAGCGTATTCTGCTCTTCTGGATTTGTTTTATGGGGCTTTAAATATTAAAGGTAACTGCAATGAGGTCTTCCCTCAGTCCAGGCTGAACAGACCAAGTGCTCTCCACACAGCTTCTCCTTAAGGCCTTCACCATCTTCACTGCCCTCCTCTGGACACTCTCTGATAGTTTAATACCTTTCTTTTCAACCTTTCATTCCCCGTTCTGTCCGTATATCCAGGATTGTCCCATCCCAGGAGCAGAATCTAGCACTTTTCCAATGTTCATACAGATGGTGATTGCCCATCTCTCTGATTTAGCAAGGTCTCTCTGCAGGCCCTCCGAGCCCTCAAGGGACCCAACAACTCCTCCCAGCTTTGTACCGTCTGCCAACTTGTTCATTTTTCCCCTGTAACATCCTCACCGTTATCTTTTCACCCTCAGTTCCCTTCC
>NW_005054438.1:164390-190066 GCF_000277835.1 Geospiza fortis | reverse complement strand
CCCTCCGGTGGGCGCTGCCGCGGCGCCCGCGTCGCTGTGGTGAGTAATGGAGGAGCGCGGGGGCCGGGGCAGCGCTGAGGAGACGCGTTTGTCTGTCTGTCTGTTTGTTTGTTGTTTGTTTGTTTTTCCACTGTCTGGCTCTCCACAGCCACCCTCGGCCCTGCAGCCGGGGTCGCTCCGGCAGTAGGGCCGGTGCAGGGGAGGGCTCGGCGGGGCGGCGGCCTGGGAAAGCCTCGCCTGGTGGCTGCGACCGCTGAAAACCCTGGAGAGACGCTGAATTTGAGAAGAAAAAGCTGCTTGCAGCTCAGAAACTTGGAGGAAGCCAGACCAGGAGAGGGAAACATGTAAAAATTGGCGTTTGTATAGTTGTTGTTGGCCTGGAATTGATTTGGGAACCACAGAATGCCAAGCTGGATCAGGCGTGAAGGGAGCACGGTGGTCACCAGGTGCAGCAGGGCCAGCCCAGAGCACTGGTGCACGGTTGTATCCAGACGGTTCTGTAATATCTTCAGTGAGGGGCACTCCATAGCCTCCTTGTTGTGAAAAACGCCAATCACTTGTTTTTAAAATTTTAAAAGTTTAATCGTAATAAAATGGTTATAGAAATAGTAATATAATTAGAGTAATAACAATTTAAATAGTTGAGATTAGGACAATACGAGACAATAAAACCAAAGAGTTGCAGATGTCTGGGTACCTTTTTCTGGGCAAAATAAGCCAGAAGAAGGACACACATTAACAGAGGATTAACACTTAAAAGCAATAACCTGTTTCATGTTTATACACCTCATACATGATGCATAAATTCCATTCAAACACAGGATTCTGTCTGGTCAGTGTCAGCTTCTTCCTCTTAATCCTAACGGCATCTCAGGGCTGGGTGAGGCAGGAAGAATTTCATTTCTTCTGATAATGGGGCAATAAATTCTTTTTCTCTAAAAGATTTAGGTCCTGTGGCTGCTATCTCACTGCAAGTCCCTTTTTAAAAAAAAAGTATCTTACATAGCATAGTTTCTATTTTAACATTATGTTATAACCTAAAACTATGTTTAACACACTAATTAAGAAAGTTAATACAGCATAACTTACTAACATAACACACATAATATTCATTTTCATATTTGTGAAAAGCCAATCATAAAATACACATTTTTCACGCTTGTCAATCTGTCCCAGTGCTCAGTCACTGCACAGGAAAGAAATTCTTCCTCGTGTTCAGGTGGAACTTCCTTTGCATTAGTTTATGCCCATTCCTCTTGTCCCATTGCTGGGCACCTCCAAGCAGAGCCTGGCCCATCCTCTGACACCCCCCATTTAGATATTTGTACACATTAATGAAGTCTCAGTCATCTCCTCTTGAAGCTGAACAGCTTCCTCAGCCTTTCCTTGTAAGAGAGATTCCTTACTCATCCTCACTGCCCTCCACTGAACCCACTCCAGGAGCTCCGTGAATCCTTTGTACTGAGGAACCCAGGAGGATTTGACTTGAAATAGTTTTTAGTGTTGCTGGGTGAGGTACTGGCAGTGAACGTATTTAAACTGGGTTATGCTTTTTGGCAGGAAGGGGGTAAAACACGTTACAAACACAGAAGAAAGCAAGGAGGTGGAGGTGGCTACAGATTGCCAGAGGAAAATCTAGGCTGTAGATGTTGTCCCAAAAGGGATAAACAGTTTTGGAACTCAGTGGACAGTCCTTGAAGCTTGAGTTTTGCATAGTCTAGACAGCATTAAACATAAAAGAATAAGAAGGCACTACCTGCATAAAGAAATCTGTTTGGGGCAGAATTGGTTTGGGAAAGGGCAGAATTCTGGTCCAAATGGCTAAAAAGTAACCCAACAGCAATGCTGTCATTTTAGCAAGTCACAGCTTTTTAAATAGACCTGGGAAAACAAATGTGATTTTTGACATTAGTGATGTAAATTTTTGACTGTGGTAAAAGACAGATCTATTATCAAGCAGGTACTGAAATAACATAAGAGTTTATATTTAGAAGACTTTACAATAAAAATGTTACAGTATTTTGGTTTCACTGAGTTTCAAAAAAATTTTAGAAGTGCTGCTCACAGAGCATAAGCCTAGCACAGTTGCTTGTCTCTTTATTCAGTCTAAATTAAATTAAAGACAAAAAGTTACAAAGCAAAAGGCAGCTCTTAAATATCAGAACAGGATTAACATGGAGAGAAGAACATTCATGTATCTTGCTTGTTTGGTGAAGTGATGGTGATATTTGGTGAAGTTCTGCCCACAATAGCAGACATGTGGGTATTGTGACCAGAAAGTCCCTTCAAGTCTAACATTACTAGATAGATTTTTTCAGTTGTGTTTCCTTTCAGTTGTGAGTTTCTGTTCATGTGTCTGTGTTTAAAAACTCTCAAGCTTCAAAAAATAAAAAAAACCCCAAAAAACAACAACTGAGGGAAACCAGGAAGGAAGAGATTAAAGTAAAACAAAAAGTTAATAAAAAGAGAAACGGGAATTGACTTCCTAACAGGATTTTTTTCCTTTCAGAACAAAGAACCAAACAAAAAGTCCCAAAAGAGTTCATCTATATACTTCTAGGATCTAGATAAACCTTTGGATTATTTTGGTTTTGTTTCATTCTTAAAATGGCTTTTTTTTTAAAAAAAGTTTTTTATCCTTCTACTTTGTCAGACTCTCCACCCACACAAGGGTAGCTGACTGCTTTGTGCTTTTTGTTCCTGGTGTGTATAAACAAATTAAAAGTATTATTTCCACATAGTTAAAGAGAAGTATGGCTATAGCCATATGGCATAACTGTATTACTGCATTAAAAGTGATTTAGCTGTTGATCTCTGATGCAGATGCTCATTTAAAATACAGCAGGTAAAATAGTTTATTTTAGGTGTCACCTGAGAGTGCATTTCTGTCCCTCTTCCAGTGGATGTGCACCTGGATGAGGAAATGTTTCACATGGATGTGGACACTACCTAAGAAAGATGATTGACACTCAGAACAACCCACTGTGTGCACAATAAAAACATTCCTAAGGGTAACATATCAGTTTATTGACTGTGGTATAAATGTATCAGCCAGGAAATAAATAGTGGTTATTTCTGAACCCTGTGATGGGTTGCTATAAATAGGAAATGCCATTTCTGCAGGGTGTCAGGTGGTGACACCAGTACTAACAGCATGCTGTTCATTGGCATTGTAAGAGCTTGCTTTTAAATTGTTGTTTGTTAACTGTTTTTTAAAATCTTACCTTGTGAAAGATCCTGTGGGGAGTTTTGTGTCACCTGTTAATTTCTCACTAAATTCTCTGTTGTTTCTCACAATACTCTGTTAATTTCTCACTAAATACTCTGTTATTTCTCACTGCAGGTCCTGTCTGGCTGTGGCGTCTATGATGGCACAGAAATCCACGAGGCATCAGCGTAAGTTGCATTTTGGGACTGCGGCCTCCACAAAAGTCTCCATTACATTGCAGCAATTTGTTGAATCTAGTTTTGCTGTCTCTGGCTGTCAGAATTGCCCTGAGAGATGAATGATGAAGCTTTCTCACATTTTCCTCACAGCCTAATTGTGAGCTCAGGCTGCATTCTTGTAGAACTCAGTGATTGTCCAAAGATGCAGTTCTGTGCATGTGATGCCAGGACAGTGAGTCTGAGAGAGACTCTCTTCAGAAACAGGAATTCAGAGCTCCAGACTCAATCTCAAGAGGGTCAAACACAGACTAGATTTCAGAACTACTTGATTTTCTGTTCCTGGGGCTAAATCTAACAGCTGAATTGTTAATGCTTAAGTGGAATTAACTCTTACTGTGAATTAATAAGAGATGTGTCACCTAGACCTGGATTAAATGTTAATGACTATGTTAATTGTGGGGTTCTTCCATAACACCTGGGGACTTGGAGGAAGGAAGTTTTTGTTGTTCCTGGTTGCCTGCTTTGGTAGGATGTGTGTTTTTCCTCATCTTTCAAAGTCAGTTGGTGGAATATTTGTGGCAGGTTTAGGGGTCAGATAAAGCCTCTCCCTTAAAGTTTTCTGCATGTTGTATCTCCATGTTTGCAGAGTCCTGGTTCACCTGAGCCGTGGGGGAGCTGAGGTTCAGATGTATGCTCCAGATGTCCCTCAGATGCATGTCATTGACCACAGTAAAGGACAGCCAGCTGAAGCTGAGTCAAGGTAAGTCTGTGATGTGTTGGGCTTTCTTCACATGTAGCAGCCTGTAATAGCTCTTGTAGCATTTGGCTGAATGCCTTCAGTAGCTTTATGCCAGCTGTGGTGGTTTTCTTGGAGAGAAGATATTACAAGAATGTTCTGGAATTGATTACATACAGTCTGTCAGTGCCTGTGTTTCCCAGCAGTAGCATTTCAGAACCTTCAATAGCTTCAGTTACTACATATCAGTGTTCTTGCATCCTCCCTTCCTCACCCTCCTCTTCCTCTGCAAAACTTTATTTACTCTGTTCTGTGTGCAAATGCTTAATTGATCACATTGTTTTATTTCTGGTTCTTCAAGGAATGTTTTAGTGGAATCTGCCCGAATTGCTCGTGGTAAAATCACAAGCCTGGCTAAGCTCACTACAGCAGACCACGATGCTGTGATATTCCCTGGTGGATTCGGAGCTGCCAAAAACTTGTGAGTGCCAACTAACCATCAGATTTACTAAATATTCATCATTAACTATGCATAATCAGCCTGGCAAAGAGAAGGCTTTGGGGTGGTCTAATTGCAGCCTTTCAGTACCTGAAGGAAACGTGCAGAAAAGATGACTTTGTACAAGGGTCTGGTGTGATGGTCCAAGGGGGAATGGCTTCAAACTGAAAGAGAGTGGGTTTAGATGAGATACTAAGCAGCAGCTGCTTGCTGTGAGGATGGTGAGGCACTGGAACTGTTTGTCCAGAGAAGCTGTGGATGCCCCGTGCCTGGCAGTGTTCAAAGCCAGGTTGGATGGAGCTCAGAGCAACCTGGCCTAGAGAGAGTTGTCCCTGCTTATGGCAGAGGGGTTGGAATGATATGATCTTTAAGGTCCCTTCCAGCACAAACCATTCTGTGAATCAAGATTCACACAATAAAATCCATAAATAGCCTTATTTACTACAAATGTATCTCCTAATTAATAAGGATAACTCCTTTCAAAGTCTTGTTTTAAATTCTCTGAACAATGTTGATGAGAACTCAAGAGTTTAGAGGATGCATAGGAAGTCCTTTTTCCTCCCCCTAGTGGTGTTTCTTTTTGGGTCTGAGGGAAGTGAAGGTAAAACTTTAATGGTTTCAGGTGCTTGTAGTGTTATTATTCTGTTTCTTCCTCTCTGCCTACCAAAAAATCCCTTTTTGCTTTATAATTATAAAACAACAGCTGACTCAGAAATAAAGGAAACAAAAAGTGTTAGCCATGTGGAATACTGGTTATCTTGCTATTGAGATCCTTTTTTGTTTGCTTGGAGAAACATGAATCCTACTTCCCTTTTCTTCTTACGTATTTTTCTTCTTTGATAAGATTGCTGTTCAACTCAGTAATCCTAGAAAGCTGATTTGATGATTCTCATTTTAAGATGTTTTTATTAAGTAAGGGACTTTCTGGCAGACCAAAGCCTTACAAAAGAGATATTGTGGTTAAAGCATTGGTGGTCATCTACAGAGTTTTTAACCAATTTTTCAGTAGCTGTTAAGTTTGGTATGACCCTTTGGAGCCAGTTTCACAGCAGGTAGGCAAATACCTCTGTTTGTAGGTTTATACTGAGCTTTGTGTAAGTTTCTTGTTGTGACAGATCTACCTTTGCTGTTGATGGGAAGGACTGCAAGGTGAACAGAGAAGTTGAGCGAGTCCTGAAAGACTTCCACAAAGCAGGCAAACCTATTGGGTACGTATGTGAGTCGGATGGCATTTGTTTGGAAGTGTGAGCATGGAGACAACCTGTGTCTTGTTGAAATGTGCAGCTGTTGTTGTTAGAACTGGGAAAAGGATCTTCTGTTTTGTATCATTTGCAGCCTATTTTTTACATTTGTTTTTCAAGATTTGTGTATGTTGGTGTTTGTCAAAGGAGAAGCTGGGGAAATGCTGAGAGGAAGTTGCTTTGTGCTGTATCTCAGATTTTCAAGGCTGTGTTCATTTGAATCTTTTCAGTTGTGAGCAAGTTCTGAATAGTGGTGTTGTAGAATTGCTCTTACAGTTCCTTCTGTTGCAGCCTGTGCTGCATTTCCCCAGTGCTGGCAGCAAAGGTGCTCTCTGGTGCTGAGGTAACTGTGGGCCACGAGGAAGAGGAAGGGGGCAAGTGGCCTTATGCTGGGACTGCAGGAGCCATCAAAGAGCTGGGAGCAAAACACTGTGTGAAAGAAGTAACCATATCCTTTCCTGGTAATTTCCATGTTGGGAGACAGTTTAGAAATGTGGCATTAAAGGAATGAACACATGTAAAATTTATGCTTTTCCACATAGATTTTCTTGGGAATGTGCAATGGGTAGCAGATAGCAGTGGTGCAGTGCAGGATTAGAAGCTCTTCTGTACACAGCTGTGTAAGTACTGCTGTGTAACTACACACTGGGAGTTAGAAGTTGTTCTCAGTCAGCTCCCTTGGGCATCCAGTAATACACCAAGTGCTGAATGAATTTGCACATAAAACTGGTGTGGGTTACATCTGGTCAGTTCTCTTTGAGATTTTTATTTTATTGAGGTTTAGTGCTGCAGACTGTACTTAGAGTAATTTTACTACCATCAGTAAATTTTGTAGGTTTTCTGGTGTTCTTCGGTGTTTCTACAGGTTTCTCATGCAGCATTTGTATTTCTGGCAAAAATACCTTGTCATAGCTTGGATTATAAGTTGCAGCTGTCTTTACTGCTGGATGGTATAGCATATTTGGAGGAAGTTTTACTAGGATAGTGAAGCTGTGAAGTTTTCATTTTGCAGGCAGCATCTGCAAGTGCTGTGTTTTCCTTAACTCCTTTTTACGAAGCTCATGTGGATACAAAAAATAAGGTGGTGACCACCCCAGCATTTATGTGTGAAACAGCATTACACCATATCTTTGATGGCATTGGGGCAATGGTAAAGAATGTGCTAAAATTAACTGGCAAATAAAAGCAGAAATGTTTAAATTTAGGTTGTGGTATCAAACATATCATGGACCAATGGAGATCTTTGCACCTGCTTGTCCTGCTCACACTCTAGTGAATGCTGATACAAAGCTGACTGATTCCCAGCTGCAGGATTTTCCATGCCTTTTTGAGAGAGGGGCGTTGCAGAGGACAAGGAGCCTGGGCTGAGACACAAGGATTTTCTTGAGCTTTTCCATCTGGAGAGAGCTGACTGGATGTGTTCTGAAACAAGGCTTTCCCAGCACACCAACGTCAAACCAGTTTTAAGGGGGGAAAAAGAGACTCAAGGCCCTTTCAGAAGCTGAGGGCAGATGTGTTGTAGGGATTTGGCACATGGCAGCATATCTAGTGGATGAAGAATGGCAATAGAGGAATGAATGCATGGTTCAAGGTGTCCAAGCTCAGGCCTGTGTCTGGGAACTAACAGCCAGGGTCATCTGTTGAGGGAAAAGACATCTTCCACATCTTAATTTAACTCGGTATTAATGAAAAGATTTTGTTTAAATTTCGAAGAATCCCACTTTCACAAAGTCATTCTGAACACCAATAGCAGCAGGACACAACTGCCACAACAGCAGCACTTTGAAAAACTCATCCATTGGCCCATTGTAGTTTTAAAAGGTCGTGAAATAAAGAAGAAAATAATATCCGCTGATGTGACGCACAACTCCTAAGGACAGCACCCCTGTTAAAGCAGTTGTATGACAAGTAGTGAATAATTGAAAGAACAATTGAAAAAACAATCCTCAAAATATACTAACTTCCTCTGCTTTAGGGCAATAAAGCTTTCTCCAAAGAAGTATTATCGAATGTCTGGAATAATGATGTATAAATAAATTAATTTCTGCCTTTATCTTATCCTTGTCCTTTCACTTTTGTTTGGGAGCTGCCTTTGATAACTTACACTGGTTGGGACATTTGAGCAGTTCTTCTGCTTTTCAGTCCACCAATTTTGTATATTTTTTCCATATAGAATCCAGCAGAATCTTCTCCACCTCTTCCAAATTTGTTGTCACCTTTCTATTGAGCAGGACACAGCATTTCTCAAATTCAAACAAAAAAGCAAAATGACACCCGTTAGCTTGGATTACAGTTTCTCTTCCATGAGAGAGACTTGCTGAAGTGAACCCATATTTTCAAGGGAGAATTGTATGTTTCATAAATGAATCTACAAGCCTTAGACTGAGTTGGTGTATGGCAAATGCCATTTGTGTCTGAACACTTGCCAGGGGTGTGGAGTGGCATTTTTTTATTGGGGAAAGTGAAACGAAGCTTGAGAGTGAGTGTTGGGCATGTTCAGCTTCCTCAGTCAGGGTTCAGAAAATAAGCATTTTTGCTTCTGGGGCCTCCTAATGATCAATTTTTTGTCACTAAAAGAAAAAAAATCACATCTGGATTTAGGAGATTTGGATTTGTACTTCAGTGCTGGCACTGTTTTCTTGGGGGATTTCAGAGATTGCCTGAGCAGATCACCAACTCCAGTAAGGTTAGAAAGGAATCATACACAGACACCAAGTCCTTGTGGAAGTAGGAATGGTTCATAGAGTGAATTTTGGACATTTCTCTGAAACCTTTTTTGCTTATGCATCAGATTATTCATGAAATTTTCAGTATCAAGTTGGTAAGAAATAGAATTTAAAACACTGCCCCTATATAATTCAGTGCCAAAACACCCCTTCGTGAGCTCTGCTTGTACAAAGTGGATATTTTTAGGATCAATTTTAGTGGATATTTTAGGATCAATATGGAGAAGCTTAGCAGAGGACAGGAGGTCATTGTTCATATAAAATGCAATAACATGTTAAAGTGCATGTGTCTCCCACATGTGCAGGAGGTTTAAAAGAAACTTGGTAACAGAAAATCACACAACAGAAATGGTATTGAAGTCCCCAGGGTGGAAGAACAGCTGTTGTGCCTGTGTTAACAGCACCTCCCTCTTCTGCAAAAACTCAACTCTGGGTTAAACCTTCCCATGAGCTCCCCCCCCCACAGCAGGGCTGAGGGCTGCTGGAATTTAAGGTTTCTCATATCTACAGTTCCTAGTAAGTGAAGCTGTGGTGGCACAAAGCTTCCTTAGATGCTGAATCTTCAGACTCAGGTGCCCTGAGAAAAAAGATGATCTTTCGAAGAAATTGCTGTAGCTAGCAGTGAGCAGCTGTGGGAAGTTGGTGGTTGGATCACCCAGATGGTGCCTCTTTACAGTTCTCAGCTTTCTTTACCCTTCTTTTTAAATTTCTCTGAATTTAGAGACAATGGGGTTTTCTAAGGGAGAAAGAATCATGCACCAGAATTGCCTTTCATTTTTTAAATTCTCTCTGATTTCCCAGTAATGTGCTGACCAGAAACCTCCAATACACACAGTTTTCAAGGATTTGGTGGTGTGGGTTTTTTTGGTTGTGTTTGTTTGTTAAGTGTTTTTTGTTTTGGTTTTCATTTTTGTTATCAGAAGAAAGTTGTTTAACTTTGGTGGAAGATGTAGGATTGTCATCTTGGCCTTCAGCCTGTGTAAATTTGGAGGGAAATTCCATGTGCATGTAGAGATTATTATTACAGATTTGTCTGCAAAACTGGGATTTTCCTTTCCTTCAGTGGGGCGGATTGGAGCTGGTGAGGGGTTTGCTGCTTTCAGCCAAGTAGACAGGAGTTTATGATTAATATGTTTTGCTGAATGCTACCAGAAATAAGTGAAAGAGGCTTCTTGAAGCCTCTACCAGGAGTCATGCAATACCTGGCTTATGGATTCCTGATGTTTCCTATCTTTGGGAAGCATTTAAGAACTTTGTGCTGCTGAAAGGGAGTTGTAATAATTGTGTTCCAGCTCGAGTAGCTTTTCTAGTGCTTGCAGGATTAACTTGCAGGGGTGGGAGGAGCTGCTGCCTCTCAGCTGTGATTCTGTTTGTCCCCTTTTGCCTCATTGAAGGTTACACACAAACCCCATTTTGTGAAAGGTTTCTCTGCTGGTGGTTCACAGATTTGGCAGCAGTGCTTTTCTCTTCTGAAAGCAGAAATGAGAGTCGGGGTTTGAGAAGCCCGTTTTGTTTTTTACCCTTTGGTTTGTGGCTGCAAGAGACACTTTTTTAGGGGAATAAAAATCCAGCAGAGGGCACTTGGTGAACAACGTTCTGTGCAGGGTTCCACTTAGCCAGGGACGATATTCCAGCTGTGTGACAGCTGGAACGTGGGACAGTTCTGTAGGGCAGGTTTTTTGGACATTTTGGATCCATATGGAGAATAAAAAAAATATTTCTTCCTCCTAACTTCACAATAATAGATAGAACATCCAATTCCATTGCAATGAATGCATTTGTCCTGTGTTGTTAAGATTAATTTCTTCAGCACAGTTATTTATCCCCCTGAAAATATAGTAGCAAATAAAAATCAGTTAAGCTCTAGCCTCTTCCTGTGATATAGATATCTTGGGAAAAAAATGAAGAGAAGTGTAGTATAAAGTCATAAAGGTACACAGTGAGGTTTGGAGATTTTTTATAGGGATGGGTTTTTTTGTTTTCTTTTGTTTTCTTGTTCAGGTTTTATTTAAACGCTAGTGGTGTTATGGCCAACGTGACTGAAAATGAAGGTTTATCAGGAAGGACTTTTTATCAGGCCTAGAGATATCCCTGGAAGGAAACACACTGTTTCTTGAAGTGTCTGTGGCTTTGCAAGCCAGCAGTACTTTTTATATGTGAATATGCACTTATAATTTTTTTTTCAGAGTGGGAACTTAGATAATCCTCCACCTGCAAATAATTAAGAGTTGAGTCTTTTGTTTGACCTGATTTTGAGTCTTTTGAGTCTTTTGTTTGACCTGATTTTCTTCCTGTGGCTTGAGGGGAAGCTTCCTTATTGACTGGGTGAGCCTTGGCCCTCAGGAGAATTAGGGAGCTGATATTTTCTCCAGAGTGATTCCAGTGGTGGCCAACATCTCTGCAGAAAGAGAGAGAGAGGGGAAGGGGCTAAACTGGGACTATTCCAAAAGCTGAAACAGAAGTTGCAGTGAGGATTGCAGCACCAATAGCCACGCGATTTCCTGCTGCATATTTAAAAATAATCACCCTCCTTGCTTGTTTTCAGTATTTTTCAGTACTCTGCTCAACTTCTGGGTGTCATGCTATGGAATGAATGCCCTCAGGCTTAGCTGAATTAATGGTGAAAATTCCAGTCTAGTGGAAGGTGTCCCTGACTATGGCAGGGGGTTGGAAATGGATGATTTTTAAGGCCCCTTCCAACGCAAAACATTATAAGACTTTATGATTCTGCATCAAATGTGTCCCCATTAATTTCTTGCTGATGTTCTCTATGGGCCATTTCTCCCACATCACATGAAACTAAAGGGAGCTGACAGAGGAAAGCATTAACCAGTTAATCTGGCCTTGCTATAAACTTAGAAAAACATGATAAAACTAACTCCTGGTTGTCTCTTACCAGTGTCACTGCCAAATATTGAAAAAAAGATTAATTGGCTTTTACAGCCATTCTTTGGCAATAATAATGTCCAAAGACCTCTTAAAATTTTCTTTAATGTAACATATTGTCAGCCATATGCTCCTGCCATATGGAATATGTAGGTGTGGGCCACCAAGGTGTAGTGCAAGTGAGAGAAGTGGAGATTGCCCCTTAAATGTGTGAATTGGTTTTGTGCTCCTTAATTTTCAAAGCGATCCCTCTCATTCCCAATGAAGCTCTGGAAGACACAAGAACTGTGTGCTCCTCACATTCTGCACAGTGAGGGAACTTGCAGGACAGACAGCTCCTGTGCCATCACCCACAAAGAAAGGACAACTCAAGGTCAGCTGGTCACTCAAACCTTCACTTGCAGGAAATTGGAATGGTGGTTGTAGATAAGCACTGGGAATGGCATGAAGTACAGCTCTGGGAAAATATAATAAACAGGGACGATTAAACATCCCAAGTGCTGCTGCAAATCTTGAGTCATAAGAAAGGAGAGTTGTAAACAACATTTAGAGGTCACCCAGGATCTTCTGTAGTCACACAGCTCGCACTTGTCAGTGGAGGTGCTCACACAGCACAGAGCAGCACACAGCAATAATTAAATTTAAAAACAGATGGAGGATACAACAAAGAAATAAATGTCATTTTCTCAACAATAGCACAGTATGTGGACTCAATTATAAAAAGTTTGTGCCACGTGAAGCATTTAAAAAAACATGGAAGCATCAGAATCTTACTCATATCATGACTTTACAAATCAGTTTTAATGGGCTTGATTTACAGATGATAATCTATTAACACCAATTATTTTCAGTAACTTTTCAGAGCAGCCATAAAAATTGAGTTCTACAATATTTTTGGGTAAAGTTGGTAGAAATTAAATAGTATATAATCCAGCTCATATATTTATACTGGGCCTATTACTAACACCTCTTAGTTCCATATGCATTACAATGGATGTATCTGTGTTCTTGTGCAGTTCTTACAAGGGTTTTATTTTCAAAATATACTCTGAGAATGAATACACTAGTCCATTTACATGATTGGACTTCTAATATTTTTTCAGTTTATGACCAAGAAATTATGATGCTGATAGAATAAATGCCCAATACTGTGTAAAGCAGTAGCTAGGAAGTTTCTCCTGCTTTTGGCACAAAACAAAACCAAAACAAAGTGAGGAATCTTGACTCGGGTTTCTGATCTGTCAACAATGGCAGCTGGAAAAAATTGCACTGCTTCAGCTTTCTCCCCCTAAACCAGGGTTGACTCTTTTCCATCACTGCACAGGTGTTGGGGAGCTCCCTGAATTTATAGAAATACTTTGAGCTGCCTGCATCAAAAAGGCTTTTTCTGGCTGGTCACTGGGAAAATGAGATTTCTGCATTAGTGTCTTCTGTGCTTTAAGCAATTGGGAACTTTGCCTCCCTTCTGCGCCATAAAGGGATTCCTGTAAAAGACTCTGGTTTGGGGCTGAAACTGCAGGGTTGCTTTAGCCATGCAGGTGTTACTGAAATGGATTTTCTTGTGTTTTAGTTTTCTTCTCCTTTGTTGGAGGGTACTGTGAAAAAAAGGCATCACAAGTCCTCGTTTTATTCCAGCAATAAAGGTGCATCTGGGCTGGAGCACAAGAAGGACCCTATGCTACCACTCTGGATTCCTTAAATGCAATTTTAAGACTATTTGCATATTTGCTTTTGCAATTTACAGAACCTATTTACATAACAGTTTACATTACAAAACCTATTAATATTACATCTTCAGTGACCTATCAGTACCTGATAGGTCCTTGCAGCTCAGTTCTTGCTGCTGCCCTTGCACCACTCCTGCCCTGGCTTGGTCTCTCTTTCTCATCTCTGGCCAAGAAGCCCACAATTTCAGCAGGCAATTTTGGCAGGCAAAAAAGATTGCCTTCAGTAAGTGTAATAATTTGGAAAATGCCATGGACCTCCTTCTCCTCTCCCCCCTCATCTTCATTTGTTTGCTCCAGATCCTCATTCTTAAAATTCTTGCTATTAAGGAAACAGGAACTGCTTGGCCTGTGTTCTTATGCCATACCCTGAGAGTATCTTGTGTGGTGATACATTTCTGATAGTCCTTTCTTCTCAAAGGGTGAGATAGAAAAAGAATTTAGAAAAAAAGAAGAGAAAAAGTAATTAAAAACTAAGTGTGGGAATATTTTTGTTCTTGTTGGGGTTTTTTTGTTTGTTTGTTTTTTGCCGTTTCAACTTTCTTTTGTGACTTTTGTCAAATACTCAAAAAGTATGGAAACACCTTTTTAATTCCATGTAAAAGTGGAGAAAAATGCTGTGCTTAGTATAGGCTAAACCAGCATTCACACAGTGCCTGTTGATCTAGAGGGGATGAAAGGCAGAGCTGTGTGACTGATGTGGGGAGGGGAAAGGGAGGAATTGGGGGAGAGGAAGAGGTTTTAGATGTCTTATGTACAGTGTAACTGGAAGGCACCTGGGATGAGATATAAACCCAAAATCTCGCCATAGTTTAGAAGAGAAAGGCTAAGAGAAGAGGTTTGAGGAAAATGCTAAAGGGAAAGGAGAACAGAAGGGAAAGGAGGGAAGGATATTGTTAAAGGAAGAAGACGCCCAAGTTCCAAAAGAAATTCATCTGCATTGGCTCAAAAAAAAATTAATCTCCAAAAAAAAAATCCATCTGCATTGGCTAAAAGATGTGACCTTGTCTTTTTGGATGTGGCCATCAGTGCTATGATTAAGGAATTTTATAATTCCAGTCTGGATTGTTGCTACATACAGCACTATGTGGGAATGCAATTAGCACAGCTCGAGCAAATTATTCCAGGATGTGCTGTTTCGACATCCCTTTGCCTTGTGACACCCTTTGCAAAGAGGAAAGTTTGCTTCTAAACTGCACTGGCTCCTGGTTTGTTTTCAAGTGTGACACAAAACATGGAGTTTAGTTTATAAATTACATATGGTTTGAAGTCCTTGCTCCTAACAGAGTGTTTTTTTCTTCTGGCAGCCCTCTTGACAGAGGCACTGCTGGAAAGGGAATTTGTCTCTAGTCCTTCTCTGTCTGGACACGTGTCCTCACACACAGCTGGCACCAAAATGTTGAGATTGTCTAACTGAACTGCCACCCCTGGGTAGATCTAAAAGATATGTAGATGTGGCTCTGAGGGATCTGGTTTAATGGTGGACTTGGCAGTGCTGAGTTAATTGTTGGACTCAATGATCTTATCCAGCCTCAGCTATTCTGGGATTCTACAATTCCTGAGAAATGCCGGGCTGCTTAAGTGGCTATCAGATTTTTAGAGGACATGGAGTCCTTGAGATGAGGCAAGCAGTCCAGACTTTTAGGGACAACAAAACCACACAGATGTTACCTTTTAAACCTTCTAATTGGAGAGGAGCCTCATTGCTCTCATCAGGGTTTTTGATTTTAGTTCAGGTTTTTATTTGTAATCAAATTATGTCTTGAAAAATACACAAACTCTGAGACAAACGTGTGGAGGATGGGACACAAAAAGACAGTCACGGTATGTACAATTATTACAATCAAATCTCTCTGTGCGGTTGGACCCCAGCTGTTCCCCTGAGCTGCTCTGTACTCAGGGCAGCCAAATATCAGCTGAGCTTCACTGCAGCACCAGCACAGGCCATGTGTGGGGTTTTGTTCCTCTTCCCCACCACGGGGAAAGAGCCTTTAGTTAAGAAATTCAAAGGTAACTCCACGTCCATTTTCAGCTCTGATTTATTCTGCCCCTTCCTTGCAAAAACAATCTTGTCTCTCCATTAGAAAAAAGTAGGTGCAACTGTTCCAAGCCAGAGTGACTTTTTGTGCATCCTTGTGAATCATTCCCCCTGCCCGAGGGCTCAGCGTGTTCAGTCTCTGCTGGTTCAGTCTCAGCTCTGGATGCTTTTTGGTTGTGAAACAGGGTAGTTGCAGTTCTGACCTGAAAAAAACTTCTGCCCTTCCTTGACATTGTATGCAGGATCCTTTGGACCCAAGTTTTACATAGGACACCTCTGCTACCTGAATTGATTGTTTCTAGAGATAAACCCATTTAGTTGGCACAGGTATCGGTTACAAGTATTCTGATGAGTTTTAAAATATTTTTTCCCCTCCAAAGGTACTGTTTTTAAAGAAGTAACATTGTCACAGTAATGATTTCTCATTGCACAGTTCCAGCTTAAGAATCCAGCTTTGCCATATTTCATGACAGAAAAAGATAATACTGAATTCAGCCTTCTGAATTTTTTGGCACATTTAGCTGTGGATAGTAATACATCACTTCCTTCCTCTATATGGATATTTTATGAACTTCTACCTCCTATCTCAGTCTGCTTCACCCTTCTGCTGAAGAAATTCTACATTTCTTGCGGAAAAAAAAGGGTTCTTACTCATAGCCCATGACGCTTAGGAGTGAAAACAGAAGCTGAAGTTCCACATAATCAAGTTTCACAAGTTTTCCATCCTCACATTTCAGACAATGGGAGTGTTTTCCTACTTCCAGTTTTTGTCTGACACAGAGAGTAGTTACTCCCACTCCTTTCAGTTGTCTTGAAGGACAGCAGATGAAAGGCAAAACATCTCACTGGGATCAACTGAAATCTGATCCTGGAGTTTTGTGAGCCTTTTCTCCTGTCATTAAAGCACACCCACACAATCCAAAATAAATTGTATACCCTGGCAGCACTAAAACTGGACTCCAAGAAACAAATGCAAAAGCAGACTTGCCACTTCAGAGCTTTGCTGCCCTTGGTTTTGTGGAACACCAGAATGTGGGACGTAAACACCTAATAATGCTTGGTCTGTTCTCAGCTCTTGGAGCAGGTGTCACACTGACCCCACAGACCTGTCCTGCCCAGAAAGGTCCTCTGGTGAGGAGAACTTCCTAAAGACAAGGGGATTCCCCTGTTACAAGTGCCAAAGCCCCAGGGGGACCAGGAGGAGGAAAGAGAGGGGAAGCACAGCCAGACTCGGCACAGCCACGGGGCTTCCGGACGGAATCTGATTCTGCTCTGAAAATTGGAAAAGAGAAAGTCAGCATAAGTGATGGCTTGACAAAAAAAATATATTATAAGTTGGCATGACACATTTTACATGAATGGATGGATGGAGGATTGTTTTTAAAACAATGCTTTTTGCCTCATTTTCATAATTTTTTTTGTCTCTGTACGGAGTCCAGACAAAAAGGTCTCAAGGTACTGGGACAAATAAATTTTTCTTTTTCACAGAAAAGGTCCAGAAACTCGGGAACAATGATTGCAGCTTTTCTGGATGACTGAGAATCTTTGTTTAAAATCCTGACAGAAAAGCAACAACCAGCCAGGTGTTTACTGGGAGCTGTCCCTGCCCATGGCAGGGGGGTGGGAACTGTGGGATCTCTGAGATGCCTGCCAGCCCAAGCCACTCTATGATTTTAGGATGAAAATACATTTTCATTCTTCCTACTCAGGGCCTGAGGGAGATGTTTTGATTAAGAGTCCATAAATAATGGTAATAAATATTAAAAAATCTAGGTCACACACACTTTAGGTGGTAGCAGCACTGTGGGCCACTCTTGGTACAAAACCCACAACGTGGACAAAAGGCACAAATTACCCTTGGCACAGGTGGTACCTTCAACCTGTGCTGGATGTAGTACACAATTAAAAAGAGATTTTCAACCCCTGACTTAAAAATAAGAGAATTTTTTCCTGTAAGTGTTCCAAGTCCTTCTCTGTGAAGAACAGGCTGTATATTGGTTTTTATATACTGAGGGCTGTTCCTATTGCTGGGATCAGCTGTCAGTATCTCACTGGAGTTAATTTATCTCTAGCCAGGGTGCTTCCCCCCTGTTCCTGGAAGGAGTTTGGGATATTAATGTGCAGAAAGCAATTAAACATCAGGTAATCCTCAGTAATGCTTTGAAATAAATGTAAGGTTATAACAAGCCTCCTGGCCTTTTGTGTCTTCTCCCAGCCCAGGCCCTTTCATTTTCCCAGAAAAAGTGTTAAACTAGTAGTTGGGAAAAATAACCCATGCAGCAAACAAACAGATATGTAGCCATAGTGAAACAGATGAAAATTGTTTCTGCTTGACGTAAAAATAGTATTTGTTGATCTGGTTGACTGTGAAATGTGAGAACTGTTTCTGTATATAATGCCTTTGTTCCCAGAAAGTAGTTTTTTAATTTTCCTAAGTCTCTTCTGAAATAACAGCTAATATAAAACAGATTGCCTTTCTCTCTTGCTTAAGAAATTGCTGAAAAGATATAAAAAATGGGGGAGCTGTGGCTGATGATTTTCTTTAAAAGAAGTTGACAACAGGAAATATATTTTCCCTTTTTGCAAAAAATTACACTTAAAAAGTTAGGCTTTTGTTCTTTCCTCATCCCCAAGTCCCTCAAAATCCTGCAGTACAAGAACCACCAGGTGTCAAAGGTGTGTGTTTCAGTTTGTACTCCAAAAGCGAAACACTCCCCTTTTGTTTCAATGATTTGTTTTCTTCCTCAATGAAAATGCCTTTTAATTACTAGAAATAGTTTATATTCAGGGGTAGTTGTCAGGAAGGTTTTGGCTGAGCCAAACAACTATCTCATTTAAATACAACCCACTTACACTTGGTTTTGAGAATCTTCCACTGCTTCTGCATTAAGAAGTTTGACCCTCAATAATTTCTGATTTCTTGTGGAAGGTAACAGCTGGAGATATTCTAATTCCTGTTCTATTTGCTTTTATAAGGTAATGGGAAAGCACATTATACCATCTTGAATTTAACTTCATGTTTTTTAAAGACCTTCAGGCCAGCTAGACTACCTAGCTTATGTCTAAAAATGAATATTTCCTGTATTTTTTCAAGTTGTTTTTTGCTTGTCAGGCACAAGAACTGTTTGGGTTGGGTTTTTTTTCTTCTGTGTGATCATGAGATAAAACACTGGAACATTTCTCTTTCTTAGTTTCTATTTGAGTTTATGGCAGCCTTATCTGTCTATAATGTCATAGTGTGCCTGAACTTATCACATTAAATGTAATATAATAATTACTATGTAAAGGATCATATCTTCCAGCCCCACTGAGTCAAATAAAAACTGCTGCTGCTGATTTTATATGACAAAGTGTTATAGGTTTAATGCCAATTTAAGATTTTGTAGCACTAATAAGAATCATTCGACTTGCAAGGAAGAGTTTTAGGGAAGAAGTCACTGACAATGGTATCTAGAACACTCCAGAAGTGTTTACAAATGACCTTTGTGGAGTTACTTCTCTGTAGTGAATAAAGCTAGATAATAACATCTGCACTATATTGCAATATTGCCTTTGGATGAAATCTACCTTAATTTCCCCGAAGAGCTTATGTGGAGTCATGTGTTTGTTTTTAATATTTATTACCAAAAGGTAATAAATATTTTTTTTTGTTTTTAATATTTATTACCAAAAGGACCCCCCAGATCTCTTGACCTGGTACCTGGTAGTGTAACTTTAGAACTACCTGAGAGGAAGCGGTAGGTAGGTGAGGTTGGTCTCTTCTGCCATATCTCAAATGAAAGGATGAGAGGAAACGGCTTTAAATTGTGTCAGGGGACATTCAGATGAGATATTAGAAAAAAAAATTCACAGAGAGAGTGGTTAGAGGCATTGGAATACGTTGCCCAGGGAGGGGGTGCAATCCCTGTCTCTGGAACTGCTCAAGAGGCCCCTGGATGTGGCACCTGGTTTGGGGTGGATGATGGTGGGGCTGGATGACCTTGCAGGTGTCTCATAGCCTGGATGACCCTGTGGTTTATTCACAGCAAGGTAATTTACAAAGGCCTTAACTCCCAGAATGGAGTGGCTTCTGTGTCCCTTGCTTTTTAGTGGTTTTTGTGATGCCCATATGGGTGAGTGTCTTTATGGACTCGAGACTCCTTCTCCCTGAAGCCCAGGTCTGTCTCAGTGCTGGAGATGTTTTTCCCTGTCTGGGACAGCTTAGGGAGGGAGAGCAAGCACCCCAAGTTTATTGGACTTTCTCTATGCAGCACATTTCACCAATCTTGCCAATACAAAATAAAGCACAGGATAATCACCCAGACACTTGCAAGTTAAGGAGTGTTGCCTTACCAGAAGGGGAAGGTGGCTCCTCAATCCTAGGTGCAGCTGGGAAAAAACCCCACAATAATCAAGATTAATTGTTTGAACCTAGAACTTTTTTTCTGATAATTGATCTAAGGGTTAATGTTATTTTTCCCCACATTTGTCAAACAAACTGGAAGTTTAAGAATGATCACAGAATAATATCAAAGACACCTTACTGCTCCCAAAATTTAGATGATTGAAACATTTTGATTCTGCATTTTCAAAACATCTTTTTTTTTTTCATTTTGAAAACTGTAAAACATTTCACTTCAAAAGTTTTTGAACAGATGTTATTTCACTTTACATTTTGAAAACATTTTTCTCTCGAGAATTATGTGCATTAAAAGAAAGATATTAAAAGGTTTATATTATTTGAAAACATTTTTTTTTCTATTTTAAGAATAAGTAAATCTATATGGTTGAACATAATGAAAGTTTCCAGCTGATTTATTCAAGCAAGACACCTTAAAAATGTATGATTTGTTTTGATGTGTATTCCTTATTTTTTTTAATTTTCTTTTTCAGTTGATCGGCTGGTCAAACTCAATGCCTCATCCTTCTGGTCACTATGCTTGTAGGTAGCTCAAACAGATTTGGCATTATTCAAACATGTGTTATGGTCTCACTCATTTTCCTAAGGTGGACAAATAACAATTCTTGTTGCATCTGTCCAGCCATGCCACCAGACCCACATCTTCCAGCTGCAAGGGAAAAGGAAAGCAGCAACTGGCTGTCATTCCTCTGAAAGGGTCTGTGACCTGCACCTTGGATCCAATTGCCAGGGTTAAACTTCTGCTTCACAGACCCATGTGCAAACAGTGAAATTAACTCTCCTGCTCCTCAGGGCCAAAGTGGATCAAGGACAGTACAAACCCATAAATAACCAGATGCTTAAATTTGGGAACATTATTACTTAATGTCTCCTCAAAGGGAGGATGAAGAGGCAAGTGCCTTGCCTTTAGGAGTCCTGAAGTGCTGAAGCTTAACAAACAGCATTTATCTTTTCTTTCTCACGTATTCTTCCAACAAAAGGAAGGAACAGAATGAAACTGAGTGAAAAATAGCTTTAAAAATTGAAGTAATCCCTCTCAATGGCTGCATATGGCTTATCAACAAGAAATGGTGCCCTCAACTCACTCCTCTGTACTAAAAAAAATGTATCTTACCTGATACATTGAGTTTAATTGTAGATTTCTTTGTTTGGTGGCTCTCAGTCTGTCTGTAGATGCAGGAATATTCAGCATCATCCCCTAATTGGACATTGGAGATCTTTAAGGAAAAGTTGCCATGCTTCATCTGGTCCAGAAAAAGACTGGTTCTGTCATGGAACTTTTCATCCTGGCCCTCCAGTGAATCCTGCCCATTCTGAAAGAAGTGCACCAGCTGCTTGGTGCCAATCTGCCAGTAGAGCATTGACTTGGAAAGGGCCAGCTCTCCAGGAGGGGTGGTGGTGCAAGGCAGAACCACAGTTTCTCCAACAAATGCATGGCACGTGGTGTCCAGCTGACCTGGAACAAAGCCCAGACAGTTGCATCAGCATGCAGCAGAGACAGGGGCACCACGTTTCCTATAACTTGGCTTCACCACGTCATTATTGCCACTCTCCCTCCCAGATTCTCCTGTTTCCAGCCAGGAGGGCCATGTGTGCTCAGAGCCCAGCCAGCTGTGCAGCAGTGTGGAAACCCAGGGCACCAGGAATATTTCTGTGTCTGCTCTGGGGTGCCCTGACCCCCAGGGCAGCACTGACTTTGACCCTCATTCATGGAGAAAGTTTCCCAGACTTCAAGATAGACTGGAATCCACAAAAGTGTGAAATAGATGATAGAGAGCAGTGTAGGTGTATCACTGGGTGAGAAATTGAGGTTTTGGGGTTTTTAGTGTGTTGTGGATGGAAGCAAGATGGAGGGCACAGGGTGTTGTCCTGGGTTTCTTCTTCATGCTTCTTCTCCCTTCTTCCCCATGGGTTTGGGTGGCATTTTGTAATTGGGCAGAAAAGTCCCCATTGCAGCTCTTTGGGATCAGTTATTGGGTTAAAGGGGAAAATAATCCAGGTGTCACTTCTTAATTGGATAGTTTAGTCTTAAAAGACCTTGTACCTTGTTGGCCACTTTGTGCCTTCTAGCTGCAGAATTCACAGCAGTGAGACTGTTTTACTGATAAGAAATAATAAACACCTGAGTCTGAACATGAAACACCATCTCAAGTGCCTTCAATGCAGACCCAGAGAAACCCACAACTGGAACCCTCACACAGCAGGACAGATGTTGATATGTGCAAGTTGCCTCCACTTTGGAAGTGTGGCTTTTGCTTGAGCTTGTTTCCCCTTAGCTGGTGATTTTTCTCCCAGCTTTTGGCAATCTCAGTCTTTGGGGTTAGGTGTCTGATTTGACTTTAATTGATAGGTCAGGTCACAAGAGGAAAAGGGGATGCAGGGATGTGGGGGAGGGCAGATGTGATGAAACAAGGTCTAGTTTTGTAGGAAGTCTGGCTGAAAAAAAGGAGAAGTGTGAAAACAGTGCTAGACCAGGAGAAAAATCCTGGATGAGTTTGGTCTCCCACAACTCCCATTATTTGGCTACCAGATCACAATTCCCAAATTCTAAGCAAACTCCCATTATTTGGCTACCAGATCACAATTCCCAACTTCTAAGCCATGTGCTGGGGCCTCCCATCCCCCTTCCCCTGCAAAATCTTGCAGAGGGTCTGACAGAAAAGAGCTTTTTTCTGCAGGTCTGGCTTGGTGCACTCTTGCTGATCCCTGTCTGGTGGTCTCACACTCTTTGGTGTTAATTTCCAGCAGCCAGAAAGAAGAGTCTGTCATTCCCACTTCAGATAAATGGTTTTTCCAAGACCTTGGGGAGACTTGGTGGATGTCCCTGACATCAGGCAGAGGTGTTACCAACCTTCCCAACCAATTCTAGCACATGCAAGAGCCAGGATGAAGGTATCCTGCAGGTGGGCAAACAGGGGCACAGGCAGGGCAGGCAGACAGCTGTACCCCACTGACACACACTGTTCATTTAATAACTTTGGTGCCACTTATTTCTATAAATCCTTCCAAGTGAGCTGAAAGCATACTAAAACTTGCAAAAATTGGTGAGTCTGCCACTTTCAGGTAGGACAATTCCTATCAGATTGTAGTGCCACATTTTCTAGGGTAGACTGGGTAATAAAGAAGGTTTTTATGTATTTATAAAGCATGAACAGTTGGTATTTCCAGCACAGAATGTGGGCTGAAATTTGCACTCTGACCAAACTTGTTGCATAAAATAATATTAAAAATTAAATGCAGATTAATTAATTTTGATGAAAAGTTTATTCCCAGCATGGAGCAGAACAAAAGCAGTGTGAGTCTGTGACTGCACCAAAAAGAAAAGCTAAAATTCACTGTGAAACAACTCAATCTGCTTCCATGGCCAAAGTTTTGTGAAGCATAAGGGGCAAGTAATTGGACTCAATATTGAAATAAATATTCTTGGTTGCAGTGGGGTCACCCCTGTGTTCCTGGCTTGCATCAGCTCTCTGCATATGTCAGGCTAAAGACCAAAGAGAGTCCCAGTTTCCCCTTGAAGGCAGTGACATCAGCCATGGCTCAGCTTGTCACCTGCTCAGGCCTCTGTTTCCATATCAATCAGCCTTTTTTGGTGTCACACTGTGTTTATCCGGGCATGAAAGCAGAAGGAAAAGCACAATCCAGACAGCTGAAACTGGGAGCCAAGTAAATGTCTTCAGTAATAACTCTATCACCACACATCTGCTTTTCTTTGGTATGCAGAGTTTACAGCTGAAAATCCCAGCCCAGTTTGCCCAACAATGTCAGCTTTTAGCTGACAAAAACACACATCCCAAGACTTTTTTCTGGTTAGTGGTGGAAGGAGAATCCCCTTGTTGTGCAGAGAGCTGAGCCATCTGGTCGTTATGCTTTGGCCATGACAAAAAATTCTTCACAGGGTGATTAGACCTGAGAACAGGCTGCCCAGGGAGGTGCTGGAATCACCACCCCTGGAGGTATTTAAGGAAAGAATGGACGTGGCACTCAGTGCCATGATCGGGTTGACAAGGTGGTGTTTGGTCACAGGTTGGGCTTGATGATCTCAGAGGTCTTTTCCAACCTAACTGATTCTGTGATTCTGCAATTTTCAGAATGCATCAGTTGCTGGCCAGGATTTGCTTCTCAAAGGGCACTTGAACTACAACAGAGCTCAGCCTCCCCTGTCCTGTGCCCTTCCTGCCCCAGCATGTGTCACCCTGCAATCAGTGACACACCCAGGCAGGGCCATCAGCTGTCCCCAGCACATCCCAAGGGGCCACTGCTGGATGAAGGAGGGGATGGAGCAGCCTGAACCCCCTCCCTGAGCTGTTGGGGCCTGGGAAAATGTTGGTGGATGCTGTGAATTTAAAACTTTCTGTGCTGAAAGGCACAGACCCTCAAGAGAACACTGCATTTGACCTGAGGCCATGGAAATAATAATTCCAAAATGGAATTATAATACTGGGATAATGGGTGTGGAGTTTGAATAGAAGTGTGCAATATCACAGAGTGGAAAACTTAAGAGTTTAAGGGTTTAGAATATAGTAATATATCTTGTGGTGTTTACTGGGGTCCCCAGGACAAGGTGAGAGATGAGAAATCTGACTCCATGTTCTCAGAAGGCTGATATTTATACTATATTCTATTCTATTCTATTCTATTCTATTCTATTCTATTCTATTCTATTCTATTCTATTGAAAGGATACATCAGAAGACTTAACAAGAATGAATAATATTCATAACTGACTCTGCAGAGTCCGACACAGCTGATGGTGATTGCTCATTAAGTTAAAACAATTCACAGGAAACCAATCAAACATTCACCTGTTGGTAAACAATGTCCAGGCCACATTCCAAAGCAGCAAACACAGGAGAAGCAATCAGATAATTATTATTTACATTTTTCTCTGAGGCTTCTCAGCTTTGCAGGAGAAGAAGTCCTGGCAAAGGGATTTTTCAGAAAATATGACAGTGACAGTATAGAAAGCTAAGTTGGAGGTTTTAGGGCAGAGGCTGGTCCTTCTTCTTCACCTTCTGCACGGGTTTGGGTGGTATTTTGTAATTGGACGGAAAAGTCTGCATTGTGGGACATGAGTGATTAGGTATGGGGTTAAAAGGAAAAATATTTTAGGTGTAATTTCTTAATGGGACAGTTTTTCCTTAAAAGACCTTGTAGAGAGATAGATATGGGGCCATTTAGTAGCTTGTTAGTAGGATGCCGTAGAACTTGTAAGACTGTAATATAGATAAGAAATAATAAACATTTGAGCCAGAGCACGAAATACCATCTCTAGCACTGTCATCCTGATCCTGACAGGGAAAGGCCGTGCTCAGCAGTGTCCCCAGGGCAGGGCCATGTGTGAAAGCAGATTGTGGTTCTGGCTGCCCCTGCCCATGGCCAGGAAACCACAGGGGGAAAGGAGAGTGCCTGAGGCTGCTGCAGGGGGTTGAAGGCAGGGGAAGAAAGGGAAGAAAGGAGCCTCCAGAGGAGGAGGGAGAGAGACTTTCCTGGTGGGAAAGGTCCTTCTGCAGGGTGCTGTGGGAGAGAGAGTGCTTGCAATGCGTGGTGTTGCACTTGGATGAAGGGAAGATGATGAACAGAGCTTGTAGCTCCATTCAGAAAAATGAACAATAAGGATTTTCCTAATGAGGAAAGGAGGGAGGAAGTGTGTGGGTCGCACCTCCTGGCTGTGGACAGCTGTACGTTTGATACTGGTTTTGGAAGTGCGCCTGTTTCCTCTTGATTCTTTTTCTGAAGGCGGAGGACAGCAGTATTTAAACGTATCTGAGCTGAGCCATACCCATTCCCTCTCCTCCATGACATGGTGTAACACTCGTGAGGACCCTAAAAACACCCACAGGGTTCAGCCCACCCTTCCTCCCTGCTTCCAGCTGCTAAAATCAGGGCAGAAGGAGGCAGACAAGGAGGCACTGCTGAAGCTGGCTGGGATGAGAGCAGGTGACTGAAATCTGCTGTGAGGAGTTATTTAATCAGCCCACAGCTGCAAGAGGTCTTTTGTAGATGGGGAGAACAGACTTTTTGGGGGCAAGTCAAGTATG
>NW_005054438.1:151935-164332 GCF_000277835.1 Geospiza fortis | reverse complement strand
GGCACAGCTTCCCACTGAGGCTGTTGCTACAGAAGAAATGTAGAAGCAGGGAGCTTCCTGGCCAGAAAACTGAAGTAGTTGTGGTGGCAGCTGCTGCTGAGGTGTGTAAATCAGGATTAAGAGTGCTCATTTTACCTACCAAGTAAGCTTTGCATATGGAAGGGACAGTTCTCCATCTTGGAGAAGATGAATGTTGCCACACAGCTTTCACTTGCAGTTGTGAGGCTTGAATGGAAAGTGGGATGAGTTTATTTTGTGGGTATTTTATTTTTAATCATGTGTTTAAATATTGCTGAAGTGTTTAAGCCTGTTAAGATGAAGTTGAATGTGACAAGCCAACCTGGAAGATTCCTGGAATGGGAAAACATTCCTTCTTCAGCAAACAAAGTGTGGTGCAGGGAAGCTCATGACAATTGGGGTTTTTTTTTGTTCCCCCCTTGTTTTCCAGGTGAAGTGTAGCATCCTTAACCACCACAGTGTCTGGCAAATGTGAGGCTTTTCTGGGCAAACAGAGGAGTCCTGACCACACACAGAGGTCTTACTGCTGTCTTTGAACATCAATAAGGAAACTGCACCTTGTATAAAGTTCTCTCAACAACATGTACTGGTTTATCCTTTTCATAGAGAAGATGGTATCTAATTTATGTAATGTCAGAAAGTCAACTCTGCTAGAGCTGAGCAGATGCAAGATGGTTTGGGGTTGTAAAGGATGAGATTCCAAGTAATGTTTAATATTATTAAAATGGTGGGGTACTTCTAAGGATGTGGCAGGATAAACTTTATAGGTAAAGGTTTATGGGTCTGAAACACCTTAAATTTGAAAACCACTTCTTTTGGATACAGAAGCTTATCTGAGGGTTATGACCTGTACTCTCAAACCTTGGATTGTGATGAAATATATGCAAAGCAATGCATTCGTTTGTTCTGTTTTGCTCCAAGGTTCTGCTTGCAGCTTGTGTGTTTGCATGTAAATGCCTCTGCAAATCCCTGGGTGTGCACTATGGAATATTTACCTCTGGGCAGAGAAGCAAGCAGTAAGCAGGCAACCATCCAGAGAGCAGTCTCCCTAATGAGAAGGAGAGAGAAGAGAGAAAGGTCAAATGCCTTGTTAGAATGCTAGAGCAGAGATCAAAGACCTTTCCTCTGGCATAATTTATGCCATCTTTCCCAGCTCCCTCCTCTGTGAAGGTAATTTGGATATGAAGCTGGATGGGTTAGAAACCCTGGCTTGTTTTGCCATCCAGTCTTGGTGTGGGTTTTATCTGCTGCCTGTAGAACTGAGGCTTCTCAGTGTTCATGATGGACAAGGCTTCATTTGCCAGCACCAGACCTGTACTTCCCTCTTGCCCTCACATACAGACAATGTTATTGCATCTATATAGTCACAGTTTGATCTTGAGATTATTTTCTGTTGGTAATTAAATGAAATTCCTTCTGCTCCCAAACTTCAGCTCCTTCACAGCCCAAGGAAAAGCATAACTTACCATTTCATTTTTGTGCCTCCCAGCCCTTGGGAATCTGTCAGGAGCTTCACCAGACGCTTCAGCTGCCACTTGTGTTTCTGCAAAAGAGTGAAAGGCTCTTAATTTTTGTTAGAAGTGTTCCTTGTAAGAGAGAACAGGTTATTTACTGATGCCTCATTTGCTGTTTTCTTTCACTTTGCGTATGTAAATCACAGGGTGTTATATAATTTCTGGGTATATATAATTTACAGTCTGTGTATGCGGATTCACTGTGTGGTTTTCAGTTTTTGGTTTTTTTTTGCACACACTCTTGCAATACCAAGAATGTATTTTCCTGTGTGGGACGGATGTGAGTCACAGTCCCTGCACTGACTAGCCCTCAGCTCTCAGCCCAGTGAAGAGATTTTTGTTCTGCAGCCAGCTGAGAGTAGAAAGTGGAGAAACCTGATGGGTGTTGTATTTATCAGGAGGGGTAGGTACCATCCTACAAACTGCTAAATACCACCAAAGCTGCACATCTCCCAACAAAACAATGAGCCTGTAAGGAAAATGAAGAGAAAGGAGTTTCTTTGAGGAGGCTTTAAAATCAGTTACTTTCTCAGGAAAAAATCCAAAATGGAGCAGGAGTGGAGATGGGAACGAATGTGGAGTTTGGGCTTCCTTTTGCCATCCTCATAGGATCTCATGGATTAAGGAGTACAAATATAAGAGTGATTGTTCCTCTCTGTATGCTCAGACATGATGCTGATGGTGGAAGCAATGGTTTATCCAGGATTCTCTTCCCACTGAGGAAGCTCTGTGTGGGGAAGGTGCTGCTGCTGTTCTTCTGGCTGTTGCTCCTGCCACAGTGTGGCTTTCTCGGGAGAGCAAGACCTGGATTTGTGTTCTTCCCTCTCTCCTCATGGCCAAGCCCTGCTCATGAATTGTTCAGCAGCCCCTTCTTGGGGCAAACCATCTGCCATCCTTGGCTTCTTTGCCATTAACTGTGTGTCCTGCCTGTCTCTGCTGGACCCCTCTGGTTGCCTCCCTCCCCACTGAGGAGGTTAATGTTTTGGGCAAGGGTATACATTTATGGGAGCTTATTCCATATTTGTTTCCTTCCTGCCTACCTGTTGTCAGTGAAACTGAGGCACTGATGGCTGCTCCTATCACAGAATCACTGAGGCTGGAAAAGGCCTCTGAGATAGAATAACCTTTGTCAGCCAGAACAGAGTGCCCAGTCCAGTTCTTGAACACCTGCAGGGCTGCTGACTCCACCACCTCCCTGTGCAGCCCACTCCAATGCTTAACCACCCTTCCTGTGAGAAATTCTTCCTGATGTCCAGCCTCAACCTCCCCAGGTGCGGTTTGGGGCTCTATCTTCTCATCATGGTTGCCTGTGACAAGAGTTGGGTTTATCTGCCCTCTCAGCTTTGTGCAGATGTTCCATTCCACATAAAGCTGCCAAAATACCAGGAGCAAACTTGTTCTGCTGGAGCAGGGTTCCCCAGCAGCCTCTCCTGTCAGGGAGCAGTGAGGTCTGGCCATGCTGAGGGTGTCTGGCCAAGCAGCTCCTGCTCTGTGGTACTGTGGCCATGTCCCCTCTTTCTGTACATACAGGTGGTCCTTATGATAATCTCCTTATTCAAAAACAGCTAAACATTTTGGCATATGTGGCCAGATAACAGGCCTTTTAAAAGGTACAGTGGTAGCAGACAGGAATGACCCGCAAGGCAGAGCTCCTGAAAGTTGTATTATTCTTCTGGAAGGTCAGTAACTTTCTGTCAGTTTTGATTCTGACTCCAGGAAAACCAGGGTGGCTCCTGGAAGTTGTATTATTCTTCTGGAGCATCAGTCGTTTTCTGTCAGTTTTGATTCTGACCCCAGGAAGAGCAGGGTGGTTGTTCCAGCAGAGCTGGTTTGTTTGTGTCCCTGCCTTTGGATGGCTTCCTCCCACCGAGTCCCTGTGGAGTTTCTGCTTCTCAGAAATGCCTCTTTGGAAGTTTTGGATTGAGGAGTGACTGAGATCTGAATCAAGACACCAAATTTTGTCTGAATTGTGTATGCTGAGCTCTCTTGCCATCCACGTGCTGGAGTCACTTCCCTACTGGAGTTAAGCTTGTGCATAAAGAGAGCAATGCGGGTCTTTTTTAAGGAAGCAGAATCAAACCACAGGAATGCTTCAGATGGTCTAGCTGGGGCACCTGACCCTTCATTTAGCTTAATTCAGTGCTGTTTAGTTGAAATAACATTTCTTTCTGGTTTGAGATGACTTAACTTGATGCTCCTACTACCCCAAAGGAGTGATCTGTTCCTGTCTGTTCAGCTGAGCTGGTGTAAGATGTTTCATGCACCATGTGGATAAGCACTTAAAACAGCTTCTATTTGATATTTCATTTTTCTTATTTTCCATTTCTGGTTTAAATGAAAGGGAAGTTTGGAAACGAACAGTTTTTTCCGTTGTAATTTTTTCAAATTTAAAATTTGACCCATTTATTGATCATTTAAATCAGCTGGAGGAATTACTTAGGACTTTTTCCAGAGGTTAAAATAATTAACAGAGTAAGGCTTTGCAATGAATAGTCACTTCATGAAGAATTCAAATGCTAAGTAGTAACTCTTTAATATGCTAAGCTACCTGAAATAGCATTAGGCATTGGGTGCAATTAAAATATATTATTAAATTGTAAAATGTATGATTAACTTGTAAAGCATATGTTTAAATTGTAAAATTATGATCTTCTTGACAATCTTTGTCACCCACCTTTTGTGTCATTTGTGCAAGGCCATGTATTGAGCACGCTAGCTCAGCCTGCATTAAAATTAAATTAATCAAGAAGTGAAGTAACCAAATGTTCCCAGTAGAACAGCAGGGCTTTGTGTCCCAAAACAAATGGATTCCAATTGTCCTTTTCCAGTGCAGGAGGGATGGGGTGAAAAAGGATCTAAATGCTGTTGCTGAAGGCTTAATGCTGTTGGAGCACTGAAACTCTTCCTGTGTGGTGACCTCAGAGTGTGCCACTGATATCAAAGTGATTGTGAACTAAGTGGGCAGGATGAACTGAAGGAACTGCTTTGCTTTTTCAGCTCTTCCACCTCACCTGGCACCATCCAGCCCTGGGCACTGGATGAATGGTTGTGCAAGGTGGAGCAGACACCAGCTGGAGAAGGCAGCAGCAGTTCTGAAAGGATTAGCCAAAATCACCCAGCAGATGAATGAAGGCTGCTGCCAAGGTGGAAACTTCTCGTTGTGCACCTGGCAAGGCTTGGTAGCTTGGTAGCTTAGTCATTGGTAATTTTTTCTAGCATGTTTTTTATTCCCCTCCCTCCCTTGCATACCTTTGGCTTATGAGAACACATTTATGCAAAGTGACTCTTGTTACTGGTGCTTGTAGGAGGGTTGGGGAGGCACCTTTCTCCATGGCTTTGTGAAATCCTGAGTGTACCCTGAGCTGAAAAGTGCCACCTTGCTGATCCTTACCCACATCAAGGCAATTTTCCGTCGCTTCTTTAAATGCTCTCCTCTCATGTAACCACAGTAACAGTCCTATTACATTTAGGTAAAAGCCATTAGTTAATAGAAAGCTAATGAGTGAGTTTGCAAGTGGAAATTACGGTCTGGTTTCTTAGAGAAAGTTTTATGATGCAACAGCCTGTACCGAAACTGGGTAATTACTTCTGGTCTCATCTGAAAGCAACCTATAAACAACATGAGGCATCATTTACAGGCCTGCCCTGTCCTTGAACTAATTACAGGAATTTAAGACATCTTGGGGAGGGATACATGCTGATACATAGTCAAAAGCAACAGTGGCTTCCTCTTCAAGGATTCTAGGTTCTGAAGTTGCCCTAATTTGAAAGCAATCTTCTGGAAGTTTGGGTGGTGGCAGCGAGTGTTTTGTAGCCATGCTTGTGGCTCAAGGCAGTGGGAAGGAAGGAGTGTCCTCTGCTTCCTTGGGGTACTGCCTGGGGCTTCAGGCCGCAAAATGTGCTGTGGTGGCAGCTGGGTCTTGGATTGGGATCCTTATCTTCAGGTGCCCTGCTGTGGGTGCCTGGGCTGGTTTTCATGTTTGTTTGTTTTAGCAGATGTAATTCTCCGAATTTCCCTCATCTGCTGTGCACTGGGGTTTTGTGCACTCTGTGCTGCAGTCACACCAGCCCAGCTGTGGAGGTGGTGGGTGGGGTGCTGCCTTTGGGCTTTCCTGTGTTTCCCCATGCTGCTGGAATTTCCCACTGCCTGTTTAAGGCTTGTTGTGGGCCACAAACAGGCTCTGGGGACTGAAAGGTTAGCAAAGGCATTTCTGACCTGAAAAGATTTTCCTTCTGGGAACAATGAATGAATGAGTGATGGTGCATGGTTTGCTCCTGGTGGAAAGCTGTAGAATCAAAGAATCATTAAAGTTGGAAAAGCCCTTTAAGATCATCAAGTCCAACTGTCAACCCAGCACCACTGCTGTGTTCACCACTAAACCATGCCCTCGAGTGCCACCTCTACACATTTTCTGACCACTTCCACAGACAGTGACTCCATCATTTCCCTGGGCAGTGTGTTCCAGTGCTTTACAACCCCAAAATTTTTTTCCTGATATCTAATCTAAACCTCCTCTGGTGCAACTTGAGGCCACTTTTGGTCCTGTCACTTGTTGTCTGGGAGAAGAGGCTGACTCCCACCTGGCTACAGCCTGCTTCAAATAATTGTAGAGAGTGATAAGGGCTTTCCCTTCTGTTCTTCAGGCTGAACATCCTCAGCTGCTCCTCACCAGACTTGTGCTCCAGACCCTTTCCCACCCCTGCTGCCCCTTGTTTGCTCCACTGTACCACATACAGGTCCTGCAGCAGGAACTTGGAGCCTCCCTGACTTTTAAATAAACAGCTTTGGTAAAGAGGAATTTATCTCTGCGTATGGAAATAAAATGCATAGGGAAAATAGGGATTTCAGTTTATAATGGATCAGTTTCCAGAATTCAAACATAAATAAACATCTTCCCAAGGGTCTGAAGGAAAACAGCAAAACTCTAGAGGTGTCTGGCAAAAAACAGACTGTATATGACCTCTCACACTTAGCAGGCTGGAAGCCTTGGGAAACTAGACTGTGTTCTTGATTTCAGAACAGCCATTCTAAATAGCTCTCAGACTAAGCTGAAGTAGTCTGTGGCTTTGTAAAATGGGAAGAGTTTGGTGGCTCAGGGGACTGATGCTAAAAGTGGCACGTTTCGTTTCAAGTTTCAGGGGGAAGGAAGCACGCTCTTGGTATGGAAGTGAACAGAATTCAACCCTGAGCAAATGAAGGTCTACAGTCTTGTGGCTATTTGGTGGTTTCATGTTAAGTCTGGTCTGACTGAATTCTCAGACAGTCAAGATCCATGGCATCCCTATTTCCAGCTGTTATTTCTGAGAAATGTTGTGTCTGCCATCTGCTCGATTGCCTTGTGTGAAGGCAAATCCAAGAATGAGGAGGATTTTTGTGCTCATTCCAGAGGGATGTTGTATCTCTGCTGCCTTTGGGTGTGGGAACCCAGAACATCCCTCTGTCTGTTCAGGATGGCCAGGACCCCTGCCAGGGGACTCAGAAGCCCTGGCACAGAGCCCAAAACACCTGTGGGTTTGATTATGACCCGTGGAGCAAATTACCAACCTTATATGAAGACCAGCAAGCCACAACAGTTTAGGTAGAATAATAGTGAAGTTATCACGGGGTGGAAAAGTAGATTTTGGGGTTTTTGGTATGGGGGTTGAGGGGGCAAGATGGAGGGAACTGGGTGTGTCCAGCCTTTCTCCTTCTTCTTCTTGGCCTCCACCTTCTGCTGTGATCTTGGCGCTTTTAGATTGGTTTAGAGTAGAAGCTCACTGTCTAACATAGGTGATAGGTATTGGAAAGTAATTGTAAACATTGTACACGTAGTTTTTAGTATAAAGACATAACACTGCCCTGGGGGCAGGCAGAGTGCCTGGACTGTCCTGCTGGATGGACCTCGGCTGGACAGGAGAAAATTTTTTATAGATAAGGAACAATAAACAACCTTGAGACTGAGAAACTAAGAGCTCTGACTCCTTCTTCAAGTTCCGGGCTGGGAAAAGAGACTTTCTAACGTATCTTGGGGTCACTCTGACCAGCTAAAGATCCTGACATTTGGGGTCAGTGTTAGGCAGTTTGGCATGACATCTGTCTGTAATCTGCAGTAGAGGGCCCTCATCCCATTCTCTTAAGACATGCTTTATTCTCTGTGTGAGATAACTTCTGAGCATTTAGCTTTTCAGGAGAATGCTGCTGCTGCATGGCAGGGCAGTGCCTTCCATTTGCTTTCTTCCTGTTGCAAAGACTCTCAGCATAGGGAGGCATTTCTTCCCTCTAAATCCCTAGCAAGTGTTCCCAGCCCCACCTATCCCTGTCTTGTGTGACCTAAGCCCTCCTGGGACTGAGTTCTGCAGATCTGACACTGTATATCCCCTCCTTGACCCTTGTGCTCATGGGTAAGATTTATTCCTTGTGACTGGTGGTCTGTGGTGGTATCATGGCCTTTGATGAAGCTTCTGGAATGAGACAAAAAAAGCCATGGTTCCTGTTTGTAAAGTCCTTCTGACAGCTCCCACAAAAGTTCTTCTTTTTCTCAATTCCTTTTTGCCTTTCTGAGAGTTTCCACTGCTCTTTATCTCCCAGTTCCAACAAAATATATTTTTTTCCTCTTTTGGTGAATAAATTATTCCTCTCAAGAATAAAGATCCCTTCTTTCAAGAGACTACAGTTATGTGAAAAAGGCATAGGTGTGTGAGGCTTTACCTTTTAGGAAATTGTAGCCTTAAAGAAATAGCCCTCAAGTGACAATGCAGAAAGAGACAAGGATTCATTCAGCTGAATCTATGTTATGTATTTTTTTCTTATTTTGGAGGCAGTTCCTGCCTGAACATCTGCTTCTAGTACTCTCTGTATAATGGTTTGTTTTAGTGTTAACCTACAGAGGTATTGAAGGCTAGAATGTTGACATGGAAATAAAGATTTAATTTCTTTTTCTTTCATTGGGGTCTTTTTTTCCTCTAGCACCTGCTCGAACTAACCCTTAAATCAGTGATATTGCCTGACTCTGGAGTACTCAACAACCAAGCAGCTAAGCTGATCCTTAGATTAAATTATGTAAAGAGTCTTGGAAGCATTTTTAATTTAACTGATATCAGTGAAAATGTTTGGATTAATACAATACTGACCAACACTAATACTTCTAAAGTGGCTGATCTGGAGATGTAAAAATAAGACCTGGTTTTGAAGAGTGATGATCCACTCTGGGTTACTAACATCACTTTGGAGCAGAGCACTCAACTTCTGTGCAAGTGTGCCATAATCTCTGAAATGATTACTGAGCCTTACTGACTGGATGTGTGTGAGGTTCTTGCTAGATACAAACTGGGGAGAAACTTATTGGAATAAGAGAGAAGATGGGTGAAATAGAAATACCTCACTACTCTTCCTCAATCCTTCCACACATGAATTATGTATTAATTATGTCACATGGTAGGAATTCCTGAATACGCCTCCTCATAAGACTGATACAGGCAAGAAAGACCAAAATGGATTGAAATATGTGGGAAGTTCTTGCATAGTATGGGTGTTGTTGGCTGGTATTTTGCCTTGCTTTTTCTCATGGCCTTTCCCTCCCATTGTAGTTACTACTTGCCTGAAAGGGCTTTGTGCCACCTGGATTAGAGATTCCCTAAGTGAAATAATTCTGTCTCATTAAAAATGAGGATGGAAGCCTAATCCTGATGTTAGTCTGTTACTTGCAGAAACCTCCCTACACTGAAATGTCTCCACTTAGTTTAAATTTCTGCAAATAGTTTACAGCTCCAATATTCAATTCAATGGGCTGAGCTCCTCTGCTTGCATGGAAATCACACAATTATTTGAGCTCTTCCTTTGTTACTAAGCTCCTACAGAAGGACAAGGTACATGCCCAGATGAGTACAAGGCTGGTTCAGGCTTCTTGGAAAAACAGAGTCAAGAGGATATTGCCGCCTGAAATGATGGAAAGGGCAAGAAAAACTCAGAGAGGATGTAACTTGACAATAATTGAGTTACTGAACACTAAGTAAGAGCCCAAGGTCAGGATGGATGAGGCTCTGAGCAACCCAATCCTAGTGGAAGATGTTCCTGCCCATGGAGAGGGGATGGAATGAGATGATCTTAAAGATCCCTTTAAAACCCAGACCATCCTGTGAACAGTATTGAGCTGTTAGGATTGTAAAGCTCCAAAATGATCCATTTTAAAAGTGTGGGTTTTTTTCCCTGTCCAGTCTGCAGCTATCTTTCACACAGAGCCAGGATTATAAAGCCCCTTTGGTAAATGTTATCAGCCCAAGGAAGGAAAGAGGAAAACTCCCTCCCTTGGAAGTTTTGTATCCAGCTAGTGGATATAGCCTAATCAAAAGGGAGAGGGAGAAAGGGAAATTCTGGGGGAATTTCTTAGGAAGCAGAAGAGAAACTATTTCAGGCTCAAGAGACTGCTTTGAGCTGACAGAATAGTCAATAAAATGCCTTTATTACTTTTGTTTGATGCCTTATATAGGAGGAAGTGTAACACACAAATGCCAGAGAATTTCTATTCTCCAAAATGACTTTCCAGCCCAATACTGTGAGAGCAGGGAAAATCCTGACATACAGATGTTTGTTTTTGCTAGCAAGAAGCTCTCCAGGATTGCCAGTTTCTTTTCCTTATTGTGATTCTTCTCTTCCCTTAGCTATTTTTATTTTATAATATCTCAAAAAGAGGTTCTTTCTGCAAGATGTGGTTGTTAGTGATACATATAACAATCCCACCAAGCCTCAGTAGTCAATTTATTTTTTACCTCTATCAGACCTGTTAGGACAATATATCTCATCCCTGACTTGTAATGCCAAAATAATTGTAATTATATTTCCTATCAGACAAGAAGAGGAAGAAACTTGGACCAAGTTCAGAAAATGTTTTTGTTCTACAGGAGGGAGTTAAGTATTCATCACCAAATTGATGAGCCTGACAGGTAAATGAGGCTAATTAGCAGCCTATGCACTGGATGTGGAAATGCTGTGAATGGTGGGTCTGAAAATGGAAGTTCAGGGTGCCAGGGTGAGAGGAGAGAAAGAAACTGAAATTAATCAAGGCAGGTGCAACTTTTGTTGGCTCTTCCCTGGAGGATAACGTTCACTTTATGGGGACTGAGGCGACAGAGTCCCTTGCTGAAAGTTTGTACACCTGGAAGATAAACCCTGAGAACAGCTCCTCTGAGCAACTGAAACCACCTGAGTCACAGCCAGTGTTTTTCAGCTACTTAATGCAGTTGTTTGAACATGTTTATGAGCAACTGTTCATCACAAAGTTTTTATAGACCTGGAACAAATCCTGGGCCAATCAATGATAATAATTAGCTCACTGATGTCAGAGCTAAGGAACCAAAAGCAGCTGGTCTCTGCCTGAGCTGGTCTCTCAAGGAGCATTGCTCTCTTAAAGTAAAAGTGAAGGTGTCTGGGTTTTATTTGAGTTCTTGTAAACAGACCTGCAACTCCAGTTTGTGAGAATTTTTCAAGGAGAGAGGAGCTGTTTATAAAGAACTTTTCCCAAGTGGCTCATAGCATGTACCCAGTACCTCTGGTGTGCTGCTGAATTATCTCTGATACTTCTGCAGGTTCCAATGTCACCTTTTTTATGCAAGGAAAAAAACAGATGTCTTTAAGTAATTAAGAAATGGAAAAGCTGTTCCCTTCTCCAGGAGCCCAACTTGGCTTTTTCCATAGATGCCCATTGTAAAGCACAAAGTATTAATGGAATATTTTGTACTAGTAAAAAGATGGACTCCTAGTGGTTCAAGGGCTCTTGAACCAATGACAAAAATAAGACTGAGAGTTGCCAAATATTGCAGGCTTAAACCTGACCCCATCTTCCCCATGGAATTGCTTTCCCAACCCCTGCTTTTTGAAAATATTTATGAAGCTGAAGGCTACACAATCTTTTAAACCTAGCTGATCTGGTGTTGGAGCAGAAAGCTTCCAGTTGTGTGGCTGTGTTACAACCATGGTAATATTAATGTCCAATTAACTTCTGTTTGTCAGAGATTTGAGCAGGATCCTAAGCACAGGCCCTTAAAAATGCTTGTAAGCACTTCATGCTTCTTTTGCTAATCTGCAAATAATTGTTCCAAGTGCAGAACAGTCATACAGAGATATTTTGCCCAGGTGCTGAAGAACTCTAGACTTTTGGCTTCACAGTTGAAGTGGATGTATTTTTTTGTCTGAAGAAAATGTCTGTAACAGTCAATTTGTATAAATAGTAGAAGGGAAAGTGGGGCTCATAAGCACTTTCCTGCAGGCCCCATGCTCTGGAATGTTTCCTCAATGTTCTTAAAGCTTTCAGATCTTTTTAATGCCTGGTTCAGATTTAGTTCAGCCAAATGATTTTCTATCTGGAGCACCCATCTCTCAAGCATTGTGTAAGCATGATCAGATCTTGTCTCATTCTTGTCCCACCAGCAAAAGAGCAATTTCTCTTATTAGTGCAATAGCATTAATAGCATTTTTTTACCCCTGACTGTAATCACAGCCACACTGGGAGGTGCTGGCTGCTTTTCAAAGTAAAAGGCTTGGGATTTGGAAGCAAAGCAAGGAACTCCTCCTTTCCTTTGAACCTCTCTGAAAGACCACTTGTGTTTGCTTCCTACTGATGCCTTTCTGCTCAGAACCATGGCATGAGAATGAGGTGGCATCTCCCCTCCTACCCTCTTCTGACAACAGTGCCCTGTTCTTCCCATGGCTGTGTGCATGTAAATTAATTTTCATATTACCTGCTCTCTCCTTTAGGACCAGCTGAAAATTGTTTCATTATTGTAATCTGTGCATGTGTCTTGGTGGGGAAGGGCTAAAAGTGCTACTTTTGCTTTTTCTGCAGTGGTTCAGTGCCTTGGTTTTCCTGTTGGAGACTGTAGGACTTCAGCAG
>NW_005054438.1:123615-151823 GCF_000277835.1 Geospiza fortis | reverse complement strand
TCAGCAGGATTTTTTTTGTGAATGATCTTTTAAATTAAAGCCATACTTAGTTGAAGTGTTTCTCTTCTAGAATTGGAAGATGACCAACAGCTCTGGTTTTAAAAATCCAAACCAGCTCCTCCCATTCCAGCTCTCCCCTTTCCCCCAGTGGACAGTAAAAGGTCTCTTCCCCCAGGAGAAAGCAAAGGAACAGTGTAAGATGGAAGCCACAATGTCTTATGCTGTCACCTTTCTTATTGCAATTTCTTTCTGTGTCTTCCCTTTCCTATTGCAAATCAGCTCTTGCAAGCCTTTATCTGGGAGAACTAGGAGAGAGAATAGAAAATCCAGCTACAGCAGCATTACAGATGGTTTTACAAAGGATGAATTTAGAACTGGGAGATAGCAGCAGCTGACATAGAAATGTTTTGCATTGGGTGTTGCATTCCCTGATAGGCTGTGTTGAGGGAAGGCAAACTGTTCTTCCATAACTGCTGTGAGAAAAGTGCATAGAAAGGGCAGATGAACTCTGGTATGGGTTCTCTGATGTCTCCTGATGTTAATGCTTTTGCCCTCTAACACAAATTCCCTGGACTCAAGAGCTGACTTTACAGAACTGTCTTAGTTTTGTCTTTTCTCTTGCCTTGAGAAGATAATCTCTGGAGTTTTTAATTTTTTTTTGCAGGATTTGTTAAAGGGCTGTAAGGGATATTGGGGGAAAGAGGGAGGAATTGAGCAGGTGTTTTGCTTGATCCCAGAAACCTTACACTTCTTAAGAAACCAGGTTGTGGACTGTTAATTACATCCTTGTGCAATTGGCTGGTGCTGATCTTTGAGGTGGGATAGAGTGGGAAAAGTTAAGCCAGTCCTTGAACTTAACAACTGAAGATCACAACCCAATATGTAAATTTATTATAGCTTCCAAGAACTAGGGGATGATATAATCCTAAAAGTTACTGACTTTTTAAAAAGCTTTTAGTTTGCTCTTCTAGGGTAAAGTGGTTCAGTGAGAAGGGAGCTCTGGTAATGAACTGTCTTATTGCTTCAGAGGATGCTTATTTTTGTTGTAGCCACATAACCCTCTCACCAGTGAGTATGTTTAATGCCAGAGAGTCCTGAAAGTAGGGCACAGCTGAAAGCAGGCTGGAGAATGAATATCTGAAATCAGCCAGATGGTATCAGGCTAATAAATTCTGCCCAGATGTTTTGTGTTGCAATAGCATCTGGTGGTCACTTGGAAGTGGGTAGTAGGGTCATCCTGGTGGGCCACAGGGTCATTCTGTGGGTTGTGCTGGAGGTCCCTTTAGATATGGCCCTGGGCCCAAACAAATTACCTTACAGTGAGTCACTGGATCAGCTGTGTGAGATTGTTTTCTAAAGGAAACTTGCTGGCTATGCAGCTGCATCTACAGCAGGGGAGCAGCACATGGGTTGCTGCTGTCTTGTCTTTTTTGCAGTCTAGAGTGCACCAAATGAAATCTTTCTCAGCATCAGAGATGTCAAACAACATCTCTTTTAGATGCTTGTGCTGTTTGGAGCATGTTGGTAAGCAATGACTTGAAAAGAAAGAGCAGCAGTTTGTGCAGAGCCACCAGGTTTCATGCTGTGAAAGATCAGCCTGACCTCTTTGTGGTTCTACACTTTCAATGTAGGAAATCCCCCTGTGAAAGTTTTAGGTGAACTTTGTTTTGCAGTCTATTTTCAACTAGCCCTGAAGTGGAAGTTGAGGGTGTGAAATGCACGACCCACTTAAGGCTTGAAAATTCAGCAGAGCATTGCACTGCGCCGCAGCTGGGTCTTTACGACTTGCCTTCCCCCAAATGACTGAGTTCTTTCCTTTCCAAAACAGCAACATTTACCTTCAGAGGTCTTGACAGTGCTCTGCCTGAGGCACTGCTTGTGTGACATCTCCTGCTCCCAACACTCATCCTTACTTCCCTTGAACTTGTGCTCTTTCCTTTCCACTGATCAACCCCTTGTGAAATATCTTCTGATGCTATCTCACACCAGATGTTCTTTCCCCCTAGGATGATCCAGTACCTGCTTCTGCATTGGCAGGAACAGGCTGTAGCTCCACAGTTGTGATCTGGTATCTCTGGGTAGCTGCAGGAGCTGTTTCAGTGCCACAGACACAAATCTCCTCTGCCACAGTAGCCTGTGGCACATCTGCTTTGGTACCCCCTGACCTCTTGGCTGGAGTTTTGCACAAGTCATAAGGTTTTGCATCACCTAGATAACAACTGTTCTTTGGAAATCCAGGAAAAAGTGGGTTGGAGCACTACAGTGATGGTGTCTGTGCCGTGATTTTGGAAACACTGCTAAATACTTGTATTATACAGCAGCTAATTTCTGGTTGGATGCATGGTGTGCTTTGGAGCATAAAGGGCAGAAAGATGCACTGGTTGTTCTAGCCATGCCAAAAATCCAGAGGGTGTGTGAGTGGAAATCTCTAATATCACCTAAGAACCCTGAATCCTTGGATATCTTCTCCTGGAATACCAGAGAAGCAGTGTCATTCATGAGGCCATCCATAACTGAGTAGGAGGTTATGGCTGTGTAATGTCAGGGCCAGCCTTCTCAAATGTTTGTCTGCTCACATTTCCTGGAGTCATGACAAAAACATTGAGTGTCCAAGCTGTGATAACTTTTAAACTCTTTACTTTTAAGCTCCTCTGATATTCTCTGCTTTAGTGATCTCCTAAGGTGCAAGTGGACCTAAATCAGAGACAGGATCTCAGCTTTCTCTCCTATCATTCTCATTGAGAACTGTAAACACCAGTGGATAGCCCTGTTCTCTGAGAAAGCAAGATGTGCAAAGTATCAGCTGAAGGAATTCTGTTCCTTCACATTCACTTCACATTCTGCACTTTTTTTGTACACAGAATGAGATATATGTGAGATCATTGTTTATATCTGGGTTTCTCTAGTTAAGAATGCCTGCTGCACTTTCCTTAGCAAGAATTACCTTCCTTTATTCTGTTCTTGCACAAAATGTTTAAAATCTTAGGCCAAATACTTAATTATTTATCCACATGCAGAATAGAGGCAGGACAATGTCTGGCTGGGCTCTTTTGGCATCTCGTAGTATGCTGTGGGTATTTTGTTTGGATGGAAGGGATGTCCTTATTTGCATGTCTTAAATTACTTTTCAGTGTTTTTCCAATACGCTGAAAGTGTATGAGAGTCAAACTCTCATAAAACACAACATTATTCCATGCACAGCTGTTGCTACCAAAGTAAACAATTGCTTTTTCTGCTTTGCCATCAGATTCTGGGGAAGTAGGCACTTCTGGGAGATGTCTAACAAAGCTGTAGCCTGGAGGATTTTTGTCATTGCAATGTGCTAGGCAGATGTAGCAACTGAGTGGGTCTTCCTATGGGTGGGAAGAGATGTTTTCCCTGATGTTTTCCACAGCTGGAGTGTCTGCATTAGCATCGCCTCTTGCTATCAGCTTTTCATGAAAACCCATTTTTTCGATGAGCCCAAAGCTTGAGTTCTGAGTATTTGTGGTAAGAAATGGCCAGACTTGGCCTTTAGAAATGACTAAACTTGAGGTGAAAACTGCACAGGAACTTTGATTTGGAAAGGCAGGACTCCAAATTGTCTTTGCTTATTGGTAAAAAGAGCTGATGCATTCAATGGGAACTTGAGTTGATTGATCCTTGACAGGAATGTGACAATTCCCTACTTCTTACCCAAACTGCATCTCATAACTTCAGCTGGGGCAGTGGGGAGGAGTATTGGGTGGGACTTCTGCGCAACCTACTGCAACCCTAACTCTGGAGGGAAAAGGATGTGATGTCCTCAGATGGGAAAGTACCAAGTGCTAATTGATTAGCTATGGCATTGTGCATATTTTACAGGCTGCTGCCAAACATCTGGAGGCCTCATTATAATGCAGGCAAAAAAAGAATTGTGTTTGGATCTTTAGAGCACTATGGAATGGCTTTAAACACTACAGCTGCCCTTTCTGCAGACACAAATGTCCATTTGTGAGAATATATAATGGAACAAGTTGTTTTTTTTTCTTTTTTCCTCCCTTTGCTGACACATTTGTGGAAAGTTAACTAGTAGTTGTTTGGTGTGATTTATCCTGTGCTTTAACTGCCGTTAAAGCAATAGCTTCTGGGTTCAACCCAAGGGAGAAATGATTTGTAGGAAGCACTCCAGGTATATAAAGTTTACATGACCTAGTTTTGAAGCACTTCCTCAGAGCACTCACAGAATCTCTAGATGTTAACATGCTGATCCCATATTTGTGGTTCAGAGCCCTCACATTCCTGTCTTGCTACCAGATGGGATTTGAAGAGCCTTGTGAAGTTTGTCTCTTTCAATTCCCCCAGATTGTGAGGAAATCAAAGCTGACCTCGGTGCTTCTAGGACTGTTTATTTAGAGGACTGAACCAAGAGTGTTACATGTTGGCCTTTTTATAATCACTCAAGCTGTAAACCATCATTTGAGAGACTGAATTGGCAGCTGAAGGACAGTGAACGCTTCAGGGCAGCTCTGAAACATAACACAGGGTTCAGAAATTGAAGCTAATCCTATTTCTGTGCAGTTTTTCAGGGATGGCAAAATGTCTGGGCCTTGCAGCCCCTGTTCAGGAGCCACCCAAGATGAAATACCTGCCCTGGCCTAAGCAGAGCAAGACATGGGGTATCTCTGATCCAAGATGAAATACCTGCCCTGGCCTAAGCAGAGCAAGACATGGGGTATCTCTGATCCAAGATGAAATACCTGCCCTGGCCTAAGCAGAGCAAGACATGGGATGTCTCTGATCCACACCTTGCTGGTAGGGAGTCAGTGGTGGCCTTGCCATGATTTGTGCTACCTCCCTGAGCTCTGTCTCTTACAGCTGCTTCATCCCCAAATCCCTGCATTTTATGGCCTGCAAATGCAAGGCACACTGGAGCTAAAGTTTCCATTTACCCTTGGAGATAGCCCTTGGCATGAGGGCTATTTCTGAGTGAGAACTTGTTAATGCATCTCTCAACGCAGAAGAGTAGGAGAAAATAGGAGCCAAGCGAATAAAACTGTATTTTAACAAAGGCTATCCTAAGTTTGATCCTTCTCTCCCTACTGAGGTGTGGGGCACATGTGTGGCTGGGCTTTGCCAACCATGACAAGCCAGCAAATCTGCACTGACTGGGATCAGCTCCTGCAGGTCACTCTGCATCTGAATTGAGTTATTCAGCTTCACTGAAAGCAGTGTTTGGAAAACACCTGTAATAAAATGGTTTCTTTCTGTGACCACAATGAAAATTGTAGCCACAGTGAGGTTCTCAAAAGGTGAAATGAACTGTGTGGAGGATAATCTTTGAGGACAGAAGTTTCCCATGAGGAAATTCAAAGATCCCCTAGGCAGGCTTACCATAGAACCCTGCTAGCTCTTTAACTAGGTGTTTTGCTTTTTGGTTTGAGACTCTGAAGGTTTCATCCAGGTACTCATGCAGCTTTTTCCTGGTGTAATAAAAGGAGTTTGTCCTCAGCAAGGCACTGCTGCTTTCCTTGGCTTTAACAGATCCCAAGTGTGTGCCCAAGCAATGTTTATGGAATTAGGCTTCCCCAGGGTACACTTACTGGATGGATGACAACACTCTAGTACAAATCAACACACTTTTTTCTGCTTCATTCCTCTGTGCTGAGTGAAGAAATGGGGGAGGAGGTAGTAAAATGTGTTACAGCACAGGGACTTACATGGGTCCTAGGGATGAAATTAAATTAAATTCTGACCCCTGACTCTCTGGCTTGGCATAGCTGTCCTGTAGAGGGGACCTTTCCAGGAAAACCTTTTAGCCCTAAAGCTTTTAATTCCATGTCCCTGCTCCCTTTCCCAGCAGAGGATTTAAAAAGTATAAGGGATGCAACACAGCATGGGGACCCCAGGGAGCTTTCACTCCCATCCTCACGTGTCTTTGCAGAATTTCTTGTTGAGAAAAAAATCCTTCCTCATCTTAAACAAACAAATCATTCTGTATAAGAATATTGATTTTGTTATAGAAGACAGTTGAAGCTCTGATAGATTCTATTCTATAGATCCTATCACAATGGGCCTTTAGATTCATACAGGGACATGCTTTGCTTTCAAAAATCTCTGTGAAGTGTAAGTGTAGTGCTACCTATAGTGCTGCCAGGAAATTTAACTTGCAGCCTGAGTCTTCAGAGCATCACTGTGGGTGACTGAGTGAGGAATGTATGGGAGTGAATTAACCATGGCATGGCCCTTGCTGGATCTGTGACAGAGCTGGAAAAGTGGTGACACTCCTGTCTCCATTTCTTCTCACCTTGTGGGTTTCTCAAATGCTTCTGGGCATCTCCTTTTCTCCCTTCGTCATTGCTACTGCTGTTTAAAGAAAATGTCATCCTCTGGATCATACATTACATTTGAGTAAGAAGAACAACCAAATTTAAGCTGGTCTGCCTCAAAGAGGTAGTATATGGAGTTGTGTATGCTCTTCCCTTTCCTGATGTCAAAATGAATCAGTCCTCTTTGGAGATACAATGGGAAGGATTTGCTTGGCTCTAGCTCTGATCTTTCTCTGTGGTGGCATCAATCATTGGCCTGGCAAGACTATTGATAAAGAAGCTGAAAGCAATTTTGCTTTTAAAAAAAAATCCGGTTCAGAGCTTAAGCACATGCCAATGTAGAACATAGGGTGCTCAAATGTTAGAAGAGAAGCCAGAGTTGGAGATTACATTTAAATGCACTTAGTTGAGAAACGCGTTTGGACTGTACAACTAATTAACTATATTCATAAACTGATGGGAGGCAAAAAAAAAAAAAAATCAAGCAAACAGCAGTCTCCTTAGTCTCATTTAGTGTGCTCTTTTCAGCAGCCTTGCAAGGAAATTGTAAGTGGAATAAAATAATATGGAAAATGGCATTGTAACATATGCATGAAATGGTGTGAGAGGAAAATACATGCAAAACTAAGTTGTGGAAATAATTTTGAAAATTAGAACCCTATAGATTATAACCTATAATAGTTATCTAGATCAACAATTCACCTTTTTTCTCCATCCTTCCCATTCTTTAATGAAGTTGCATTCTTCAACTACACCAAGCAAAAGTCGGATTACACCACTCACCAGTGTTCCTTTTGTATAGAACAGAACTAAATTTGGAGTGAAACTTTGAGTGTTGGAGTGATGCAATTAACAACTGCCCTTCAGCACGTGGAGTTCATGTCCATGCAATGCTGCAGCACTTCTCCAGTTCCTGTTAGCACAGACACCTCTGCACCACACCTTGCTCTGGGGTGAGGATTTGCCTCAAGGTATTGAGGCGCTGTTTTAAAAACATGTGAGCAGATGTGACCTGAAATCAATGAATGGAACTCTCTGAGGCTCAGGCAGCTTTGAAAAATATGACAGCAGGTACACTCACAATGTATACACATCCCCAAATGCCCCTGAAAATTATCAGTGCTCAACGAGACACACTCACTGAGGCATGTTCAAGTGTGTGTGTGTATTTAATGTAATGCAGCAGAAAAGTATCTCATTGCTCAGAGGACAGTTTAATGCATTTTCCTCTCCTCACCTTATTTCTCTCACCTGTTGTTGAACCACAGCTCAGTCAAGGACATGTCCCAGCACCTGGACTGTCCCCTTTGGTGGCTGTTCAGGGATGCTCAGCTTCCATTGGAGGCTTTGTCCTGACAGGGAGGGAAGGCTGTAACACAGTTCAGAAAAGCAAAGTGAGAAGGGTGTGAAAGACAAACCTCTTTCTAAGGATTCTAAGTACTCATCATAGAATGATTTGGAAGTGACCCTGGAAGACCATCTTGTTCCAACCACCCCTGCCATGGGCAAGGACATCTTCTACTACACCAGAGACACATCCAATCTGACCTGGATGCTTCCAAGGATGGGGCATCCACAACTTCTCTGGGAAACCCATTTTAGTGCCTCACCACTCTGACAGTAAAGAATTTTTTCCTTATGTGCAACCTGCATCTACCCTTTTTCAGTTTAAAATCATTGTCTTTTGTCCTGTCACTTCAGACCTTGGTAAAAAGCCTCTTTTTTTACCAGCCCTTGAAAGGCCCCTCTGAGGTCTCCACAGAGCCCTCTCCAGGCTGAACAACCTCAACTCTCTCTGTCTGTGCTCAGAGGAGAGGTGTTCCAGCACTGACTGGCTTTGTGGACTTCTTCTGGATCTGCTCCAGCAGGTCTCTGTTTTATGTTAGTAGATAAGTGATAAGGTGGGAAAATCCAAGAAACCCCCTAAAGAATTGACTGCACCTGTGTATTGGCTTTTTTTTTTCCCTTAAAGAATATATATGTTTTTTCTTTTGCAGAGTGAAATGTTCTTCTCCCACCCATTCCTCACCTCCTACCAACCACTGAGTGGCTTTTCTGGAGATAAAATGTGCAGAACTGGTGACTTTTCTACCAAAAGATCAGTCTCCTGAGTGTAGTATACACCCATGCAATCTTTTTTTAGGGCTTTCCCAACTGGGGAAAGCTTAACAGAAATTTTTTTGTAATACTCATTTTGCCAAATATTCCAATAACCTGGTCTGTGATACGAGAAGAGCCCTAGGAGCTAAAAATTTCCTGTCATCTCCTTTCCCTTTCCAGAAATAGATAAATAATTTCTCTGGAATGAAAAAATCCATGCTGATTTCCACCTTTGCACTATTTACACTTGTGTTACCAAGATAAACTCCAAAAAAATGGCAAGTGTTTTGATTTAATGAGAACTGAAATCTATAGCTCTGTCATTTCACTTCTTCCTCAGCATTCACTTTTAGTCAACTGGTGAAACATTTCTATTTAGCTTTCAAAAAGGCAAGATTATCTAGCATGAGCTGGCTCTTGAGGGGTTCACATGGAGGAGGTGTGAGAAATTGATCTTTGTGGCATCTCTTGCTCTGTACTTCTCCCAGGTGTCTTTCTCCTACCTTCCTCTGTCCCTGCATTCATTTGGTGGGTACAGTCCCCTCTAAAGCCCACAATGAGCTACCAAAAATAAAATTAGATTTTAACATAGGAAAGTTGTTTTAAATGCCTAGTTATAGGGATTGGCTTGCACAACTATTGCTGTGTAGGTTTTGTGGTTTGTTTTTTAATTAATCTAATATAAATCTGTCAAAACCAAGGCACCAGGTTTCTCTGGAGCTTATTTGTGCAACAGAATTTGGTTATTTTTATTTTATTTTATTTTCCAAACTCCACCGCCACTTGTAATAGAAACCTCGGTGACTCAGTTTGGGAAAAGCCTCCCGTGCAGCTGTTTGCCCTCTTTCTAGTCTTGTCACTCTCACACTTGACTTCTTCACTACCTGCAGGCTGCACCCTGGGACCTCTTGCCTTCCTTTTTAGCTGCTGTTACTCTCTGCCAGTTTGAGAACAGAGACCATTCAGAACCTGAGGAGTCACCCAGAGTTCCCTGTCTGCCTGGATGTGGAATATCTTGAGCCTTTGCTCTTGCTCAGGTGACATTTTGAGGCAGCAAGTGTGATTTGATTGTTTCCAGCCTAGTGTTTGTCCTCTGAATTTCACTACACTCCCTGTTCAGTCACTTCTGTCAGTGTGCCACTTTCATGGCTAAGGAAAAGCAAAAAGATAATAGCAGAAATAAAGGCAAAGTGGTGCTCAGTGAGAAAATTACTTGGAAATGACTTTTGTTTTAGTGTCTGAGCACACCCCAGCTGGGAGCCAGCACAGGGAAGAGCAGTTACACAAATGGGAACCCCCTCAATCTGGAGCTTTTCCTCTCTGGAAAACTGTTGCTTATGACAAAGAAAAAAAACAAACCCCCAAGCCTAATCCACACGGTTTCTTTTTCGTTTTTACCCATGGCAACGTCATCTGAAGCAAGTGTAAAAGATCTTAGGCAAACCCCATAGCCCAAATACTGCAATTTTAGCACTTTCTCATCCAATATAGAAAATATTGATCTCTTGCTTACCTCTGTGGAATCTCCCTGTGTCCCCTCTGCACGTGCTGAGATCCAGACGTGCTGCTGCAAGGAGCCTCTGCTCTGAATGAGGAAGTGCTGGAGCAGGGCAGGATGTGAGCAGTGACTCAGAGAATCAGGGGCTGTTTCGCCAGCCAAGCTGAGGAATAAATGGAAATATTGTCAGCTCTCACCATAGCCCGCGCAGCTGACACAGGCTCTTGCAAACTACCAATAGAAAAAGCTCAGGAGTTGCCACTTCACCAATAGAAAAAGCTCAGGATCCACCTTTGATCTTTTCCCAGAATTTAGCTGTTTATGATAATGCAGCCTTCAGGTATTGCAGCTCCTTCTAGGAGGACTGCCTACCTTTTGTCTCATAGTTAAGCATTTCTTTGCATGAATGTGCTGCTTGAAAATGTTCAGAACAAGGATTTTGCCAGTGTTTCTGGAACAACTCTTGTCTCTCAGCTTAAGCAGGCACTTGAGACTTTGCTTAGTTCTTTCTACTGAGGAAAAAAAAATTAAAAAACTTTTATCTTACATTAACAGCAGTCAAAACTAATTGTATTTGGTTTCCTTTACAGCTGAGCACTGACGCTACCCCTTGCAGTTACTAAGCATGCCTTTCCAAACTCTACAGTGCCAAAAAAAGCTGTTTCTTTTATTTGCTCTGCAATCAAGTACTGCTTTTTCCCTGCCTCTCTGCTTCTGATGTGCAGGTTCTGAGCAATATTTACTCCTTATGTTCTCAGCCAGCCACGGCAGAAGCCTTTCTTTTTCTCCTTGAGAGCTCTTGCATCTCTCTGAGCTGTGGGTCTGGCATGGTCTGCTGTTGCATTTCATAAAGAAATTTATGTTTTCATTTCAATGGGCATTTGCTGCCAAGGGCATTTCTTCACTAGGGTGGTTTGGTTTTGGTTTTTTTTGCACATAGTTGCATAATTGCACAATTCAGCAATTGTGGAAAAATATGTTTGGTGTATTCTGTTCAACACTTAATCAAACTGCTGGTTTTTGGGTAGTCTCTCTTGCATTGAATTGAATCATTCTGACATCTCCCTTTGTTTACAGATACATACACTTCTTAATTCACTATTAGTGTTGAACTTTACATTGTATAAACATGCCATAAAAGGCATACCCATTGATTTGAATTATTATTAAAAGTTTTAAATACTATTTGCTCTTAAAAATAAATAATAGTAATACAACCACTGTTCTCATTTTTCTCAGCTCCTTCTCTGCTTGGATTAAGTAGAGAGCTTGCTATTTAATCATGCTGGAAGAATTTAAATATTAACATGTAACACACACAAAAAATTACTTAAACCTTAGAATAAGCCTGTTTGTTTTTTGCTACTTGTTTTTATTTTTTGGGGTTGTTTTTTTTTTTTTTTTTTTTTTTTTTTTTTTTTTTTTTTTTTTTTTTTTTTTTTTGTTTTGTTTTTGGGTTTTTTGTATTAAGCTAGAAGTTAAGTAATTGAAAAAAGTCTAGAAAATCATCTTTCATTATACTAGAAAACAAAGCCACCCACACTCTATTTAACTGTTTTAAAAGTAAGACTTAGCAAATCAGTCAGCTTCATGGTAGTATTTCAGCAATATGTAATTTCTCACTCAAATAGGGCTGTAATGGAGTTGCTCATTCTCCCCTGTGGCAGTGATAATCCAGAGTATTTCCTGAGGCACTTCATTTTTGGAAAGCTTTGAATGTCTGATGCAACTCATATTTAGATGGATGGAAGACAGAGCAGAGGAATAAACTTGTGAGCTTGTAGAAGTTATTTTCTCTCTAGCACTGAAACACAGAAGTGGAAGGCTTCCAATAGTAGAATTCATGATTAAGTACCAAAACCATCCATGGCTGCACTAATGTCAAGAGAAAGTTGTATTTGTGGTTTTTTCCCCCCTCATGCTCTTCTGAGAGCTACTCTTCTGGAAGATCCTAATCCTACTCTGAGAGATCCCCTCACAACAGCAGAAGTATTGTCCAAGTTAAATCAGTTGCTGGAATCTGACTCAGAGGTGCCATGCCCTGCTCCAGATAAAAGAAAATCACTCCATAACCAAGATTAAGGATGTGACCTTAATGCTTCATAGGCTAATTCCTTCTTTATGTGCTTTGAACAAGCCTAAATTAAACTATCAGCTGAAGTAATTCCCCTGCGTATCCAGTGATTCCAACAGCCTTTTCCACTACATGCCTTTAAAGTCCTATGTCTTTAAACACAAGTTTTTCTTGTGTTTTGTCTTCCAAGTGCCCTGCCTGGTGATTAAGTACCACCTAGCAAAAAAACTCATGAGGATGGAAAGGCCACTGTGTTCCAGCTTTGTGCTTTGATACCCTCTGTGCCTTCCATTCTTTTCTCACATTATTGCTGTCCTCCCATCTTGCAGGAGGAGGTAGCAGGTATGGATCACTAATCCATTCTTTCAAAACCTTTCAGCTGTGGTGGTACCAGTTGTGGGTTTCTCTGGATCTGGATTGAAGGCACTTGAGATGGTGTTTCATGTTCAGACTCAGGTGTTTGTTATTTCTTATCAGTAAAACAGTCTCACTGCTGTGAGTTCAGCAGCTTTTCATTAGAAGGCACAAAATGGCCAACAATCTCTTGTTCCAAGGTCTTTTAAGACTAAACTATCCAATGAAGAACTGACACCTGGATTACTTTCCCTTTTAACCCAATAACTGATCCCACAGAGCTGCAATGGGGACTTTTCTGCCCAATTACAAAATGCCCCCAAACCCATGGAGAAGAAGTAAGGAGAAGCATGAAGAAGAAACCCAGGACAACACCCTGTGCCCTCCATCTTGCTTCCATCCACAACATACTAAAAATCCCCAAAACCTAAATTTCTTACCAAGTGGTACACCTACACTGCTCTCTATCATCTATTTCACACTTTTGTGGATTCCAGTCTATCTTGAAGTCTGGGAAACTTTCTCCATGAATGAGGGTCAGAGTCAGTGCTGCCCTGGGGGTCAGGGCACCCCAGAGCAGACACAGAAATATTCCTCGTGCCCTGGATTTCCACACTCAGCGTACAAAAATACAAGAGCCACAGACACTTGTGGTCTGGATGAAGGCTGTGGGTCTGGTGGGCATGGCCATACAGATTTTACTCAATTTGATTTTCAGTGATAAATACAAAGGAGTTATACTGATCTGTGGTGACTGCTCACCAGGATAAAGCTTTCCAGTGTGTGGTTGAGCTTTGCTTTGGAGTTGGTTTTTGTTGGGGATGATTTTTTTTTTCCAGGATCATCAATGGTTCATGTGACAGAAGAGGTGCTGTGATTGCTCAGTGTTCCACTGAGCATAGTCAAACCTGGAAGAAAATTAAGACTGGCAGCAGTGCAATACTGGCTTGTAATTGTTTATCTTGACAGAAAGAAAAGACTGAAAGAAATAGTTTTCTCTTCCTAGCCTTCCTGTTCTTCCAACATTGTCCTATTACACTTAGCATGGGTTGAGTGACCTGAAGGAGAGCGCGGTTATGGCTGTAAGCTTTCAAAACCCAGTCATAATTTTTCCACAGAGTGGTTGAGCTTGGAAGGGACCTCTGGAAGTGATCTGTTTCTGCTCCCCTGCTCAAGCCAGGCCACCTACTTGATCTTCAGACAGAGCCTCCTGTGTGTGCCCATTTCCTCTGAAGGGAGCCTGGCTCTGTCCTCTTTGCACCCTCCCTGCAGGTGTTTCCATACACTGATGGAATCCCACCTGAGCCTCCTCTGCCCCAGGCAGGACAGCCCCAGCTCTCTCAGCCTTTCCTCACAGTCTTTTCATCATCTTTGTGGCCCTTCACTCTCTCCCCCTTAGATTGATATATTTATTGTATGGGGGAGGCCAGAACTCCAGAAGTTCCCCTCATTAGTGCTGAGGAGAGGGAAGGGATCACCTCCCTCAATCTGCAGGCAATATTTTGCCTAGTGCAGCTCAGGATGCCTTTAACCTTCTTTGCCACAAGGATACAATGCTCACTCGTGTCCAACATGGATCCTTTTTTTTTCCCTCTTCTTGAAGACAGGGATCATGTTTGTTCTCCTCTACCTCTCTGGCACGGCTCACAATTGCCATCATCCATCAAGAATTATCCAGAGTGGCCTTGCAATGATATCTGCCAGCTCCCTCAGCACTCATTGGTGCATCCCATCAAAACCTTGAATGGATCAAATTCCAGGCAGATTTTTTAACTGTTTTTCTGCATGCTCAGACAGTGTCTCTGTTCTTTCCATGTCATCCACCCCTGCTCCACCCTCTGCACACTTTCCTTTGTGCCTGAGTTTTGTCAGGATCTCCTTGTTCATCCTTTCAGGCTTCTTGGTATGTTTTTGCTTGGCTTTTTTGGTTTTTTTTTTTTTTGTCTTCCTACACATTGCAATGAAACAAGCACAGAACAAAACCTGGTTGACACAAGCTACCAAGCCAACACAAATCTTTAAGCTGGCTCACTTACTACAAGCCATTGTCTAATGTCTTGTTGGTTTTCAGTCCCTGGGGCTCCTCACTTCAGTGTTTGGAGGTGTTCACATGATCAGTACCTTTGTCATGCTGCTTTTAGGGTGTATAAATGTGCTTTCTCCCCTCTATTGGCTATGTCCTGCATATTTGCTAAAAGGTTTCCAACTAAAGCAAAATACAGGCTGCTTTTCCACGGAACACATCTCCCTTTTTTTTTTACCAAACACAGTTGCCCACACATCTGCTAATTCAAACCCTGAGAATGAGATCCTTTCCAAAATCAGAGCCAGATTGTTTTCATCACCTATAAGTGAATTGACGGAAGAATGAACAGCTTATATATTTTAATTTCCTGTATCTGGAATTTAAACTTGCATCCAGCTAAGTGCTGGTGTAGAATGGTCAAAGGACTTGTGTATTTTCATTTGGTGCTATTATAGCACGTTGTAACCTTGCAATATTCCTTTTTCTAATTGTTTATTTCCTCTTTGCTTGTGTTTGTTATCCAAATAGCTTTTAAGCCTGCTGGCAGAGGTCTCCAAAAAGTATTTTTTTGGCTGTTCATCTCATATTGGTGATTGTAGCTGGTATAACTGATAAATGTGAGTCCTTCTCTTTGCCCTGCTCCCCATTTTGTTATCAGATTAACCAAATAATACAGATCAGATTAAACAAATAATACAATCTTAACCAAGCTCTCCTCAGGAGGAAAATGCAAACTCCATTTGTCATTCCGAGCAGGAGACAGCAAAGTTGTTTGGGTAAGGCAGTACAGACCAGCTGTATCTTGTCATGCTCACCTTCTCTACTTCCTGTTGATAAACCTTAATCCTTCTCCAGTTCCGATGGAAACCAAAAGATTGTTCAAATGAGGCTAGTGAGCACCTGCATCTGTGTGCCTCATTTGCCATTTTGGATTTGGCTGTGGAGTGGGGCTTTCCAGCCCTGGTTGTGTCTGGTTTCCCTTTTCCCCACATATTTAGCTAATACCTTATGTGGTTAGGACTCTTATGCCAGGCTGAGGGCAGATGCAGACATATGAAAAATTGATGAGTTTTCATGCTGGCTTTTGAACCACTTGAGCAACAGTGGGAGACCTTTCCTGGTGCAGCCACAGTAGCAAAAATTGAAGCAGTGTGTTCAGTTGCAAAGGAAAAGCTGACAGCCAGCAGCATTGCTGTCCAGGAGATGTGTAAGTCCTGGCAATGGGAGATACTTGGCAAGAAATGTGCATCTGTTACCAAGGCCTAATGACCTGAACATGCCAGCAGGGATGGGAACAACAATTCAGCTTGACTGTGAGAAAGGAACGAATGTGAAGCTGATTTTTGCTACTACTTTTGTCAGTCTGATAAAGCTTTTGGGCCAATCAATGAGCTGTTTGTTTCTCTCTGAATTCAGTTCCCCCCATTTTTCAAGGTACCCTGCAGTGGGGTGCTGCCCAAGATCTCAGACACTCAAGGGAGGATTTGTACTTTTTCTGTAAATGCTTGTATTTGCCACAAGGCTTCTGGATTTTCCTAGGGAATAGCAGTAAGCACTGGGAGGTGTTGGAAATGTAATTTGCTCCATGTATGGTTGCTTTTCTCCTAGCATAAGGAAGACATAAAATAGACTATTTCAGGTGAGCAGGACCTGCTTTAATCAGATGGGGGGAAGGCTCTGCTCAGCCTAGAAATGTGCAGGGAGCACACCCACCTTTTGAAAGGTATTTAACATTCCAACCAGCTCATTTGCAACTATAATAGTATTTGGGGGTGTAACTGGGTTCCTCTCTGGGCTTGTGAATTGTGTAAGTCAGGAATTGAGCAGAGGTACCTGGGGGAGGCTCAGCACAGTCCCAGTGTGAAAAATGTGTATTTTATGATTGGCTTTTCTCAAATATTAAAGTGAATATTATATGTGTTATGTTAGAAAATAATGCTGTATTAATTCTCTTAAGTATTGTGTTAAATATAGTTTTAGGTTATAAAAAATGTTAAAATAGAAACTGTGCTATGTAGGATACTTTTTTTAAAGAAAGGATTCACGCCAGACAGCAGCCACAGGACACCTCAATCTTTCAGAGAAAAAGAATTTATTGCTCTCTTATCAGAAGAAATGAACTTCTTCCCACCTCGCCTCGAAGGCACTGTCAGGATTCAGAGGAAGAAGTTGACAATGCCCAGACAGAATCCTGTGTTTGAATGGAATTTATGCGTCATGGATGAGGTGTGGCTCGTGCTCCCCAGAAAGAGGTACCCAGACATCTGTAATTCTTTGTCTCTATTGTCTCATATTGTCCTAATTCAATTTGTCCAAATTATTATTATTACTCCAGTTGTATTACTATTTTTATAATCATTTTATTACAATTAAACTTTTAAAATTTTAAAAACAAGTGATTGGCATTTTTCACACCCATCAATGCCAGCTGCAGTCCTCCAGGGATGCAACTGCTTAGTAAGGCTAATTATAGGAGAGGTTCTTCCATTTCATGGCAGGGATACTATGAGATCCAAGAGCAAAAAAATCCTACAGCTTGGTTTATGCTGTCAGAGCTATGGTCTGTGCGATCCTGTGTGAGCTTTGTCAAGCCTGATGTGTTCATTTCTGAGCATGACTGCAGATCCAGCCACTCTTGATAAATTTTGTAGAGGGTTTTTTATCTCTGAAGGGTTATGTGTTAATGTAAATGTTAGCAAGCAATGAAAGTGCCCATTCTGCAGTTGTTATCTGTAGTCCTTTACACCTGGCCTATCAGAAGTTGGTTTAATAGTGGGGAAATTGTTTAGTTCAGCAACACCTGCTGTGCTATGAGTGTCCAAAGGCCATTAAGGCAACACCTTCCCTGTGGCTGTGATCCCCAGGGACAGCAAGGTGAGCAGGGACTTTGTGATGGGAGGGGTATATAGCAGCAACTCTTCAGATCTTGGAACTCATCTTAGCTAAAAATCAATATTTATTTCTAAAGTTTGTGAGAGAAAGCCCAATTTTTCCTAGTGTGAAAGTTCAGGCAGGCCCTAATAGCTGTCTGTAATTAACTTGCTGGTATTCTGCTAACCTGTGGGAAGCAGCACCTCAAGAAGGCAAAAAATAGTCTGTGCTGTCTTGGCAGTGAACAGGGACATGAGCTTTGACATGTTGGTGTGCAAGGGAGACAGGAATATCAATCTTGCTCCCTGTGGGGGTGCCAGTTGTGGGTTTCTCTGGGTCTGCATTGAAGGCACTTGAGACAGTAGTTCATGTTCAGACTCAGGTGTTTATTATTTCTTATCAGTAAAACAGTCTCACTACTGTGAGTTCTGCAGCTTTTCATTAGAAGGCACAAAATGGCCAACAATCTCTTGTTACAAGGTCTTTTAAGACTAAACTATCCAATGAAGAACTGACACCTGGATTATTTTCCCTTTTAACCCAATAACTGATCCCACAGAGCTGCAATGGGGACTTTCCTGCCCAATTACAAAATGCCACCCAAAGCCATGGAGAAGAAGGAAGAAGAAGCATGAAGAAGAAACCCAGGACAACACCCTGTGCCCTCCATCTTGCTTCCACCCACAGCATACTAAAAATCCCAAAACTTAAATTTCTCACCAAGTGGTACACCTACACTGCTCTCTATAATCTATTTCACACTTTTGTGGATTCCAGTCTATCTTGAAGTCAGGGAAACTTTCTCCATGGATGATGGTCAAAGTCAGTGCTACCCTGGGGGTCAGGGCACCACAGAGCACACACAGAAATATTCCCAGTGCCCTGGGTTTCCACACCTCCCCTAAAAACAAACAGTCTGACTGAAAGCAGTAACATTCCAGTTGTGTTTGCATCCAGCCTGTGACAGTTCTGCCGCTCAGACAATGATGTTTTGGGAGCCATGTGCTTTCTTGCTTATCTCCTTGCAAAATTTGACCAGCATTAAGCACGCTGCTGAATTTTACTTTATCTTTGTTGAAGTACACTTCTGCATGTGGCTGCTTTGTGCTCCCCTGTCAATTGTGCTGGCTGCTTGCATGGAGCTTCCAGCTGAGATAGGATATATCAGAGATATGATATACCAGTGTTTATTGCCAGGCTGGGTGCTCTGTCCCATCACCTGGGAGTGCAGAGATTAAGATTATAGCTTGCTTTGTAAAAGGTGTAGTGAGAGATCAGTAAAATTGCTGGGCTGTAAAGCCAGGCCTGTGTAGGAGGGGTTTAGGGTCCATTGCCAGCTTCTCACCTGATTTCTGCCTAGGTGCAAAAGGTCAGTGGGTCCCTCCTTGCTGTTTGCTGCAGCATTGCCTGGAGACTAAACCAAACAATTCCTTTCCTGTCCTGCCCTTCAACCACACCCCAAATCTTCTGAAAAATGTTCAGGGAGGGGCACACCTCTTGTGCCTGGGATCCCTCATGGCTGTAGGGTGCCTGAGCCTGAGCACCTGTGACCTGGGAACACTAAAACCAGTTTTAATGCAGAAGTTGATAAAGTATAAAATGGAGGAGGTGTTTGACACATGGATTATCTACTACTGTTTCCCAAGACTTGAAGGTCTATTGATGCAATAAATGCAGCCACAGATTCTGGTGGATTCCTTCGGCCAAGTTTTTTGTTTCTGAGGAACCATTTTATGACTTTGTTTATAAATAATTTTTTACCCAGATTATGTTGTGATTCAGTAGGAATTGCTCAAAAATGAAGCTGAGACACATTATATGAATCTGGTCTGCAGTTGCCACATTGCCAAAAATGCTGATGAAAGGCACTGGCTCACTCTGTGCATGCCTGATAGTTTTTTGGTTAATCATTCCAGCTGGCCAGAGTGTATGTTTGGTAGCTCTTCTTTACGGGCTATTTTAAATAAAAATAAATTAAAAACCAATCAATTTCCCCCACAAGCCTTCATCTCCTGAAGACTGGCAAACTGTCACTAAAAATAAATTAAATACAAATCAATTTCCCCCACAAGCTTTCATCTCCTGAGGACTGGAAAATTGTCACTGGGCTGGAGCAGATTAAAATATTTTATTTTTTTTTCCCCTCTTGCTTTCTTGTTCCTCCTCTCAGCTGAATCAAACTGTCCCATACCAAACAGCATGGGCAGGCAGCTGTCTGTCTCATGGTAGTCCTGAAAAATGCAACTTCAAAAAATAAACAGATAATCTGAAGTTAAACAGAACAGTTGCACGAAGTTTGGGGGTTATTTATTTATTTATGTGTTTAATTATGCATTCTTTTAATTTTTCCTGCTCCAAGGCACTTACCCCTCAGCACTGGGGTATGCCCAGGACTCCCAATGGGATCCCAACCTGCTGAGAAGAGACCTGGCACCAAGGCTCACCCTGTCAGGGTCCCCTGGAGACTTCCCTGTCTCCAAAGCCACTTCCTCAGCTTCTCCAGTCCTTCAGTTTCTGGGCATGCTTTTTGTGCCAGCTGGTGCCAGGAGTGCAGGAGACCTTCCCGGGGTGGTGTCCCTCTGCCCCACCCTGTGTAGAATCAGTCAATGAAATCTCCTGGAAAGCGTGGGCATTTTCTGGCCAGCTCTCCTGCCTTGTTCAGTAGGTCAGGAACCAGCACAGAGCTGGATTTTTCTCATGGTTTTGATAAGAGAATTCAATAACATATCTTGAATAAGATAGCAGCCCTCTGTGCTGCAGATACAGCCAGATGGAAATATGGGCATACCCAGACTTAGCTCATGAGGGCAGGGAAAACCAAACCAAAGGCTTTGAAAGACCAGGTTTGTGACAGGACTTGTAGTCCTTTGCTGACACAGAGTTTATTCACACTGATCTGAGCTGGTTAATAAAACTTCCAACAAGGTGATAAAGATATTTCATGTTTGCCTATTGTTATAAAATTAGCTACAGTTCAGGCATTTTGCACCTTTATTCCATGACCTATTTTTAGTTACAGGAACTGTGATAACTGCAGTGGTGATGCATTTTAGAAGCTAGGTAGCACAATAATGGTAAGTCTGATTGTCAGAGAGATGAATTAAGAGGTGTAGAGTTGCTTCTAGTCCAGCATGATGCTGTGGAAAATTCGTTTTTGCAGGCAAATCTGATCTTGTTTTGAAACTGCAGTCTCAGCCCTGTAAGAGGGATGACATGTGACAGCACAGATCTGGCAGAAGAAATTAAGAAAACATTTTCAGTCACTCCCTGTCCACATTATGGCTGTGTAACTATTGCTTCTTACTGACAGATTCTTTAAAGATTTCCAGTTTGAATGAGTGATATCTTTTTATTCCTTCTAAATTCTTTTAGGGTTGATTTTTTTTTTTTGTGCAGTGTAATCCCATTCAAAATTAGCAAACAGCTTCTGTTGACTTATGATGTCTGCTGGGGTGGATGCTGCAAAAAAGTAGACTTTCCAGTCCAGCAACTGGGAAAAGGTCTCTGCAAGCTGGAGATAGGAGAGTAAGCACCAAGTCAGCTACAGGCAGCCTTGTGTGACTCTAAGCATGACTCTGTGCCCAATTGTCCTCAGCAGCATTTCTTGGAATTACAGAAAAACAAATAAGTAATTTATTAGTAAATTGTTGGGACCTATTTTGGGCAAGTTCAAAGGTCAGCCTAAGCATCCTTGATATATGAGCATCTATCCCTACACAGCAGTTTTCTGTGCCAGACTGAAATGAGAGACAGGCTCTTTCCTAACAATATGCAAACAAAGAGTTTGTGATTAACAGCAATGTCACAAGTAGCTGCCAGGGGCTTGCATTTGACATCAAGGGAGCATGGTTCAGATGCAGTAATTATGCTAAGTGGTGCTGATAACACAGGAAATGTTGGAAGCATTTTTCCTGTGTTGGAAGGTAATTGTACAATGACCTGTTGTCACCTAAGTGCATCCTGAGAGATGAATGACATAGAAATCACTGCTCTGTAATTCCCTGGCGTGCCAGATGCAGAGATCACCTCAAAGGACATGTGGGGTGCCTTTTATAAACACAGAATGGGTAAGTTGGGAAGGAACCACAGTTGGTCATCCAGTCCAACCTCTCTGCTCATGCAGAGTGCCGCAGAACGTGTTACTCAGGGTTGTGCCCAGACAGCTTTTGAGCAGCTCCAGGGGAGATCTCCACAGTCTCTCTGGGCCTCCTGTTCCAGTGCTCAGCCACCCTCAACAAAAAGTTCTTCCTCATTTTCAGATGGAACTTTCTGTCTACCAGTTTCTGCCCATTCCTCTTGTCCCATGTCTCAGCTTCTCCCTGCTCTGACCCCTCCCTGCAGACAATGACAGACAGGGCTCAAGTCCCCTCTCAGTTGTCTCTTCTTGGGGCTGAACAGACCCACCTCCCTCAGCGTTTCCTCATCACTGAGGTGCTCCCGTCCCCCCATCACCTTTGTACCCTTGTTCCAGACTTGCTCCAGGAGCTCCACAATAATCCTCAAGGGGGGATCAGATTACAATGATTCCATCTCATGTCATGGAGGAGGTGAAAGCCCTAATGCCCACCACATATGGAGAGGAAAAGTCCCAAGAACCTAACAGCTATGGGGGTGTTTTCTCCCTGTGCAGTTAGGCTGCACTCAATTGCTCTTTACAGCACTTTCTGCTCCTCTGGAAATGAGAGAGGTTAGAGAAATTACACTTAGGGGTAATATTACCTTTTGTGTATGTTTGCTACAAATATAATAAAGATTCACTTTGCAAGTTGGGAAAGCAACAAATAAGTTTTGTTTGACATAGCCCAACAGCTATTGAGAACAGATGTTAGAGTCAGGGGAGCTGGAAAAAGGGAATGCTTTTTTGAGCAAAAGAGACACTTCAGCTCTCACAGGTAAAAATATTTAAATAGTGAATCTGACAACAGGACAGATGGATCCAGATCACTAAGTAGCAACACATGTTTTCTCTTGGGGCTTTCCACTTGTGGTTTACCAGCCATGCCACAACAAAAAGTCTTTCACTTTTCTGTGAAAGTGAGTCCATTTATTAGTCTTCCTCCAAAGCTGCATCAACTGTTGCTTTCCTGTGCATGTGTTTAAGTGAGCTGCTGTCTTTAACGAAGGTGCTCCTGTGCAAGACTGGTCTGGGGGAGTGCAATGAGCTGGTTTCAGTTCTGGAAGCAGGAGTGTGTGCTGTGCCTTTGCTCTGCTTGGGGTTGTGAAGTTGGGTGAGAAAGGGATGAATCAGCCCAGGCTTAGTGCTGCCCTCAGGCTACTGCCTGACTTTCCTGGAGTTCGTTGTGTTGTTCGAGGGATTTTGTTGTGTGAGCCAAAATAAAGCAAAGGTGGTCAGCTCTGTGTTGTGTTTGTCTCCCCTAATCTGAGGCCTTTGAAAAGGAGCACTGAGTGGCTAAAAGTAAAACTCACTTTGGGTGGAGGCAATGGCTTGGATTGACTTGGCTCTGTGTGTGTTGATAGATTTAGTCAAACATCCAGAAGAATGAATAGACTTTATTTAAAATATAAACATGGCAAGTGAAGACAAAAACTGTTATTACTAAATTCCCAAGTCCTTTTGAATGGTAGCAACCAACTGTCATCTAGGATTTACTGACCTCTAAGAACAGCTGAAACCCTAAGCTAAATGAAAGCAGAGATTTTGCAAGAAAAAGCTTTTGCATTTAGGTGTATCCATGAAGTAGCCCAGAAGTAAGAAAATCCAACCAGTCTAAAATTTGTTTTAATGCCATATTGCAGAGTGACTGCTAGGTCACTTCTTACACCTCTGAACCATTACAGGTGCAGAATATAAAAGTGGAAAACTACTTGTAGGAAAGGCTTCTGTCAGGTACAGCAGCACCACAGGTTGCACAAAACAACTTCATGTGACAGATAAGAATGAAAAGTCTGCAGGACTTTTTACTGAACCACTAGGAAATGGTTGCCCTGCACATCTGCACAGATGTTGTTCACATTTTTGAGGTGTCTGCAAGCTTTCTTCAAGCAAGTTCCCTTTAGGGTACACTGAAGACTAGATTTGGACTCAGAAAATATCTGATATCTGGATTCATGGACATGAGAGAAGCACAGCTACTCAGCTGGGAGCCCCCCTGGGGGTATTGCTTTGACAGAAGATAACTGCTGCACTATTGCCAAATGGCCCTGCTTCCAGTGATGTGAGTTAAACAGAATTTTCACTCAGCTGGGAATTGAATGCTGATCTTGATATGAAAAATCAGTGTCTGAGCTCAGAGTTGATACTGGAGTGCCTCTTACACACAAAGCAGAAACAAACAAGACTTATTCACAAAAATCATACAAATTTAGTCTAGCAACTGGTGCAGGAGAGGTCAAGTGTTTCCAGAGCTCAGTTTAAAATAACAATCTCCATCCCTCTATGACAAGATGGGGAAACTGTCCCATCTGGGAAAGAGAGCTAGTAAAAATTCCTCCTCCTTCAGAATTTCACATCATCAGCAAAATTTACTCTTTTGCTATTTTCAGGCAGTCAGTTTGGCTGACTTGGGGCTGAAACAGCAAGGCACATGCACTGGCACAAGGAAATGCAGTTCTTGGCTTTCTGGATATTCATGGACAACACACTGATAGAATTTGGGTTTTGTTCTTTTTTGTTTTGTTGGGTGCGTGCAAGGATGAGACACAAGCACAAGTTTAGTTTAAAACCTTCAGTTTAAAATCCTCCCTGGAAGCCACAGGAAGGTGCTTAAATAAAGATTCAGCTGAATCAGGCAGAGCTCAACCACAGTTTTTGTTCCATCCTGAGAAGGGTAAGTCCAGGTAACATGACATTCACATAGCACAGAGCACTATTTTTAATTTCTGATTGCCACAGCCTGTTTTTTTCTCACAGCTGGCTCCTGTTGAAAGTGGAAGTCCCCTTTTTGGTGGAATATTTGGTAAAAACCAAAATATTGCTATCAAGGCTTAAAGAAGGCACCTTTCCTTGTAATGACAAATTCAGTATTTGACCCTATTAAAGCAACTCCTGTTTTTGGAGGACTGGGTCAAAGTGCTCTGCCTGGTTCTGTACAGAGTAGCAGCTGGTGAAAAGAGACAATGAAAGGATTGTATTTTAGAGAGATAGAAACATGAAGAGGTCACAAATTTCACTCTGCAGAGCCCTTCAGTTTTCTTTCTTTGTTTTAGCTGCCTTTCTTCACATGCAGTAGCCATCCTCAGGGTAAGGTGACAGCAAGAACATCCCATGCTCCTGAAGGTGGCTGCTTCTGCTCCTGAGAGTCCTCAAGGATCCTGATGAGAGACTGGACAGTCACCAGCTTCCAGTGGTCTGGCACAAAGCAGTTGAGTCCAGGCTTTCTGCTTTCCCCAGTACAGGTGCCCAAATCACTGACAATCACAGGGGACTGTCCAAAGTGCTGAGCTGGAGTGGCGACACGACTGTTCTGTGGACACAGCCAGTGGCTGGAAGGAAAATTCTGCAGATTTTCCTCTCTATTGTGTTCTAGAAGCTTTTTTTTTCTTTGCCATCTCTCTTGGCAGAAGTCTGACACTTGTATTACAAACAATGCTGCCACTGAGGGAGTGATGCTTCTCTTGACACTTCTCCAGCTGCCCAGATTGTTGGCAGACCTTCCATTTAGGCAGGTGCTGTAAGAACAAAATAACTTATTTTTATTCAAAAATAGACAAAAAAACTTCCCCAGAAATAATAATTCCTATGTAACCAGTGGAACAAGCTGCAAAGCTATGGAAAAGGTATATTCATGCTGCTGAGAGAGAACTGACTGGGGAGAAGTCCTGCCTGGATACCCAGGACACTGGGGGCTTTCTGTCCTCGTGCCACAGCCTGGAAGTGCCTCTCTGTGCAAATGGAAGAAGTGGCCTCCCTTGTGAAGGGATATCAGTGTCACCGTGGGCTCATTTAAAACTATTTCAGAGAATGACATGCACAAATTCTCTCTGTGGCCAAGAGAAAACAGCTTCCTCTGGGTCCTCTCAGGAAATGAAGGAATTCCTTCATGTAAGAGTTCAGAATTGCTCCAGCTCTGAATTTCTCCTCACCAGAGCTTCCTCCCCCGCTGACTGGAGAGGGTGGCTGGAGAGACTAATCCCACCAGGATGGAGTTACTCTTCCTTGCAATCTGCCTTCCTCCCAGTTTCCAAACTCTTTTTTGCCTTTGTAACAGCAAAGTTAGTTTCAGTAATCTCATTTTGGTTTGCAGTATTCAGGATTCTCACTGCCATGAAACAACCTGGCCTTCTTCATAAGGTGCCAGAAGCAGAAGTGCATTTACAACAGTATTGAAAACAAAATGCTGTGGCAGAGCATCCCCCTGGATCCACCTCCCCAGGGCCTTACTCCCCATCTACCACACACAACAGGATTAAAAATACCAAGTAATGATTGAATTAGGCTAGAATTTCTCCTAGAGCTCATCTTTTGTACTAAGGCAGTACCAGCTTTATTTCTAAATATTTCCTGACAGATACTGGTTTTCTCTTTTCTTAAGAAATCACAAAGAAGCAAACCTGGACCGATGGATGCTTGATAGTCTGGACAAACTCTGCCTCAACCACCATCACCCTTAGACAATTTCTTCTAACATCTGGCTTAAATCTCCTTTGTTTAAGTCTGCTGTGCCTTAATTGCAGTGTCAGCTGGGTTAGCACAATAAATAACTTGTCCCATCCTCTCAAAAGACACTCTGAAGAGGGTTGTTATTGTGTCCTTAATCAGCCTGGCCTTCTCCAGCCTAAACAGACACAATCCATCTCTCACCAGAGATCACATTCCCTGGACCATTTTCATTTCTCTGGTATTGATCCAAGTTGCCCTTAAATTGGAGTGCCCAAAACAGGGTCCTCAGAGGTGGGACAGCTTCTGTCATCAGTGAGCCACCAAAGCTGCTGTCCCACCTCCTCTTCCACAAGTGGAGTGGAGAAATGACAATGAAAACACAGCATCTGGAAGGTGCCCTTGTTTTGTCCTTAATGAACAAGTCATGCTACAGCAGCCTTCAATACAAACAAGATAAATATTTACTCTTATTTATGCCACAGAGGTTTTTTTACTAATGGGCTAAGGCCAGGGATCAAACCAAGAAGGGCCTGCTGTAAGTCAGTCTGGAGAAGAAAAAGTTGACCTTAAATGAGCTGCTTGTGTTACGTCAATGCAGTTCCTAGGAACAAAGAGAGAAAATGTCCCTTTATTTTAAGGGAAAATCCACCCTCCTCCATAGATTATGCTCTGCAGGAGGGAGTACAATGGCTGTTGATGTTTAGCAACCACAAATGTTGGGGATCAGGCTGTGGTCTGAAAAATAACTGACCATTAACCCAGTTCCTATGGCTGTCAATGAAATTCCAGAAAAAGTAAAAGCTTTTTTTATGAGTTTGTTTATTTAAGGGTTATTTTGGTTCTGCTTGATAGTATGCATTGTGTACATCCACAGCATCTGCTGCAGCAAATGCAGCAAACTATGCTTTAACTAGTTCAGTTTTAGTGGAATCACAGTATTTTCTGCCTGTTCTGCAGACACACAGGCAACAGTCATTAGATTCAATAGAAACTACCCAATGAGATATCAGATAGGCAGATATTTCACCCTGTACTCTTGCAAGTCCTCTGTCCAATTTTGTTTTTCCAAATTTGTCTTCATTTTTTTCACTCAATTTTCATTTTGTCCCTACTATAAATAACAAATGAATTTGTAAACCAGCTGGCCTGTAATATTGTGTGGCAATAAAAATAAAAATATGAACATGGTGAAGGCCTGAAGAGCATGTTTCTTCTAGAAAAGGAGGGTTTTTTTTTAAAAACTGGGTGTATATAGGCTCAGGTTCACAGACATGATGCAAATGATGTCCCTGTATCCCAGTTAAAGATCACCTAGGGTGCAGTGCACAAAAAAATGCTTCAGTTTGTATCATCCAGCAAGTCTAATCTAAAGGCTTGTGCTGAACTTGAGTACTGAAGCTGTGAAGTTAAGTCACTCAAGACAAACAAAATAATATATTTTTAATACTTACAGCTGAGTCCTCCTTGGTCTTCTCTTTGTTGGACATCTGTTGAAACAAATGCATGGGTTTCAGCATGTAGGATAGATAACCACAAACTTCAGAAAAATGAGATTCATATTAAGCAACATCCACCAAAGCTGAGGGTTCAACGTGCTACATATTCTGTAAAATGCAATCCAATATTCTATTTGCTTACAACCCAGGCAACTATTTCAGAAAGGAGAGGTTTTGAGATTGAAGTGATGGCCCTGCTCCCCATCTTGGGACAGAGTCCTGCCTCACTCTTGGGTTGTTTCTGTAGGAAGGACATGACTTCTACAAGAGCTGCTGCAGCTCCTGGACAAGATCACAACCCTGCTTTCCCCTGACCTTTTCTGAGGCACCCAGGGTTGCTAACATTGAGACTGAAAACATGGATTGTCCTTGTCCATGAAAAGTGTGGTTGTTCCTGCTCTGTGCCTTAGATGTTGGCTCCTGGATAGGGGCTTACATTGGCAGACTCAGTCTGGCCCACAAGATGTCTTTTAGAGCTTTTTTAGAGTCACACACATGGGCAAATCCAGCTACACAAGGGTACCCATGTGACCAGCAACATTTCTGCTTGATCCCAGCAGGAACCTCACCCTTAATCATCCAGCCAGTGACTCTAAAGCTCTCAGGATTGAATTATGCTCTGATTTCTGCTTCAAACTGTGCTGAGCTGAGCAAGCTACTGACCCCAGTCCTGTTTCATGCCATCTGTCCAGAAGGAGCCTGCAGGGATCACAGCTGACAAATCATAGGCCAAACAGACACAAAGCTGAGTTACTTTCACATCCAGAAATTACTTCCTGTGAGGCTCAGAATTCACAGAATCACTGGGTTGGAAGAGACCTTAAAGATCATCGAGTCCAACCCAGCCCCAACAGCTCAACTAAACTCTGGCACCCAGTGCCACATCCAGGCTTTGTTAAACACACCCAGGGATGGGGACTCCACCACCTCCCAGGGAAGCCA
>NW_005054438.1:115124-123605 GCF_000277835.1 Geospiza fortis | reverse complement strand
CCAACCTATATTTCCCTTGATGCAGCTCAAGATTGTGTCCTCTGGTTCTGTCAGTGCTGCCTGGAGAAAGAGCCCAACCCCACCTGACTACAAACACCTTTCAGGAAGTTGTAGAGAGTGATGAGGTCACCCCCGAGTCTCCTTTTCTCCAGGCTAAACACCCCCAGCTTGGAGAAAGACACAGACACAGGAAGAGAAAATCATAAAGAATAACATATCCTGGGGCACTACATTTCCTACCCAGGGCATCCCAAGTTTTTGTTAATGGCAGGATTTCCTACTGCTCGTCATACTTCATCTCTTCCTGTTGGATAACATTAAGTATTTTGGCAAGTGAAAAAAGATTCTTATAATTTGGTCATGCAAATGAAGTGTCTCATTACCTTTATAGGACACTAGATTAGAGGACCTCCTTCTCCACAGCCAGCAGATTAAACCAGTTAGAAGACCTATCACAAAGACAATGCCAATGATGCCAGCTGCTTGAGCACCTCGTCCTTTTTTTTCTGTTTTTTTGTCACTTTCTGTGCCAGGACCACTGATTTTCTTCTGCTGTGTGTCTAGAATAAAATAGAAAAGGATGTCATCAGGTGTAAATTTTCACATTTCATACCAGGCAAATATTTCACCATGTTTTAGGTGCATAAAAATTCTGAAGGAATCAAGATTTGTGCTATTCATATGACTGTGATTTTGGTGATTCCTTCTGAGTGAGACACATCTCCAACTAATTATGTCTAAATACCAGTTTACTCTTCCCTGTCATCATAATGCATCCATTCTTCTTTTTTCCTTTTTCTTCTTTCCCTCCAGCTTTGAGAGACTGTATGTTTGGGCTTGTATCTAGACTCAGCTGAAAATAAATCTATATAGAATCTATAATGTAAATCTGATAGTATTCAGAAACATGGGTGAAAACCTGTTTCCCCGAAGTTAGTGAAGAATCTTCACTCATTGCTGCAAACTGAAGGTTTCAAATCACATCTCTGACTCCTTCAAGTGTGACTGAGAGACTTAAATAAACCCCACAAAAATAGTAATATGAAGGTCTTTTCCCTCAGAAGACAACATCACAATGCCATTAGGAAACTAATGATGAGGTTACTTAGTTTTCATTTAATTTGGGATGACAGCACGGTGTATTATCACCTAAACACTCTATTGTGCAACTTCTGCTCATGTGGTCAATTTTTGCTCTGGGAAATAGTTTATATTGTTTGCCTACATTCATGGGATCAATGTTTGGGTTGTTCTTCTTAATACCTTTTTTTTTTAAATAGCTTTCTGGTTTTGTGAAGAGTTGAGTGACTAAATACTTGCTTTTACTATTAATCATCACATCAGCAATAATTAGCACATAACACTTGTGCTGTAAGGTACATTGTTCTATTGAGCTCATATTGCTCATTTGCTGCAGACCTGGTTTAAGTTGTGCACTGTATTAAATTGAGTTTTGGAGAAACTGGAAATTGAACTTTGGAACTCGGCAGAGTAAAAAGCAAATGTTAGTGTTGCAAGGCCACTGTGTAGGGGGTCAGAAATCATGGATCTGCTGGATGGTGGCCCCTGAAAAACAACCTGACTCCCCAAACCATCATGTTCCTGAGGAACTAGAAGGTTAAGCTCAGCAACTGCCTCAGATGCAAGAGCTTCTCAGTGCTGTTGTCACAACACACTTGGTGGGTTGTTCACTTCAGTGTGGAAGAATTAAACATAAGGTCCATGGCTAAGCATAAGTGGAGCTTGAAACAAAGCCCGACATCTTCTCAGAACATTTTGGAACCACTGAATTAATGCATAGCCCTTGTTAGTGTGCATCTACAGACAGAGACACGAGAGGTAGCATGAGGGAACTTACAGTTGGCTGACAGATTTTCCTGCAGCATCTCATTTTCTATGGAGCACTCTATTTGCATGTTAGAAGTGGCTGTCACCTTCAGTGTGCTGAAGACGCTGAAGGTGCCGTCGTCGTGGGATATGATCTCTGTTTCTGAGGGATGCAGGCGACTGTTGTTCACTTTATTGATCCAGTAAACGTTGGGCTTTGGGTATCCATTGCCAGACCTGCAGTAAAAGGTCACCTCCTCTCCAGTGCTGTCACTGTTCCTTATTGGCCCACTGAGTACTGGTTGGCTGTAACTCGCTGGAGAGCAAGGAGAAAAAGAAATAGTTGTCGACATTTTGAAACGTACTGGAAAGGCAAAATTTTGGGATGGATTCTGAACAAACTGCTGGATTTCACATCACCCTCATGTCTTGAAAGAGAAGCGCCTGCAGGTTTGGTATGTAAACTGGAGAGCTGAGAGAATCACTGGGAGGGCAGAAAGCTAAAGCCAAACCCAAAGAAGAAAGGACCAACTTCAGCTGCTGTCACCCAGTCACATGCAAGAGCTCTCATACCCATGAAAAGCAAGAAGAAAAGAAACAGACACTGGGTAAACAGTTTTTTACATGCATTCTCCAAGGTTTATGTTCCCTGTCTTAAATTAAGCAGAGAAGACTTCATTTCAGCAAAGAGCAGAAGTCTGTTTCAAAATTAAAGTTGTGATTAAATATAGTATAGAAATAGCACAAATTTGAAAAGTGGAAATGAGAATTTGGGTAAAGTGACACAAGTTCTTACCTGCTAAGCTGAGAACCACTTCTGCCTGGTGAATCACTTTGGGAAGTTCAGTTTTCTCCTGCACTATGCATTTGTATGTATGTTCATCACCCTGGCTGACATTTAGCAATAGCAGAGAAAAATCACCATTTTCCAACCTATCCCAGAATAACTGAGTCCTGTCTTTAAAGCGAATACACTGATTACTGTTATCATCTTGGCCAGAGATCAGTGCATGTACAACTGAACACTTTTCTTGATAGGAATCATCAGCTATTTGCCAATACACCCGTAGATTTTTTAATTGCAAGGGTTTATTTTCATTGTAAATGCAAGTTAGTGTGACGTTGTCTCCAAGTTTACTGATGATGTTCTTCTTCTCTAGTGCAGTAACTACAAGATTAAAAGAGAGAGAAAAAAAAAAGGGAGGTTATGTGGGGGAAAAAGTAATTATTTTCAAGTACATTATATCACATATAGACTCTGGTATTAGTTTTATAGCAGGTAGGTGAGTATGCTCTCTTCATAGTCATTCCTGTCCCCCAAACTTCCAGTGGCTTATTCTCTCTATGTCCATTTGTCTGTATATTTTCCAAAGGGATCTTTTCTCTGAAAGCAGTGTTAATCATTCCTAGCCCCATGGATACCCACATTTTACTTTGCACTGACTGCAGACACATATTCGGGTCCTAATGCTTCAATAATCACTTCTTTTTTTTTTTTTTCATTAAGAAAAATGCCAAATGACTCCATGTAGATCACATAAAGTGGAAACATTGATAAGAAAGAGTGCTGCCATTATTTTGAGACGCAAAAATTTAAGAAGGGGAGTAAAAGAAGTACTTCTCAAAGTCGGCATGACAAAGCAACCACATTTTACTGCTACTGTCAGTGACACCCTCTGAACAAATACACTCAGCTGGCAAACCAGCACACCCAGATCCCTCCAGTGGCACACTCATTCAACATTTACATCTTGAGGGTCACTTGAGGTAAAGTCAGGACCGTATCTGGCTTTCAGAGCACTATTCCTGCCTTTTGGACATGAGAAAGGCATCCTCTGCTCCATGTGAGCAAGGCAAAGGCACGAGGTGAGGAGAGCTGATGCAGAAAGCTCAGCTCAGTGAGTCCCACAGGGCTGGGCAGCTCTGACCACAGCATCCCTGCTGGATCCATCCCCCCAGACCAGCAGCCAAAACCTCACTGGCGCAACTGGTTGGTGGCACCAGAGCAGTGTTTGTGTTGTGGGTGCCAGGCAAGAGGGGTCAGGCGTGGGGCTGGATGGGAGAGATTACAGCTGGGGGAAGGGATTACGTGGGTGGATGGCTGAGGGGAAGGAAGATGACAGGAGTGGAGGTTTGGAAATGGAGAAACAGTGTGTGGTGAGGTGGGAGGGAGGTGTCAACGTTAAAGGGGAACCTGTCTTTGTAAGGGTGCATTGAACTCAGAAACAGCTCATCTACAGGTCTGAGTTGGGCACCCTGGTCTAAAACTACCACTGAGGCAGATACAGTGCTTGCAGGGAGAAAGGTAGGATGTTTACCAGGTACTAGGACTGAAAGAACAGGCTTGAAATACAACACAATTGCTTGGCTCAGATTTTGGGAAACCCATTGGAATAGCAGGAAAAGTAATGCCCTGGCAATGATGGGTGCAACTCCATGACTGGCCAGAAACAGGCCAGCCAGCATCTATTGGGACTGAATCTGGGACAGTTTATCCTGATGTTGGGGCCAGGGAGTTTCCTTGGTGACTTTGTTGAGGTCCTTCTCAGTGATTAAGCAAGAACAGAGGAGAGAACTCTAAAAACACTTTAATACCACCAGGTGGTATGATTTAATTCTACCTTTGTTTTGCAAGGGACGTTTTAGAGCTGTAGTAAAAGTATTACTCATAGTAGGAGTAAATTCACTACTAATAAGCAGTAGTAAAATTACTAGTAGTGGCTACTTGATACCGTGACATATAATTCTACTCTTGAGTATACAGGCATGTTAGATCTGCTTATCAGTAGCTCTTATTACTCCACTTCTAAGGCCTTTTGTTGACAGAGAGAAGTACACAGGGAAGTCTCTGAAGCAAGCAAAGCAATCTGAGCAAGAGCATCTGTAAGTCCCTAGCTGCTCTCTGCAATGAAACTGTTAGAAATTCATTGTGTCTTCTTTCCCTGATGCATGTCAGAGAAACATTTCACTCGGAGGAATTCTTCAGTGTCTTGCAGAAAACACAGAGATGTTCATATTGTACATTTTACATCTACTTTGTGCATTTGGCCAAACACATTAAAGGGAGGGCAGTTTAATTTTTACTGAGTTTTTCTGAACTTACCAGCCTTCAGGATAAGAAGGAGCAGTAACAGAAACTCGTACCTAAAACAAAAAACAAACGAGTGTTACAACTGACTTTGCATCTCTGTTGTTTAAATAAGCAATAACCCCAATCTTGATTGTTGTAATATAGTGGCAGAAGTAGGTAAATTAGGTACTGCTCCCATGCAATGCCCCATTAAGTATTTGCATTTTTGACAGCTGCAAAACTTCTGTTCATACAACTCAGCAGTGGTTTGGTGGCTGAGGCCACGAATAGCAGCAAAATGCACTAATATTGGAATCAGGGCAGAGGGCATGAAGCTGGTGTTGGGCCTGTCTTCTCTTCTGAAAGAATTGATTGGCTTGCTGGACAAACAGGCTCTGGAGGCTGTCTGGGTCACTGGGAGGGACAGTGACTGCACAGGTCACTGGGTTCTCCAATCTTTTGCTGAAACTCCAGGAGTCATTTTGTCTGGTTAAAGGAAAACAGCAGCTGACTATGCTGCCCACCAGGTTGAACACTGAGTAAAAATGTGTAAACAGGAAACCTGCTGATAGTGGAGAGCTGTGCAAAGGTTTTTGCTGGGAGGCATTTGGTGTGTTTGATTACTCGGGAGGGGCAAATCTGTGCAGGAGTTTCTCCGAAGGAAAGGAGGCCATAGGAAACCCACTTCAACCCATCCATAAAGTCCAAGCGATTTAACTCTCATCCCACAGGGGTTTAAGATAAATGGACACCACTTTCCTGCGAGTTACTTTAAAATAGCCTTTCACCACCACACCTGGTTACACATTGTGCTCTCCTTCTTCCAGATTGCTGTAGGAAGGGAAAGAAAGATGCTGGAAAGGTTTTGGAATGAGAACTGTGTGGCTGAGCTGGCCACCTTGATATTGGTCAGGTGCAATAAAGTTGCAAAGCTGAGCTGTTGGGCAGAGTGACAGGAGCTCTGGACTGTCACCAGTGTACCCAGCTCTCCTTTGCAAGCAGGACTGAGAGGCCACACTACCCTGGTTCAGCTGCTCCCTTCCCCCAGAGTTCTCATGATGCTTTAAGTTTAGCTTTCATATTTTCCAGATTCTGCACTGCACTAGTATAGAACTCCGAACTTCATATAAAGTGTTAGCAAGTTCTCCTCACAGTTTAATTAAATAAAACAATCCTTTTCCAGCCTGAGAACCAAGGACACTGTTGCAGCTTCAGGCCCAAAAAGTGAAAACAACGGAGAATTGAGGAGAGCAGTCTGGGAGGATGGGACTGCATAACCTGAAGCTGTAATTGGACAATTAACCCAAATATAGAAATGGACCAAAGCTTACGGAAGTGTGAAAAGGTGTGACCCAGCAGTCTATCTTGAGTGTAGCCTCAGCCAGGCTCTTGTACTGCCCAAGGTGTATCCTTTGAAAGCCTTTTCAATAAATCCCTGCTTTATTCTTTTAACACTGTCTAGCCTCTGTTCTAGGTAATCTCTCAAGGCATCACTCAGCCCTCAGCCAGGCCCAGCACTGAGCCCTGGGCTGGGGCAAAGGGATTCCTGCTCCCAGCAGCCCATTTCTGTCCAGGATTGAGCTCCAGATTCTCCCACCCAGGCTGGTCACTGCCTTCCCTCCAAACCAACCCTGCCCTGCCTGGCCCTCCTCCCTCCAAGGCCTGACCTAAGCTCAGTCCCCAGCAGCCATTCCTCACTTTGCTGTGCTTTACAAAATCCCCTCTCTTCCAGGCTTCCTGCCCTTTCCCCACAGCTCCTTTGTCCAGCCAAGCACAGGAATTCACACATCACATGTATTGGTATTTTGTAAAATTATCATCTTCCCAAACATATTCAGCTTCCCATGCAGAAAGCAGAGGACATTCCTGACACAAAATCTACCTCTACTTGAAGCCCCATTTCCTGAGACTGAGGTGGAGAAATTTTAGGGGAGAACGAATCTGAATTGTATTATTTTTTGTATAAAGAAAACACTTTATTTTCTTTTTCTGTGTCCTTTGAAATGATTTGATAGATGAAGCTTGAAAAATTTAAATGCATACCCAGTGTGGAAAATTTCTGCTCTATTACTTAAGTAAATCTGCAATCAGTCTCAAGGGAAGTCTCCCAAGGAAACACAAACATTCTGTTCTGTCTCTTCTACTACTTCTCTTACATTAAGTAGTTTACTAACCAATATCAAAGATGTAAAACATACAGCTCTACAAAACAGAACAGCAATAGATTTTCTTTTACTAATGCAGAAACATAAGTGTAAAGATTTTGGCAGTGGCCTTTACACATGGATTTGTACTTTATTTCTGTTGTATTTTTTACACTGTTCAGGAGTCATCACTTTTGTGCCAGGCTTGTAGATGTTTGTCTTGACAAGCTCAGCTCATGTAGTCATCAATCTTCCTTAATCCCATGCCTGTGTTCGTTTATTATTCCCAACCCAAGTTAGAAGCTATGGATATAGCAACTCATTTGAATAGAATGAAAGCAATAACTGATTAATACTTAAGAGACTCTCTAGGGAATTTCCCATGGTAGGAATTTGCTAATGCCAACAGACATTTAGATATTCAGCCAGAACTGATTCTCATATGTACGTATACAAAGCAGATCTTGATTTCTTATTTTAATAAATGATGCCACAGTCAAGGTTAGATCCAGAGATGCCTCCTCCTCCTTCTTGAAGGAAGTTGCAGCTGTGGTTTTGTGGGGGTGGTGTCCACCCACGATGTTCCCCTGGAATGGCTTTAGTTCCAAGCTTCAGTTGGAAAAAGGGAGAAACGCTCTGCCTGCAGAGAAACCTCTGCATTCCCTCAGCTCCTGTGTCCATCACTAGCCTCAACCAAGTGCTGGCATAGCTGCACTACCTTCTTTGGGTCTTTCTCTCCTAATTTAAAAAAAAAATTTAAGCTTTTTTACTTTTTCTTTCCCACACCTCCCTCTTATGCAAGTGTTTTAAAATGCCGTGTGAAACAAGAGAAAGTTGCACTTCTCCTTTCATGGGTGAGATGATTCTTCCTACCAGTACCTCAACTTCTCCATCACTAAAAGCCATGGGATGTTGCTGCCATGGCACACTCTAGCGAGGCAAAAGATATCCTGATGCTTGCAGTAACAACTTTGGGGGCTTTGCTCCACTGCTGAGACCCGTTTTGTCCCCTAACCTAGTGGGGACACGGCTTTTCTCGATCAGCAGGTGCCCTAAGCATGTCACCTGCGGCGCTTTTCTAGCACCTGCTGTAAAGCAGCGCTAGCCGGGGCAATGAACCCCAGTGAGTCACGTCCCATCGCAACCCTTCAGCTGAAAATATCCATAAAAGGCGCTAATTGCCTGGAGCCCTCCATGGCCGCTATGACAGGGGACCCCTGCCCGGGCAGACCGGGAGCTCTGGCAATCCCCGGTTCCCTCCTCCCGGCTCCGGGAGCGCTGCGGGCGGACCGGACCTGCTCCGCAGCCCGTCCCTGGGTCTCCCTGAGCGCATTTTAGCAGCCCAGCCCCCGCCAGCGCTTTCCCTGCCCGCCGCAGCAGCAAAACTCGCGTTTCCCAAGGGCGATGCGCATCCCTGGCAGCGGCAGGGGGGGCCCCTCC
>NW_005054438.1:107842-114913 GCF_000277835.1 Geospiza fortis | reverse complement strand
CGGCCCAGCCGGCCCGGCCGTGAGGGGGGCTCGGGGACCCGGCACATACCCCTGCCCGTGAGGGGGGCTCTGAGACTCAGCACACCTGGCCCGACCGTGAGGGGGCTCGGGAACCCGCCCGTCCCCACTGAGCCCTTTCCAGAGCCTCGTCGGGACCGTTCCTGGGGGATCCCGGCTCCTGGAAATCCATGTGCCCTGCGGGGAGGAGGCCGGTCCCCGTCAGGCGGGACACCCCTCACGCTGCTCGGGAGCCGGGGCTGGGCGGCTGTGGCCATAGCGAAAAACACAACGGCGTTGTGACAAAAGCGTATTTTATGATTGGCTTCTCGCAAATATTAAAACGAATATTATATGTGTTATGTTAAAAAGTTATGCTGTATTGATTTTCTTAAGTAGCGTGTTAAATATGGTTTCAGGTTATAGCATAATGTTAAAATAGAAACTATGCTATGTGAGATACTTTAATTTAAAGAAAGGACTCGCAGCGAGATAGCAGCCACAGGACACCTAAGTCTTTCAGAGAAAAAGAATTTTTTGCTCTCTTATCAGAAGAAACTTCTTCCCGCCTCGCTCAGTCCTGAAGATGCCATTAGGATTAAGAGGAAGAAGTTGACGCTGACCAGAGAGAATCTTTTATTTGAATGAAATTTATGCATCATGTATGAGGTGTATGACTATGCAACAGGCTATTGCTTTTAAGGGTTAGTCCTCTGTTAACGTGGGTCCTTTTTTGGGCTTATTTTGCCCAGAAAGTGGTACCCGGACTGTCTGTAACTCTTTGTTTTTATTGTCTTGTATTGTCCTAATCTCAGTTGTTCAAATTATTATTACTCTAATTATATTACTATTTTTATAACCATTTTATTACTATTAAACTTCTAAAAATTTAAAAACAAGTGATTGGCGTTTTTCACAGGCGTCCTCTTGGCTCTGCGGGGCGCTGGAGATCGGTGCCCCAGCCCCGGGGGAGGGCAGGGACTGCGCCCGGTGATCTCGGAGATCTCGAAGAATCCTGCCTGGGAAGCGGGAAAGTTGTTTTCCGAAGTACGTTAGGTGTATGTTTGCATAAATAGCGTATTTATTCTGTATTTATATTTTGTAAATAGCTAAGTGGGGTTTGATAGAGAACAGAACTGCACCTGGAGCTGTCGTAGGTGTGTTGGTGTGGGGGTGTTTTAGCACCCCCCGGGTGTTTGAAAGCTGCGGTTCTCAGTCTCTGCAGTTTCATTTTTGGCTCCGCATCAATGGCTGTGTTTGCCTTGTTTGTTGTCAGGAGCTCGAACCCAGCTGGGACCTCTTTGCCAATGCGAGCATTTGTGACACAAGGCACAAAACTTTCAGAGCAATGGTTAAAGTCTACCACGTTCATGTTTTATTTTTTCTGGGTTTTAGTCACCCTGGGAATGCGATGACGTTGTGCACAATGAATATGAAACTCTGGGGTTGTGCAAGACCCGCTGTCTCAAGGCCATTTCCGTTGCCAGCCAGCAGTAAGAAGGGGGTTTCAGTTTTGGGTCTTAGAGCTGACACTACTTCAGCCTCTTTCTGTTGCTGACACCTGCAAATCAGTTGTTGCCATGATAGTTTCTGAAAAATCCCTTTGCCAGGATTTTTCTCCTGAGAAGCTGAGAAGCCTCAGAGGAAAAGAAAACCAATAATTATCTGCTGCTGTGGAATGCAACAGGTGCATCTTTGGTTGGTCTCATGTGGTTGTTTCTAATTAATGGCCAATCACAGTCCAGCTGTCTCAGACTGTCTGGTCAGTCACAGGATTTTATTACCATTCCTTTCTATTCCTTTCCTTGTAAGCCTTCTAATGAAATCCTTTCTCCTATTCTTTTGGCATAGTTTTAGTATATAATTTTCTTTTAATATATATCATAAAATAATAAATCAGCCTTCTGAAACATGGAGTCAGATTCTCATCTCTTCCCATGTTGGGACTGCCTGCAATTCCCACAATCATCATTTTGGGATGGTAGGCCTAAATTTGTGCTAAATTTAAAGGAAGATCAACATTCCTATGGAATTCTGCCTGAATCAGAAGATATTTGCATCAGTCAATTCATGTCTTTCACTGAAACATTTTCTGATGGGATATCTTAGTTTGGGAACTGTTCTTTTGATATTTTAGGTGTTGTTTTTAATAACAGGCATTTGGTGAATGGGGATGCACACAGAATCAGTTCTTTATGGGTAAAAACTTCCTGACTTTAAAAACTTGGGAGTTTATGTGACTTTTTACAATTCTGGATATAATTTTTTTCTTCCTAAGACACATAATTTGAAAGAACTCTTCTGCTGCTCTTTGCAATGGCTTCTATCCTGCTTTTTTCATACCTATGTACCATTTTTGGTGGAAAGGAATGTCCCAATAAGCAAGAAAGGCAAATGTGTCTCCGTAGCCAAGAATCTCTTTAGGATTTGGACAGGCCAGGTTACAAACCACTTTGCTGCCTGCATTAGAGTTTTGAATATGGATTGCCTGATTAATTTTTAATTTATATGGCAACCTATGTCTTCTATTTCCCTTCTAAATGGTGTTCATGAAGGCCCAGCCTTGTGCAGGTAAATTGCCACTATCTGCAGAATTTCTCAGAGGATGTGAAATGTAAGGATGTTCTTCTGCCACTGACTCTGTTCCTATGGCACACACTGAACAACCCTGTGGTTAATTAAAGCAGGTTCTCACTGCCAAATCATTGCCATTACTTGTGAGATATTTCTTACCACACAAGCAAAAATAGAGAAGCAGCTGCAGCTGATATGGTTCCTTGTATTTACACTGAATAGCCTGCAATGAAAATGTATTTTTATTCTTTTGAACACAGATTTTTTAATATGGCATTTGCTAACAATAAGGGTATTTGACTCAGGGTCAAAAGAGAGACCTCAGTGATATGATCTTTGCCCTACAAGTATCCCATCAAAAATAAGATGAGTAATAACAGAGATGTTTGAAAAGCCTGTGTGAAAAGTTTTCATCAAAAAACTTGGCTCCTCATTCCTACTACCATACACTTACAGAAAAATTCAGACAGAGACAGCTGAGTTCCTAGAGTGATTTTAAAAACACCCTAATTGTTGACAGCTAATTTGTCCTCTCTTTGGAGTGGACACACGACTTGACACAAAGCATCTAAGGCTGTCAGGAAAAGAAAATAACTCCTACAGCTTGTGCATGGCAGTTGTTGCCTGTGGACTTTGAAACTAGAAACACTGTGAAGATTTAGGGAAAAAAAAGAGAGTAAAACAATATCCCAGTTTTTCTGGGCACTTAGAGAAGTGAGAGAGCTGTTTGCTTTCAGATGTGTGTCATGCAAAGAGAATTGCTGGATCTGCAGAACACCCATCTTATCAATACAGTTATTGAGAAACCAGAGTGAAACAGGGATATACCTCTCTACATTTATAGAAGAAAAGATCTCAGACAGTTTGAACACCTCTGGGGATAGGAAAAAGGGGTGACATGGCTGGATGTGGTGTGTAAGACTACAACTGTATTTGGAGTCAGCCATGAAAGAAGTGCTGTGACACCAGAAATGTATCACATCCTTATGGAATGGTGTCCACAAATCTCTGGGTTTTGCACTGTGGAGGTTTCAGTGCATGGCACTCAAGCTTTACTAAAGTAAACTATGACTAACAACTGGGAAAAAACTCAAGAGAGAAATCACAGTAGCTTTGACCACTTGTGTGATTTTATGTAGGGGTAAAAACAAAAGAAGATACAAGGCATGAATGATTTTGCAACAGTTTTCCAACACTTTTTCTCTGCCTACAGAGAAGCTCATAGAATTAGCAGATGGAGGAGGGACGCTTAATAGAGGATGAGGGGAGCACAAACATGATTTTTTTTCCTTAACTAGTGGAGACAGTGGAGTAAGACAGCAAAGCTGGCTGCTAAGAACAGTCTGGTGATGAGGGAAAAGATGCAATTGCAATTGAAGTATCTTGTGATTCTGAGAAAACCATTTGTGAGAAGTCAATGAAAAAGAGGAAGCAATAGTCTGTCTGTTTGCTCTCCTGCTCACATTTTGTTGTCACACCAGGCACTCAGGGAATTGGCCAAATATATCACTTTAAACACCTAAATTCCAAGATTGTTCCATGCAATAGAGGAAACCCGTAGCCCTGTAAAACAAGGTTTGTGCAAAATGTACTCTCTGTGTGTGGCAGCAATGACAATCCATTTATTTATACCCAGAGAAGGAAAGTACTGTGTTATATTTATGTTGTTAGAAAGGAGCACTGATATTCACAGTTCTTTATTAATTGTGCATGTTAAGATAGTTGATTTCCTGCTGTTTTAGGAATAGCAAGGAAATAACTACCTCAGGAATACTTTTCCCAGCTCACTGTGTGTGGGCATGTTAAAAAAAAAAAAAAGATCCACCATGGTATGTCATTGCTGAAAATGTCTCTTGAGCCTCTTGTATTCAGGCCACATTATCCTGTGTGGAATGATTCCAAAGAGAAGAGTGCTCTTGCTGTCTGAGTTGCTCTCTGCTTCTTTGCTCAGTTTCATTTCTGCCAGAGAGCCTTTGCTCTGATCATTTGCTCAGGACACGAGATTATGCATCAAAGACTCTGTTTGGGAATAGAATTCACAGGTTTTTGAGTTCACAGGTTTTAGAGTGTGAAATGCCTTCTGGAGAAAGGTTACTTTCTTTTGCCCAGGTTCACTCCACTGACGATAAGAATGACAAGAGAGGGAACACAGCTGAATAAACTCAGCCTCAAGCCAGATGCAGATGATTTTAGCTGAGGAGGAGAAGGACCAGGTTGTCTGAAACCATCCAGCAGAGGTTTTCCTTCTCCAACAGGAAGTTGATTTTTAGGACAACTTCTTCAGCATGGCATTTCTGATCTCACATAACACACAGAGCACTGGAAATCCTCTGAGCAATTAAAAAAAACCCCATCACAGCTAAGGCTGGATCCCAGTGACTGCAAACTCTTACAGAGAGCATGGAGAGGGAGTCCATGGTGCATACACTGGCTGCTCTCTGGTTAAAACTAAAACATAAAGGTATTTAGAACCTACCAAAACTGATTTCAAACCTCAGCCTTCCCAAACTGTGGTAAGATGAAGTCCATAAAATGCCCTACAATTAAGGTGTCTTTTTGTTTGTGATTATGGTGATCTTCTGTGAGGAGAACTAATGAAATGTTCAGAGAAAATGCTTAAGAGCCATTGTGACAATATCTGAACAGGTGAAATGTTTTTCAGATGCAAACAAAATTATGTAAAGTCTCAAGACTAATACTAACTTAAGGAGATAAAATTCAGCACAGGTATTTGCTGTACAAATTAAAGATTACATCAACAATTTTTAAGAAGCAGATTAAAAGAAAGAATATTATCCATAATTTTATAGATATAATTGTAACTTGATTATCTTTATGTCAACATAACTGTTAAGATAAATGAGCTCTGATTTGAAATTATAAAGCACATTAAGCACGGATTTGAAAGCTGATATTGTGTTACAAGTCTGAATGGACCTTATAGAAAGCTATTTTAAGAACAGGTATTGTAAAAAAAAAATCTTAATGCTACTTTAGAAAGCAAATATGTATCTGTCCTGTTCTAAGCCATTGCCATGAAGTAAAGAATCTAGCAAATTTTGGAAATCAATCTCTGATATGAAAATATTCCCTCTTGAAAAAAACAGCTGTATTCCTGGATACATTAGTGCCAGAGCAAAACAGTGCCCATCACATACCAAAAAGAATGTTTTAATATTGTCTTTAGAAATAAAAAAAAATAGAAAAGTGTTTTTCTCCTCATAGCACAGTTGAATAGGAAACTATGTAATGCAACAGGATATGATACGGGTGCCAATTAGTGAGAAATGGGAACTGAAATCTGTGTGGCTTAATGTTGTTTATTGAATTATTTGATAAAATATGGTACTACTACTAGAATTTGATGAGAACTGTAGCTTCATTTTATTGTAAAAAGCTGGTTTGGCCCTTAAATAACTCAAAAAATTCCCTTTGATACCACTTGCAATACAAGTGTAAAGGGTAGATAAAGTATAGTGTGGCATTTGTGTTTTTGAAAATGTGGTTGCAGGACAGATGAGTGGTTGGGCTGAATTCCCCTAAAAGCCCTGTCTTTCAGGAGGTGTAGAGGTCAGGACATTAACCTGATTCCATAATGGGTAAGAGGCAGGTCAGGAGCTGTCAGCACAATGAGTACAGGTGGGGATCTCCCTGTGGATGCTGCCTGGATTTTTGTGTGTGCTGCCATGCCATGAAAGGCAGCCATGGATGTGCTGCCTCTTTCTTCTATGCACAGCAGGACGGGGCTCACCCCAGAAAGCAAAAAAGGAGCAACGTTGCATGGCTTATCAGCTGGTGATCAGCTGTCCAACATCTTCCTCCAGCCCCTGGTGCTCAACTTCTTGCACCATTGATTGCATATATGTAATATTTTGTAATGTTTTAATTCTGACTTTTCCAACCTCATTACTTCCTTTTTTTCCTGGCACTTATCTCCAGCTAATATTGCAATGTGGCCTCTTTGTCCTTTTCCCATCACTGATGCTGGTGTGATGTGATGCTGGCAAGATTTGGTGGAGCAGCATGCACTGCTGTACTAGTTATAGCTCAGAGAGAGAGAAGTGGCTTTTATTTCTCAGTTTTGTTTGTCAGGTTATTGATTGTGACTTTATTTTGTAGAGAGAGAAAGGGAAGGAAGGAAGGAAGGAAGGAAGGGAAAGAAAGAAAGAAAGAAAGAAAGAGAGAAAGAGAGAGAGAAAGAGAGAAAGAGAGAGAGAAAGAGAGAAAGAGAGAGAGAAAGAGAGAAAGAGAGAGAGAAAGAGAGAAAGAGAGAGAGAAAGAGAGAAAGAGAGAGAGAAAGAGAGAAAGAGAGAGAGAAAGAGAGAAAGAGAGAGAGAAAGAGAGAAAGAGAGAGAGAAAGAGAGAAAGAGAGAGAGAAAGAGAGAAAGAGAGAGAGAAAGAAAGAAAGAAAGAAAGAGAAAGAGAAAAGAAAAAGAAGAAAGAGAAAGAGAGAAAGAGAGAAAGAGAGAGAGAAAGAGAGAAAGAGAGAGAGAAAGAGAG
>NW_005054438.1:93192-107764 GCF_000277835.1 Geospiza fortis | reverse complement strand
AGAGAGAGAAAGAAAGAAAGAAAGAAAGAAAGAGAGAAAGAGAGAAAGAAAGAAAGAAAGAAAGAAAGAAAGAAAGAAAGAAAGAAAGAAAGAAAGAAAGAAAGAAAGAAAGAAAGAAAGAAAGAAAGAAAGAAAGAAAGAAAGAAAGAAAGAAAGAAAGAAAGAAAGAAAGAAAGAAAGAAAGAAAGAAAGAAAGAAAGAAAGAAAGAAAGAAAGAAAGAAAGAGAGAGAGAAAGAGAAAATCTACCTCACAGAGCTGTAGGTGCTCCTGTGAGAGGTGAAGGCAATAATGTGAATTTTGTCTAGATGCATTCTGGAGACGATACACTCTGATTTTCATTTCTGAAGGGGAAATTTCAAAGACTCTGCTCTTTTGTATGAAAAGAAGTCATGATCTGCCATTACTTGATGATATTTAAGATGAGTTTTTGCCTTAAATGATGCAGAAATCATTTTTCCTGGGGTAAAAAAGGATGTGATCTGGCAGGGTGTCAGCTGCTCGGCGAACACTGCCCACTCTGATGTTACTTCCCTGAAATGCTCCAGAGAGCAGTGAAAAGGAGATGGATGTTGCCATTCATCTACACACACATGGGGGGCCATGCTGCACAGCCAGCACTGTGGAGCAGACATTGGCCCCTGCCTTTGTGACAGCTCAGGGGACCCTGCTCCAGAGAATGGAGAACACTCCTGCTCTGCCCTCTGGCTCCAGCCCTTCAGCTTCCCAGGCATCAGCACTTCTGGGACCTGCTCCTGGGGCAGTTGGCTTCAGCCACAACGCTCCCTTTGGCGCAAAGAACAAAGGAAAAAAAACCAATTTGCTTTCTGAACATGCTGTACCAGAATAATAAAAAAGCTGGCTAACCCCCAAGGCTGACAGACATCCCAGCCACCTCCACCCAGGCTCCCTTCAGACTTCATCCTTCATTCCAAAGACAGTAGCAGAGGAAAGAGCAGCTGGAGACTCTGGCCTGTTTGCTTCCACAGGCACCTCACTCATCTCTTGCCTTGTTTGGTATCTGTGTTTGTTCTGGTGACTTTGCAGAGGCTGAAGGACCATTAAACTTGCTATTTTGACTCCTCTGAGCCACCAGAACCAAGGGGCCCTGAGCTCTTCGGCAAATGCTTGGCTAGAGCATCACCTCCAGAAAGACCTCCAGGTTTAACCTACAAGCCCAAGACAAGCACATCCACATGGATCTGTTATGTCAGTCAGTAGCTCATTACCAGAGCTCATTGTTCTTACTCTTAACAACTTCTTCTCTCTCCCATGGCAGTGGCCTGGTTTTGCTTTGAGTCTTTGGTTTCCCTTCTCATTTCTGTGCTGGACTGAAGAGCCCTGCTGGAGTGACTACCTCCTCCCTCCTCTCCCTCAGCCAGCCATTTGATGGGCTTTGTGCCACAGCATTGCACTGAAATACATTTCTGCTTTTTGTGAGCGCTGACCTTTCATTGCATTTCTTGCTTTTCTGCAGCTTGAGGAATTATTGACATATCAGACAAATTTAAAGTCTATAAACACTTGTGTCTATTCTTAGCAGGGCATTGAAAGTGCTGTCTTCATTGCACTGTTAACAGACTGGCTCTCCCCAAAAGGTTAAGTGAAAAATGGAAAAAGAAGAGCAGAAAGGCAGGCAGACATACAAAATCCTGGTAAACACACCTTTAAGACCAGATAAAAAAGCCTTAATTAGGTTAAATGTTATAGAAACTGATTTTGTGAGAAGGACAGGCCAGAGTTCAGCTTTTCCTCCATAGTATTTATAATTTCACTGTACCTCAGGAAAAACAGGTCCCCAGTTTTGTTATTTTAAAAATGCAAGTAATCTGCTCTTGTGACCAGTAGACAATTTTTTAAATGAGTCTTAAGTACATACATTTGAAGTGTTCTTGGTTGTACAGGAAGCTTTTATTTTTTTTTAAGTGTGCTAATTCATGCTGTAAGTGGAAACAAGGAAATATTGCCCTTGTAAAGACAAATATTTATTTTATTATTGAAAGTGCAGGGCAGTCATTCAGCCTTTGAGGTCTGAGATTGCTGAGAGATGTTTTAAGATCGTATTCTGAATGTTTAAGAGATTACAGGCTTAGTTTTCTAGACCACGTATTAAATTTCTCTGGAGTGTGAATGAGGGGTTGTAATCCCTTTCATTCTCCTCTTAGAGTGTGTTTGTATTAGCAGGATCTGTCTAAGTCTGTAATTCTGCAACAAATAGGATTAACAGGCTGTCTGCTCCTGCTGTACCTCAGCTGGAGTGCAGAAATGTGCATTTCTCTTCCCTTTATGAGCACGTTTCTGTGTGTTTGGCTCACAGCAAGACCAGGAATGAAGGGCTGCTGATGGATGTGCAGCTGTGTCCCTCCTCTGTCCTCCCTCTCAAATCCTCAGGAGATTTCTCAGAAGAAAAAAGCTGCTGAGCAATGTTTAGACCTTCTCTGAGTGACTGTTTTAGGGACTGACTCATCTCAGCAGTGGTTGTTTTCCTTGTTCCAATCAGTTTTATTTTATTTCCCAAAGTTGGTAACCTCAGTTTGTGCTGTCACACATCTCTCTGAAAAGTTGTCTTTGTTTATGTCTGTTGTTGGGATTTAGTGTATTTTCGCTGTGGGAGAGGACACAACAGATGATTACAGACATTCAGGGAGGAATTTGCAGGACAACTTGTCTATGAACTAAAAGAAAGTTTGGGATTATTTTTCTTGCCCTAGTGATTTTCACTCCCACTCAGTGTATAATGCATCAACCTTGATAGAAAGAAGCATTACCCTTACACCTCATAAGACTGCTCTAGAGAAAGTATTGGGGTTTTGAAGTTTTGTGGGTTTTGTGGTTTTGTTTTGGTGCTTTTTTTTTCTTTTTAAATGGACCAGATTGAGCATTCATTTAATTTTAGGAGAGGGAAGGAATCCCAGTTCTCTTGCATATCTACACAGCAGATGCAATCCATACTGTGCACTGGTTTCAGAATATCAGAACCACGGCAAGGGAAATGCATGTATGTGTTCCATATGCATGGATCCACAAGAAATGTAAGATGACATTGTTAAAAAGCTGTATGTTTCCCTTGACCATTTCACTTTTGAGAACTTCCACCCACGAGCACAGGAGGTTAGGAAAGAAAGCAGTGAGAATGAGAGCCACATTGAATGAATACCTTGGCAACACAACACACATCACCAACTCAAAATCCAGCAGACATTTATCTTCTACTTTGTTCTCTGCACTCCGTACAGAGATTTTCACCCAGATTCCAATCTGCTGGAATGCTGGAATAAAAAATGGGAGCACATGTGATGTAAGAGCACTCAGTTTCCCCATTTGTGCTGATTTCCCCACCCACACACCTGTTCTTCCTCGTGGGTGTTTTCCTGGAATCACAGCTGGAAGGGTCTCAGTGGAGCATGCATGCAGAGGTGCTTCCTTTGCCTGTGAGCTCCTTGCACGGGCTGCCCAGGCCTGTCCACCCACACAGCCACAAAAGCAGAACAAGCTGTGAAAGCAGGCAGAGATGCTGAGGCAGTGACTCAGTGACACAATGGAAAATGTTCTACGGGGTATGGAACACTTCCAAATAAGCACAGCCAGGAAAGTGTGGGAAAGTGTGCAAGTGCTTAAATAATCCATGGTGAGACTGGTGGTGGACATCCCTTCCTAATGGGAATGCTGCTAGCCGTGGAAATCATTTAAGAATATTAGGGATAATTCTGCCCCTGAAATTTGGGGGGATTTAATTTAAATCTGCAATTTGGACCCACAATGCCAGATATACCTCTGATATATATTACAAATGTTTTCAGCTTTACTACCTCCTTGGGATTAATCAAGTCTATTCATTTCTAAATAAGATTCCTTGCCAGTAACTTTTATTTTTTCCCCAGCCAATATCAGACTCCAGTAAGCTATCTGGACTGCTTATGTCCTCATGGCTCCTAAATGTATTTGTTCCTGTATTACCCCCCAACAGTGTGTTTTAATTGCTTCTGAGAATCTTATCTTTTGGTTCATGACTATGGCTTTGTGTGAAGCCAGTCCAGTATGGTCTTGCCCAAGCAGAAGGCATTCATTTGGCATTCTTCTAATTCCCACTGGAAGGATAAAAATATTTGGAAAGCCATTAAAAGGAAAGGAAGTCCTGCAGGGGACAACATCCCCTGCTCAAGTACCACAGCCCTGAGCATTTTCTGAGTCATATTTTGTAGAAAATGTAAACTTTCTGCTGACCATTGGCAGCCTGAGAAAGTGTCTAAAAAGGGTGTCCTAAGGCTGTTATAGTGATTGGTGGGGTTTCACTGGGGCTGTGCTGAGGTCCAGCTGTTGAGCACAGCTGCATGGCTGGGCTGCCTTTGGCCCTGTGTTCAGAGACAGGCAGGGTTTCTTGTTGGGAAGGATGAAAGTTTGACAAGAAAGTCTCGCAGATACGTATGTTTAGCAGAAGGATTTTTGAATGTAGAGTGTGATGAAGGAATAGAGATGGAAGTAAGTTTTGATATAGAGGAAAAGAATTGCTGAGCCAGTCTCACTGGATAACCAAGGAGGCAAAGGGTATGTTGGTTAGAAGGGGTTTTTATGACTTAGAACAAAGGATAAACCCACCTCAAACAAGAAGATGTTTTTACCAAGCAGAAAGAGAGCACAGGCAAACAAGACAGCAAAGTTGTAAGTAGAAAAAAGGTCTCAGAATTTTCCACTGCAAGAAAACTGAAAAACAACTTCTAGCTTAAACTGTAATGTACTAACTTTTAGTGATTGGAGAACAGTAACATGAATATGGTAATTATAGTAGTTATGATAGGCTATAGATAAAAGTTAAGGTATAGATTGGTTCTACTGTATTGAGATGCTCAGCAAAGAGAAGTATAGAATGCATTGTAACCAAAACCAAAGGGTCTCTAGGGCTGCCTGCAGCTGGAGCTGACAGCTGTAGGCACAACTCTGTCACCCACCACCCTGGACTGCTGTAACTCTTGGATGGAATAAACTGCATTTTGGAGAGCTGCCTGGAGTCCTGCACCCCTCATTTCGGCTCTTACAGTTTTTACTCTGCTGAGGGGGTGTAGCTGAGCAGAGAGAGGTCTGTGAGGCTGGTCACTGCCTGCACTCACACCTCAACAGCAGCCTTTGCCAAAAGGTGATGGACTTTGAGCCAGGGACAGGGTCATGAGGTGAATTAGTCTGAGGCCAACATCAAGAAGCAGCAGCAGAGCTCATTCTCTTCCCAGCTGGCAGTGGTGCTTGCTTTCAGAGTGTTTTATATGGCCTTTCCTCAAGTGTTGAAAGCAATTATCTCTAATAATTACCCAGTAAAATAATAGTGGAGCTGTAATTTAATGTGATTGCTTTGGTTCTGTGTTTGCTTCTCATCTGTTGCCAGACTGGATGTGAGTTGATGTTGCCCAGAACAAAACAATAACATAGAGATGGAATTGTACCACTTGTACATTATTTTCTGTTTTCCTGTCAGCTCTCAGGAGTTTATATTTTCTGATTATTATCCTGTTTCTATTCAGATGTGAAAAACCTTTCAATTACACCATTAAAAGCAAGATAAAACACTTTCAAGTATGTTTACAGGATGATTTTTAAACTTGTGGACTAAGAAATCCTGGTTTTTTTCTCAGATTCACCATTGTGTACCGTTTTCTCAAAATGAGACATTTTACTATTCTAACCTATAAATAATCATTACTTTGGTAAGCATTTGAAAAGGTTAAAGAGAAAGAATATTTTTATATTTTTAGTGTTTATGTAAAAGACCTGATGGATACTGATGGAGATTTCCAACCTCCAGGCAAGCAGGCTTTGTAACTGAGGTTGCACAGGAGTCAGTGGTGCTGCCTCAACAAGGGACTTACAGAATTAAGACCTCAGTGTTCTACAAAGTCACCACAAAGGTCAGCATAAACAGCCTCTGAGTAGCTAATGAAATAACATAAAACCAATCTTATCCTCATGTCAAATAAAGACAATAATGTGGTTGTGGAAGGAAAAAAAAACTGTGGATTTTTTATGTATCATGGAAGAAATATGAAGAAGAAAAGTTGCAGTCTAGATCTGAATCAAGATCATTAAGACTCAAAAAGATCTTATTTACATAAGTGAAACTTGACCTAGAACGTAATAGAAAAATAACACAGAAATCTCATAAATTTTGGGTAAGCCCTGCCCTGGGAGACAGCCTGTTTTAGTCAGTTTACATATCTACTATATGTTTGGAAAAGTTAATTGAGCAGTTCTTGTAGCACTACAGGGAATATTAGTCCAAGCCAGGGAAGAATTTCTTAGGTCCATATTTTAGGCGTGCCAGCAAATAGTGTTATCAAAACTCTATTGTATTAAGAATGTTTACTATTCTTTTAAAAGCATTTAAAAAGAATGTTTTCCCAGTGGTAGATGTAGACACTGAAACTTAGTCATAATTGTACCCAAACAAGCACTATCTGCTTGTGATTTAGCTAAAGAAAAATGTGACCTTATTGTCTTAGGTCAGCTTTGAAGAGTTAAAATAACCATATTTTATTTATCAAAGGAAGAGTTGAAAATGTTTTAATAGGATTTTATTGTATACCAAGTTTAGGGCAGTAAAGAGGAACTGCTTTGCAGTTTATGTGATGATTTCATTCATTATGAGATGTAGCTGGGGGAAGAGACTTGCTCTCAAAGAAACCCCCCTTAAATTTTGGGAATGCAGGAAATGTAAGGCAGTCTTGTCTACAATATAAGTAATATATCTGCCATCTCAAGAAATTCCTTTGGTTCTTTAGCCCGAGGACAATACTAGGAAGTTGCAGACAAGGTGAGAAAAAAATTTATTTTAAAGTTCAAAGCCAAGTCCACTGGTTAACCAGAGGATCAGAGCCTAACATGGTGCTCAAGTGCCTGCAGAAAACAGGGTAGGCTTTATTCTTCAGTAGTAACCTAAGAGATGATGGGAATGGCTGGCTGTTTCACCAGAAAATGTAGGGCCAGAAGTGAGAGCCCTTGAACCTGCATAAACTCCCTGGCTGGTCACCTTTGAGCAGATGATGAGCAGTGTTGTTTCCTGTGATTATCCAGTTCTGTATGTTCTCTGTGTGATATCTCTGTATGGTCAAAGCTTTTAAAAGAGAAAAATACACAGTTGTGTGCAACTCTTAGGCTACAGTGTCAGGCAGGTTTTAATATTTTGAGGGGCATTAGACATAATCTTTGTATTGTGGGCTGGATAGGGCAGTTCCCTTCTCTGGTGAAGAGATTTCTGCTGAGGCCACCACGAGCATGTGGCTCTCATGCTTTCTAAGAAATAGCATCCCAGCTCTGTGGGAATGGGCTTCTCCAACAGATAATACTGTAACACCAGTGATAAATCTGTACTGCTTTAAATTGTGTGGATGGTTTATAGTTCTTTTAATATCAGATACTGAGCTGTTTCTGGTATTGAAGAACTATCATTAGGAACACCTATTTCTCATAAAAGCATTGAAATTCTTGAAGAAATAGGTGCTGGAAAGTGATAAACACACAGCAGAATAAATCTGAGTGTATTCACTTTATTAGTTCATATTAAAATCTAAACTAGAAACATGGACTCTGTGGTTGCTTTTGTGCTGTTTTAAAGTCACTTAGCATTAATTCATAACAGAGTTAGGCCAAAAAATTTGTCTAAGACTTCCCACAGCTGAGGATGTTCAGATATGAATCCCAGTGTAATATGAGATCAATTTGTGCAAGATGGATTCCAGGCTTGCAACATCAGCCATTTATTTTTTCTCTAATCCTTGTAGGACCTCTGCTTCAAACTCTGGGTAGGCTCAAGCTGAGACCCTGCCTTTATTTTTAATCTGATGGGTGGTTGTTTTGGCTGAAGAGACACCACAGAGGCTGCTGCACCCACCCAGACCAGGAGCTGAGAGCCTTAAAGAGCAGGAAAAGAAACTGGGGCAGCCTTTAAGAAAACAAAAGCATTGCCATTCTGAAGGACAAAATGTGCTTCAGTCGGGAAGGACCTAAAATCCAACGTATGAGTATAAGGGAAAGCAGTGGCTTTTCTGAGAACTTACAACACTTTAAAGAGGCAAGAAACTGCTTGTTGTTGCCCATTAAATCAAGGTCATCCACATTAACCACAGGAGTGACCCCCCCATCACTGCCAGGAGCTGGGGGACACTCCAGGCCATGGGGAGGAGGAGGGAGAGGCAGGAAGGGCAATGGGCACACAAAGCCGCACTGCCCCAAGCTCATGAAAAGAGGCTCCCAAATTCTCTCTTTTAAGTAAGAAAGACATGGCAGTAGAAGTTGTTTGAGGGGGAATATGCTGCTTCTCACAGGTATGAAGAACTTTGTAGGTTCAGCTCAATGATGTGTATTGGAGAGAGGATGCTGGGGGATGCTCAGGGTCAGCACCAGGCCCCACATGGAGCAGCCACTTCCATCAGGTTTATTTCAGCCCCTTGGCTGGATGAGTTCCAGGAACATGCTGAGAGGAATTTTGGGATGTGCTCTATGCTTGTAAGTGGCACAGGGTCCCTGAGGTGTGGCACTGTGGAAGAGAGCACACCCTCTCTTGAACTCTGGTGGTGTCTACAGGCACACCAAAAAAAAGAACTTACACAAATTGAAATGCAAAAAGAATGCACCAGCTAATATTTGTGTGGGATTAATCAAGTCAGTACAGAAGTGACTCCAGAGTCACCATGAAAATAAAGGAGGGGAGAGAGGGCACTGTGTGCTGTGGCTCTGGAGTTGTTCCCACAGTGGCCAACCCCAAACCAAGTTGTTTGTGGCCAAATGCCACGTTCAATCATTTCTTGAACACAAAACCACTTGTTAACCACTTGTAAAACACTTATTCCTTGTATTTCAATCTAAATTCACCCTCTTCTAATTAAAAATAAAGAGGACAAGTAGAAAGACCATCAGAAAAAAATTCCATTACCTAGAGCCCCAGATTTGGAATTGCTGTGCCCAGAAGTGCGCAGGGTTTATATCACAGAGCTGTTTTTGGCACTGGAACTGGCAGGGAAATGAGCATGGATACAGTCAGACACTGAATTGCACAGTCTTAACACAGCTTTCATACAGATAAGGATTTTTCCAGCAGGCATAATTAAAAAATAGTCCAACAGAATAATTTATGTTGTATTGATTTGCATTAATGTGGAAGAAAATTTTCAGCAGTTCCTGATGGGAAATATAAGCTCCTGGAATGAAGAAAGTGGCAGTGAGGCTTGTATATCATTAAATCATGTATACTCTTAGAAACTCTTTTATTCTTCTATAGTGGAGATATAAATTATAGTGCCAAGTTTCATTTCTTTCTATACAGAAATTGACATGCACAGAATCAGTTTTCTGCTCCCTGAGGATGCATACTCAATAAGGAGGCTTTTTTATTTCTAGGAGGAAACTCCAAAAATTCTGGGCCAACAATGCTATATATTGCTTGTGTACTTGCTTTTCCCATAAGAACTAAAAGTCTGTGCATTTGTAAAATGCACAGAAAGGCACAGCAGAGAACTAGGATGAAAAATATATTCTCCATGTTTCTCAATTAAAAAAAAATATATATTTTTTGATTTGCTTGGTTTTGGTCATTTTGAGGAAGGCTGGAAAGTAAAATGATTTAAAAGCTCAGGGCTAACACATCCTATTATAAATACTGTATTGCAGAAGAACCTGAATATCTTTTGCTAAAAGGTTCTGTAATAATAAAAAATTCTTTTTTATTTCTTGTCAAGTTTTTCAGGCTAACTGTAAGGCATCAGAAGGGGAGCAGCTCTGTGTGCTTACCACAGGGTAGCAGGAGCAAGACCTACTTCTAATGCATGAACTGTTTTCTCAATAAAACCAGTGGGGCAGAATGTGCTTGGTTAATCCCTGAATTCATACTGTGTTTGCTGACCCCAAGGCTTGTCAGGTGTGCTCACCTTTCAAAAGGGAAAGGACATTGGTTTGGGCCCTCAGGCAGATAGAAACCTCGCAGGATGATTCTGTCTGAATCAAAAGATTGCTTCACATAATTGTCCAAGTCTTTGAAGTTACCCACTGAGGATAATAAACTGTACTTATTTGTGGTGAGCTTTTAGTTTTGATTTCTCAGGGGTCTGGAGTGGTGCTTGCTGTGGATGTTGCATCACTGCTCGGCAGCAGGGCTGCTGCTCTGGTGTGGAAATCACTGCCTGCCTCCAGCCTGCCCTTCCGAAAGAAATGATCCACCCAACACACGTGTTCCTTTGTCACCCCAGCTCCTCGTGGCTGGGAAGTTCACAAAACAGTTCTGTGGGCTTTGTATCCTTAGAGCAGCTGAAACTGTAGGTAATGATTGCAGAATTAATGGTTTTACATGCTGCAGACACACACCCAGCCATCACTTCACTGTGGTCATGGTGCTTTATGGGAAGGTTTTGTTTTCTGAGTCCCACACTTCATCCTGCTGCTCTCACCTCACACCTGCTCACAGACCAAACCCTGCCCTGCAGGTGGGCAGCCAGCACACCAAGTGGAGGATTTGGTGCCCAAAGGTGGGCGGTGTGCCAGGACAGATGACCCAGGGCATCTGGGTGTGCAATGTGGACCTACAGGGAGCTTGGAACCACGTGAGGACAAAGGTGTCTCCAATGGTGATGCCTCAGGTTTAGCTTTTCTATTTTTCAGATTCTGTACTGCTTTAGTGTGTACTTCTGGGCTTCATATTAGGGGATGGTGAGATTTCTTCACAGAGTAGGGAGACAAAACAATTCCTTCTCCTTTTCTAGCTGGGGACCAAAGACAAATGATCCAAATCTCAGGCCCAAGAGCATAAACAATGTGGACTGAAGAGAGAAAAACAAGGATGGGACTTCATAACCTAAAGCTGGAATTGGACAATGAACTGCAAGATGCAAATGGAGCAGAACTTATAAAAATGAGAGACCCCATGACTGGTCGTGCATTTTGTGACCATTTTGGTTCATCTTGGGTGCAGCCCTGGCTGGGCTCTTGTGCTGCCCAAGGTGGATCTATTGACGCTTTTTAATAAATCCTTGCTTTATTCTTTAGCTCTATCCAGTCTCTGTTCTAGGTCAGCTTTCACAAGGCATCAACAGCACGAAAGTGTTCTGGCAATTGACTCACCCTCCTCATTTCCAGCAGTGAAAATGGTCTTCTGTGGAAGTAGCACCTCTCCTCATTATGGAGAGGAACTCTCCAGACAGGCTGCTGGCCCTGGATAACAGAAAAGTTGCATTTTGTATTAATTGAAACTGATGCTTGGGCTCGGAACTCCTTGTTAAAGAACATTTGTGTGGGTGAGAGGAGAGCCAGAAAGGCCGTGTGGTTCATGTCAGCTTCATCCTCCCATTGCTCAAGAGCAGAATTGCCTAGGAAAAAAAAAAAAAGAAAAAAAAAATCCTATTTGACCCAAAATGTACAGCATTCTCAGTAGGGATAGAAAGATTCTTGTCCACAGTGGGGAGCCGTGGGAGGAGACACTTGGAGAGTATTAACTTCATTCGTGGGAACAAGCATAAGAACAGTTGATGTTAAAGAATTAAAGATCCTTCCCACACTTCCCTTTAATCTGCTGCAACTTTATTCTGCAACTGGCAGAGCTCGGCTTCCCCCTCCTGGGGAAAGCATGGATGGGCAGGAGCAGGCAGAGGATTTTCCTTCTCTCGGTGCTCCAGGGTGGAACTGGTTTTAAACTCCTGACTCTGGATACCTCTGGCTTTACCTAAAGGGCTTGTGAAGAGCATGGTGATTTGGAAATCAAGCCGGTTGAAGCAGGATGAAATCTGCTATGGCAATGTTTTTATCTCTGCTAGAAAAATATTTGGTGTCTAGTCATCAAAGGCCACAGCTGCTGTTTTTTAAATGTTCAGTGGTGATAATCTGCATTGTTTTGGTGCTGGAAATAGAAACCCTGTGTGCACCTAATAGAGAAGTTCAATCTGAGTCACAGGAAAATACCTTTGCCTTCATTAACTTGAAAAATCCTCTTTAAGTTTTCAAAACAATGATTTTGAAGTTCAAGGGTAATTGATGATGATTCCCTTTTAAGAAGAAAGAGCTCAGTATCTGTTTTGACAACAAAGGCATGCATTATCATAATGACATGGACAAAGGAAAACAGTGTGGGATTGATCAGGTTCAGTAATAACCTCAGCCCTTTCAGTTAATCAATCAAAAGACAATGAAGATTTGTACCTAAGATAACAGCCCATCAGCTGTGCAGATTATTTCTGATTTCTTTTTAGTAACCTGTGAGTACTCAAGCACAGACACATAAAATACAGCTGGTTACTTGTGCCTTTAACACTCATGGAAATGTCAAGGGCATCCAATCTCTTAAAGCAGGAGCACCTGCTCATATGAAACAGCAAAGTTTCAGGTTTTAAAGATGTACAGGTTCATTTTCATGAAGGCTCAACTGAATTTTTTAGTCCTTCTCCTTTTAAAATCAAACCCAAAGATACCAGCTTTTTGTCTCAGTTTTTAATTTTTTCAAAAGAAGCTGGCAGATATCCCGCCTTTGAAAAGTGGATACATTTAAATGGACGCAAGTCTGGGAAGATTAAAAAAGAAACTACTATTTGTTTATGCAAAACTTGGTGTATGATAGTCCTGGAGGCACATGGGAGTTTGAATTTCATTAGTGGCAGCAATTCTACATATATCCACAAATCTTCTTGTTTTATTTTATTTTCTAAGACAGCTTTCAGAAAAGCAAGGTTATCACTTATTTGTCTAATTTGTGACACTTATTTGGGGAATTCCATTTCTTACTGAGAAAGGGAATTAGGGTTTTAAAGTCATAACTTCTTCTCTATTTCTTACATAGCTGCTGTCCCACAGGTAATTAGTCTGAATATATTTGGTGAATAGCAAATACTTAAAAATCTATATTTGCACAAACCTCAATTAAAGGCTTAATAAAATATAAAAAACAGAAAATGGACCATGTCTTAAGTAGGTCATTGCTGCATGTTTCCACATCAAAGGTTTGTCTCTCATCTGGATTTGTGTGTGGTTTTCTCATTCTGAGCTCTACATTTTTTTGTGTTCTTGTGCCAAGAGATATGAAGAGTTACAAATATCTCTATCATATGCTTTAGTAGAATTACCTCATATTTATTTTTCCAGACTTTAAAAATGTAAACTACTTGGCATTTTACAGTTTTCTCAGTAGACTCTTGAGTACCAGCAGTCTGGTTGTTCCCCCAAGTCATCATGCCAGAGAAATCATGACACACAGGAAACAAATATAAAGTATTTATTTAATAATGAATTCAGGATATGAGCCTGGAAATTGCCAGATTAGAAAATTTCAATGAAAATACAAAGATACTATTTGTGTCCCATGTCTTTATCTGATCCAAAAGTAAACATTTTTTCCTGTGGCCCCTTCCTAGATATCCAATTCTTTTACACACAGACCAAAAAGCTCATAGTTCCCCAATAAGTAGTTCTTATTAATGCATATTCATCATGTTTGCTAGAAAAGAAAATCCAAGTCAGGGGTGTACTTTAGTGCTAGAAGATATATTTCACAAGATGTGAACTTGGCTGGAATACTACAAAGGTTCCAACATTAGAAATTCTCAGTTCTACACAAAGATCATCTGGTGAAAAGCACTTGTTATTATTAAGCTGTGCAAATTTCTATCTCATACAAACCAGCTTAAGTTGTCAGGTGTGGAAATATTTGCTTCCACATGTGCCAGCTTTAACTCTGTTCCCAAGACTTTCATTTTCCAGTGGTACCTGCTATTGCCCAATCCATCAGTCAGTCCTCCATGATTTATTTTTACAAGCAGGATCTTCAGCTTGCAGCTTTGATTTAAAGAAAAAGAACAAACCAAACAAACCTCCCCCCTTAAATATTTTAACTAGACTGGTTTCCCCTTGGCCTTAGATACCTTCTGTGTCCCAACACCATGAATTTGGAGGACCAGGTGTAAAATGCCCATGGATGCCCCTAAAAGGAGGCACAGGCAGCAGTGATAGATCACCCTGTGACCTCCCTCCTTCTCCAGAGCTCCAGCTGAAACTGTGATCTTCACAGAGTGTTGCAATTCTTCATTAGGTGCTGACAATGGCATCTGAATATTTTGAACAAGATTTCCAGATGATATGATTGCCAGATTTTTATAAGCTTTGAGGAATTAACAGCATGGATCAGGTTTACAGCTGATGAATTGAGTGTGAAAGTATCTGTGAGCCTCACCCTTATGACAGCTTCTTTCTCTTACTGTACTTTTCCTTCTCTTTAATAACCCCCTGCTTTTAACTCCTTATTCAAGCGCTGAAACTGGAATAAAGAGCAACACTAGTGGGAGCCCTTGACTGGCTGGACAGCACTGGCACAACCCAGTGACAGGACGAGGGGGAATGGCCTCACACTGAAAGAGAGGAGGTTTAAATTAGGTATTGGGAAGAAATTCTTCCCTGTGAGGGTGGTGAGGCCCTGGCACAGGGTGCCCACAGAAGCTGTGGCTGCCCCATCCCTGGGAGTGTCCAAGGCCAGGCTGGATGGAGCTCTGAGCAACCTGGGATAGTGGAAGGTGTCCCTGTCCATGGCAGGGGGTTTGGAACTGGAGGATCTTTATTTTCCCTTCT
>NW_005054438.1:88164-93182 GCF_000277835.1 Geospiza fortis | reverse complement strand
ACTTCCATTTCCTCATTTTTTAACCCCTGCTGCAGTCTGCTGAGATTCCTGGGTATTTTTCTCCGCAACAAACAGGAAACCCTGTATTTCCACGACTCCAGTCCAGCAGTTTTGATCCATTTGCAGAACATCTCACCTGACCTGTGCTTCCATTTCAGGGGGTGGTCTCATGAATCTCCCAGGGCTATTCAGGCCACCAAGACAGACCCAAGGCAGACCAACTCTGCCTACACCATGGAGTAGGACCTGACCCATCCCTCTATTTTCACTCTCCCAAAGGCTTTCCTCCTTCCACTCCCCAAAATATTTGAAATTGTTATTTCATAAGACAATACAACCATAAGAATGTGGCTAATATTCTTGGAATTTCTGTATTGCCTGAGGTATATAGTATTGTGGTTTTTAGTGGTAAATGGAAAAGGGTTTTTAGTTCCTTAAAGTGATAGATTTGGTGATCTGTGTAAAACTGTACATTTCTTTAAGCTAATTGAATTGTCATAAATGCCCATGCTAATTTTATTGTAAATTTTTGCCTTATTAGAGGGTCCATATTTATGTCAGGATTCAATGCTGAAGATTTATTTTAATGTCTTTTACTCAGGATAGCAAACAGTTACAGTTTCAATCATCTAGACTACACTTGATTAAAACATCTGTGAAGCTGAGTGTATTAATTAACTGTTTTCCTAGTTTAAGGATTTTTTTTTGTGTATAATTTCTGCCTCAATGGCGAATCATCTTCCCATGCAATATCAAATAAAGTTGGTTCAATAATCCTGTCACTTATTTTCCACACAATGGTTCTCTTCTGCTTTTCTGGTGTGTTTTGCTCCTGAGTGCCTTGATACAAATTTGTGACTCTGCTGATCAATGTGAAATCAATTATGGTTTGACACAGTAGAGTTTCAGATTTTTAAAAATTTTCAGGTGTGAGAAAGATTATCCAGGACTGTCTTCACAGTTTATTATAAATTTCTCCAGAAACATCACAAATTTCACATAATAAATGAGAAATACAGTTGTTTGTTACTGTTGTTATTTCCTCTGCAAAAACTCAAACATTACCCTCATTCATCAACTAAACTTTAATTGAATGAACTTCACAAAACCCTATCTCAGCAAGGCTCTTGTGAAATTTATTTTATGTTTTGAGGCCCTTAGCTGAAATGTGCTCTGCAGCTGCAAAATGCTCCTCTTGTCTATTGAACAAACTCTGTATCCACTGCCTGCTTCTCACACTTCAGGGTTTTTTTTCCAGATGTGGTAGAAAGTGAAATTAAACCCATCATATTCTGTGTGATGTCCTGAGGAAAAGTGCTGGGTTTTGTGCTGGAGGGATCTGTAGTACCAGCAGAAGTTGATAGCAATGATGTCAGGAAGGACTGAAAATAAAAAAAGGCTAAAGGTAGAATGTTCCATCCAGTGGAATGAAAGAATACTTTTCTGCTGTAGATGAAGAGCTGAAAGATTATTCAGGAGGAGAAAAAGTACATATAGGGGCCCTAAGGCTGATCTGTGATCCAATGCATGGATGACAGATGCCCTTGTCCAAGAAACTGAGGCACACAGCAAACGTGAAATCCTTGCATCAGTTAAAGCTGAGATAAAATCTAATATATGCAACATTGCCACATGACCTGTTGTCTCTACCACTGTCCCAAGAGAAAAAAAATGTAGACAATTAATTCTTGTGGAGATGATGGAAATATTAATCTGGGAACAGTGTCAAATGATAAATTATCTGCTTTCTTCATCAAGGTAATGAAAGATTTAGAATGGACAAAGATATTAAGCAAGGGGAACTTTCTGATTGCATGCAAATCAATGACTTGGTCGGAAAACAATTCTTCAGTAGGAGGAAACAAGCTCTTGATAATTTTTGACCTTTCACTTTGAAACATATAGAAATATTTTACAGGCAATTGCATAAAAAATCTTAGAGGAAACAGATGTGGCTCAGAATGCACAGTCCTTCAATAATTTAAGGTCTTATTAAAATCGGGCAGCGCATCAGAGAGAAGTCTGATGATAAGGGAGAGATCATAGGAGCTAATGAGTACTTAATCAACACATGAATTGTTCTACTGATACAGTAAATTAATGCATGTTCTGGTGCAGTGAGTGAGGTGTGTTCTCTGCTTCTCTTGTATTGACCACAAGTAAATAAAAAGAGAATTTACAAATCTTTACTGTGACCCAATGTGGGAGGCAAGTGGTGCATCCCCACTGAACAGTGCCCACTTTGCCACTGCAGGTTTTTCTCTGCCTGGAGTTAAATGCTGTGGTGAGAGAAGTTAGGTGTGAATATTCTCATTGTGAAACTAGTTGCCAAAGACAAACCTTGATGTAGAATAACTGGCTAGCAACTGACACTGAAATGAGCAGGGGGAAATCTGTCCTTGCAAGTGAACAGCTTTGTAAGGGATGGCCTCAAAGCTGGTCTAACCTGCGTTTCAAAGTGCGCAGGAAAAGGATGGACTCTTCAATTAGAGAGGAAAAGTTTTTCCCACTCCCTCCACAGGGACACAGCCCACCTTAAGCAGACCTGGTTCTGATGATCTCTGTGGGTTGGCAGTCCTTGAGGCTGAAATCCCACTGCTGTGTGCAGGCAGGGGTGGCCTGAGCTTACCCAAACCAGCCACAGGTGTCAAGCTCAGACTCTACACAAATCAAGTCTTTGATACCCGAGGTTGTTAATTAGGATTAGTGGCGTGGTGTAATGAGCTATCTGTTTCCAGTTGTTTCCATGCAGGATACTGCATTCCTCTTTTCTTTCCCACGCTTCTCCCCTTCCTCCACACCTCTTCCCAGCAGCTCTGCCTTGGGTGTCAGCACCTCAGACCTGCCCCACTCCTCTTTCACCTCACCCCTGTTTGTCCTGCTGCTCCAGCCCAGCAAAGCTGCCTCTGCTCCTCCCAGGACCTGCTGCTGCCCTTCCTTCCCCTCTGCTGCTGATTTATCTCCCTGCTGGCAGCTGGGATGGCTTATCACAGACAAAACCTGAGCTGGGCCAGGCAACTCAGGTCTTCTGAGTCCCCAGAGAGGCACCTAATGATTAAATATTTAATTAAAGGTGACATGATTCCTAAGGCAAAGACAGAACCACATACCTCATACCTTATTTGATATTATTAGAAAGATTTGGCCCCTGGTTTAGTGAACATAAAATAAACTTCTACAAACAAATAAATGTAGAAATGTATATCAATAAAAATACATTTATTATATCACTATATATAAAAATTATAAAATATTAATATTGTTATAGTATCAATATATCAACTTAGCAATATTATTAATGTATAAAATATTATTTTTATATTAGTGTATTAGTATATTATTAATATATCAAATAAATGTAGAAACATATATACTGGTTTGGGGTTTTTTTTGTTTGTTTTTTTCCTGCACTGGATCAGTAAGTCTTGCCCAGTCTGACTGGAACACCTTGGCTGGCCATGGCATGTTCCTGTTCTCCAAGGTACAGCTCATGTGGTGGGGATCCCTGCCCTGCTCCCAGGGAGGAGATTTGCCTGTTTGGGGACTTTGGGTCACATTTTTTGTGGTCATTTTTCATAGAATCACAGAGCATCCTGAATTGGGTGGGTCCCTTCAGGATCATTGAGGACACCCCAAGAATCCAGCCATGTGCCTGAGAGTGTTGTCCAAACACTTCTTGACCTCTTGAGTCTGTGATCACTTTCTATAAGTGAAATTAAGTATCTTGATTTGGTTTATCACCAATTTCTTCCTCTAGTGATCCCACTCTGGCTCTCCAATATTGAAGTCCATTTTAGGTGCTGCTCCATCCTTCTGCAGCTGTGTGACTGCATCTGTATGTGCTGAAAGCCAGTCCTACTCTGGAAGCTGTTAAATAGTGAATATATGAAAAAAATTCAACTGTGAGATCCATTCAAGCAGTGCTGTTTTATGCTGCCAAGCAATAGGAAAAGAGAAGGCACTGGAATCATGTACCCAAATTTTTCACAATTTCTGACAACACTGAGAATGTCTTTGGTTTCATAAATAAATGACTTGAACTGTTCTTGCCTCCAAGGCAAATCTGTGAAGTATCAAGAAGGAATGGTGTCTTGAAGACACTCTGATGGGTAAGGAGGAGATTGCTGCACTGGCACTTGTGCTCTGGAAACAAAGCAGTGCTGTTATAATTAAAGCAGCATCACCTGGAAGCAGATGAGTTAGGGGGAATACAGTGCTGTGTTTTTCTCTGAAGGAAGGAATAATTTATTATATTACTGTGATATCTTTACTGAAGGCATTTTCTCATCGGTGCTTGTCAAATCTCAATTCATAAAAGCTGATTTTTCATAGAAACCTGCCTGCTTTCAGAGCACCATCTGCTGGTGCTTCCTGGGCCCCGTGGAAGAGCTCTCAGAGCTCTCTTCCTGCTGGAGAGCTCTGTTCCTCACATTCCAGGTGTCCTAAGAGATTTAAGCCTGAACAGCAAGATATGGGATCTTGCACCTCCAGGAAGCTTTACCACCTGCAGGCATCCAAAGCAAGAAAGAAGAAGGAGAAATTTGAAGGCTGAAACAGAAGTAAAAGAGGCTTCTGAAATAACCATTTTGTAAGCAAAGTATGAATTCTTTTTGGAAGAAGATGGTGTGAATGGTGTCTGAGCCAGCAGAGTCTGTAAGCCAGTGGTGCATTGGAGCCCTGATTCACTTTGCCCTTTGACTCCCTGCCTGAACAGCCCCAAAAGGGACTGGTAAATCCTAAAAGTCCCGTTTCTGATGGCACTCCTTCTCTAATTCAGCCTTGCAGATGCTCCTACCCTGAGCTGCAAGAATGGACTTCAGCTCATCATCTTTGCACAGAGCTTTGGGTCTGGTTGGTCTGGACTTGCAGGGGTGTCCAGTGGGACTGGATTGTCCTCACATTCCAGAACCAGAACAGCATTTCTTTAGTTAGATTTCTGTTCAGTGTCCATTCATCCTGCCAGAGTCTGTTTTCTGAAGGTAATTCTTATCCACATTTTGAAAACCTTTAAAAGGAGC
>NW_005054438.1:83022-88154 GCF_000277835.1 Geospiza fortis | reverse complement strand
TGCATGATGGGGATAATTCTTCACTGGTGATTTGTGGGCTTGGCCCCTTAAGTTTTGTGTAAGCTCATCCACAGCTCTGTGGCTCTGCAGAGAAAGAGGCTGTGCTTTACCAAGTGTGAGCAAATGTGCTTAACAGACTTTGTGTTGAACTTGTCAGATTTTCAATTACATCGTTTGTTTAATGCTTTATTGCCTCTCATCCCTGCTCAAATATAATTTATTTCCTTCATAAACACAAATGAACTTGCCACATTTGAGGGAAATCAATGATGACTGATCAAATGTATATGTATGAGATAATTATAGGTCTGAATTGTGTTGATGTTGTGAAAGAATATTTATGTGGGTTCTAGCCTTGGACCTGTAGGTGGGTTATGAAGGTCTAGTGACCTTTTCTCAGTCAAAGTTATCTTTTAAACCATAGCACAGGATGTCCTGTGCCTCCAAAAAAAACTGAAGAACTCTTCTATTTCTAGCCACAAACTTATCTAAATGCTTTGAAGGATTTAATACCCATATTTTAATCATGTTGATGACTTAGTTGTTTTTAGAAAGAAAACTCTAACTGAACTCTATGGTACAAAGTCATCAAAATGTCTCCTAAAAATACCTACAAAGCAGTTAATGTTCTTTCTAGCCTTTAAATGTGCCTGAAGACTTAACACTGCATTAAAGAAATGAAGTACAATTAGGGTGTAGGATTATGTGGAGATATGAAGTAAAAGAGGCTTCTGAAATAACCATTTTGTAAGCAAAGTGTGAATTCTTTCTGGAAGAAGATGGTGTGAATGGTGTCTGAGCCAGCAGAGTCTGTAAGCCAGTGGTGCATTGGAGCCCTGATTCACTTTGCCCCAAAAGGGACTGGTAAATCCTAAATGTCCCGTTTCTGATGGCATTCCTTCCCTACCTCAGCCTTGCAGATATTCCTACCCTGAGCTGCAAGAATGGACTTCAGCTCATCATCTTTGCACAGAGCTTTGGGTCTGGTTGGTCTGGACTTGCAGGGGTGTCCAGTGGGACTGGACTGTCCTCACATTCCAGGTGTCCCAAGAGAATTAAGCCTGAACAGCAAGATGTGGGATCTTACACCTCCAGGAAGCTTTACCACCTGCAGGCATCCAAAGCAAGAAAAAAGAAGGAGAAATTTGAAGGCTGAAACAGAATCTGTTGGGAGGATGGCTATGGTAGGTCAGCTTGTGAATCCACATAAATTGTTATTGAGCCAGGTGCCACAGTTTTGGCACTTAGATTGTATATAATTATTTTACAATACTGCTGTGAGGTGGTGTTATCATTTTAAGGATGGGATCTCTTTGTTTCAGGGATAGAGGTGCTTGTGCAATCAGGTAGGATATCTAAAATGCAGAAGAGAATGGAATTGCTATCATCTACATCCCAGTTGCACAATAAATCCTTTGCTGCACTTAGTACAGTGAGTTTGGTGTGCCACTTCAGCTGACTGAAGTACAGCTGAGCTTCTCAAATACTTCGCTGTGATTGTGCAGAAATCTGTTCCCAAATGTCAGTCCCAACAGTGAATTTAGAGGGCTTGAGGTGGAACACAAGTACAGTACTTGTCTTTCATCCTCTGTCAAATTCTGTGTGTGTAGGTGGCAAGCTCAAGCAGCACCTGCCAACTACTTACTGGTTATTGGCTTGGGACAGAGCTGTTTACATTTAGTTCTGAGGCATCCATTTGTGTGCTGCTTTGTATTGCTTTCAGAATTGTACTGACAATCATGAAATTTTAGGTTCAACCAAGTACACAGTCTCAAAGCAGGAGTTCTAATTTAAAACCACTTTGTAATCAACAAAGAAAAATTGGTCTGAAATCAGTTACCAATGCACAGCTTGGTGGCAGGACTATATTAAGATATGCAGTGTATCAGCCACTGAGTGCACAGGAGACACTAAAGAATTATATTAACATTTTCCAGACTGGCTTTTAGAACAAGGGTTTAACAGCTTGGGTTGTGCCCCCAAGGTAGTTGTTGAGACCTGAACTCTCATCAGAACATACAGTCCCTTATGCTTCAAGGGGGATGAGCACACAAGGGAATAATAATAATAATAATAATAATAATAATAATAATAGTAATCTGTTTTCTGTGCCATGTTCAGAGAGTGTGTCTTAGCTGATAGTTACAAAAATGAATCTGTTAGCTGGTAACACTTTCCTCATTCTTGCCCTTTTGGTATCACATGCAAAATTAGCTTCTGATTTCTTTATAGTTTTATTTATGTGTGTTGTGACCAGTGGGTCCCTCTCCTCAGACTCTGTTGCTGATGTGCAGTGTGCAGTCACTTTCTGCACAGTCACTGCAGTCCCCAGCTTTGTTTTGAACATTGTGTTCATCCCTATCAAGATCCATCTTCCCTCCTCTTGTTGATGTATCTGTCTAAAGGGTATTTGGCATGCCTTGGGTGGTTGGTGTTAATGTACATTAATTGCACAAATAATACAACATTTCCTTACCTACCTTCCCTGCCAGAAAAGAAGTTTGCTTTGTTTGCTTGCAGTCAAGGTGATGCCAGATTTGCTGAATCTTCCATTTGTGAATTTGCATTTTGAAAACGTCTTTACTCAACAACTACCAAAACTTTGTCACAGAGCTTTTACATGAGGAACATTTTGAGGTGTTTTCTTCCTTAAATCAAGTGGTATCAGATTTGACAGTTATTGGAAAGATCTTATGCCACGTTAAAGAGGCTTTTTTGGAAAACTTCTTCCAAAAAAAAAAAAAAAGTGGCTTGCCACACAATTTGATTACCATGAATTATCCTGAGGCTTAGGTTGACTTGAACCAGTTGAGTGGAAAGCAGAAATCACCTTGGAGCCAAAGCAGGTAGCTGTGAGTCTTGCCCATGATAAGTTAATTTCTCTATATTCATCTCCAAGTGTAATTCATTCCTAATACTTTGCGTATTGATGTATGACAGAAAAGACAGAGTTTTGTCTCCTATTTGAGACAAAAGGCGATTTTTCAACTGCCCCTTCCTAAGGGATTGTTGAAATCACCGTGGAGGTGTGTGGGATCCCTGGTGCCAAATAGAGGAGGATTAGAGAGGGAGGGGCTGCCAGGACCCTGCAGTGCCCCTGTCCTGAGCTGCAAGCTGGGAGCAGGGAAGAATCTCCCCATCCTTGTACCCAGGATCTCTCTGGCACAGGGGAAGGCAGACAGGAAGAGATCTGGGACAAGAAGTTGTGGTGGGAGCCAGGCAGATGCCATATGCCTTCCTTCCTCTCTGTGCTTCCATAAACTGTGCCCAAGGGCTTGGTTTGCCACAGGGAAGGCTCAGGAGGTTCTGCCAGAGCAGCTCTGGATCAGGCAGGGAAGGTTGATGGCTGCATCTCCTCACTGATGCTCTCTTGCTGCCTGGTAACTTGTCTGCTCATTTCTGCGCTGCCAGATACCTTGTTCTGGGAGATGTCTTTTCATTTCTGAATCTGTGTGGGAAACAGCCCCATCTGTGGCAGTTTTGAAGAGGTGTTGTCACATCATAAGGTGCAGTTCTGGCTTTTGAATCAAAGCCTAATGCTCCAAGCACATACGCACCATTTTACATGTCTGAACAGCACTGTGCTTGTTAAATATGAATATTTCCAGAACTGCTGCCCAGTTCTGCAGATACAGCATTCTAAGATTATCCATTTGCTGTCTTTCCATCAGCTGTGTTCATTGCAGGAATGGAGATTATCTATCTGCCAACCATGGAAAGCTCTGAAAGTCAAGCTGTGTCCTTTCTTGTGAATCATCACCTGTAACCTTGACTCAGCAGTCACAGGGGAGCACTTAGGCCATGGTTAGTGTGTATTCTTCTGATCTAAAAGATTCTCTGTGGTGCTGTGTTATTTATTATTTCTTTAATAATGCTTATGTAGAATCCTACCCGTAATCTTTAGTTCCATGGAGCTAAGGGAATAAAACAGTGGAAAATTATTTTTAGTCTGTTCAGAGAGGATGATCTGACATTAAATATATTTTGAATGGAGATATATGTCCAAATATCCATATATCCATATATCCATGTATCCATTTATCCATATATCCATATATCCATGTATCCATGTATCTATATATCTATATATCTATATATCTATATATCTATATATCTATATATCTTTTGAAGAAATATCACTTTCCCAGCTATAGTTAACTGAAAATCAAAATAATATATTGCTTTGAGGTGTCAGCTTTTAGTTCCAGTGAGATATGGTGTTCTAGCTGGAGGAGGAAATGTATGAGTGTGAGCTGGGTGTGAGAAGAATACTTCAAGAGATGGTTTTCTTCATTATTTAATATAGTTTTTGGATATTCTGTGATTATTTATAACTATAAAAAGTGTGTTTTGCATCAAAGGCAATTATGCCAGTTAACAGCATGCTCAGGCTATGATAATTGACTGAACAATCTTATAATACTTTGCCCCTTTCAAACCTGTTGCTTGGATACCACTTTCTTTGAACTATTATGTACCTTGCTGAAAATTAAATAGTAAAGAAAAGGTTTTAGCAGCTCTTTCCTTGCTCTTTTGCATAACCTCTATATTATAAAATACTTTCAGAAGTGGAGACAAAGGGTTGGGGCTTTCTGGCAGCAAAGTACTGACAGAAACAGCTGGAAAATGCAACTCGTACAATCTGAATTCAAACCTTTGTTTTCTAGATATGTTGGGGGTTTTTTTCTTACATGCAAGCTTTTCTTTCCTTTTCCAAGAGAATTTGAACTTGAGATGCAATGAAGCAATTCTCAAATTGCAGTCATCCAAAAGTAACTGGATAATGCATCCAGGTAAGTCTCCCACTAATGAGAAGGATTTGTTCCCTGCTCAGCTTTGCTTACTCACTAAAATATGTAATCTAAAATTGTCTAGTGGCATTTGTGATTTGGAGGTTTTATATAATGAAAGGTATTTTTCTTCTCCATCTAAATGCCAGGTATTCTATTATATCCTGCCATGAACTGCTGTGATTTCTTTAAGCTGTGAGCAGCTGCTTTATCTGCATGCACAATCCTCTCAGAAACAGCAGAAGTGTCTTGTTCAAGGGCTTAGATCTGCCTACAGGACTCATTTGCTGGACACCTCCAGGTCTATCTACCTAGTTTCACTTCACTCTGATGCACATGAGA
>NW_005054438.1:81608-82991 GCF_000277835.1 Geospiza fortis | reverse complement strand
AGTCTTTAGAATCACCTTTTTCTGGGATCATTTTACCATCTGAGTTGAGTTTAAACTGAAGACTCAAGTTATGTGATATTGCTAGCAGAAAACACGAACGCTTTCAGGTGAAGGTCCAACCTCTGAGCAGGGAAGTCACTTGTTTACAGGAAAGATGGTGACTCCAGCCCTCTAACTCCTGTTGGACCTAGATTAGGAGAAGAGATATTTATTAGAGATTTGTCCCAATGAGGATGGCCTTTTCTGCTCACTGGAAGGCAAGGAAAATCTGTGTGTTCCCTGTGACCCTGTGCCTGGGGAGGGTTGTCCTGCCCCAGGAGAGACCCTGTGCTCCTCCCAGAGAGGTGCAGGGATGACTGCCAAGGACTGGCACAGACTGGATTTTGAGAAGCAGCGCCTCCCACAGTGAGTGAAAAGTCAGGACTTTGGTGCAGCTCATTGCTCCAGTGGGTGATGGGGCAGAGCTGCAAACACAGCTACAGTCCAGCTGTCTCCTGTTTCAGCTCCTCTCTGCTTCCTGTCATCACAAAAGTGAGCAGAAGCAGAGGGGAAGTTCTTATCTGGGTACAGGGTTGGACCACAGACATCCCCCAGTCTGGATCTGGGGATTTGCCTTGATCTCTAATGCAAAGGGAATGTTTTGTAGCTTTATGTTCATGGCTGAGCCATTCAGCAGCACTGCTGAAGTGACTCACAGCAGGGCTGAGATTGTGACTCACTGCTGCATCCTTTCTGGAAAGACACTAATCCTCCTTTCCTGCTGCTTGGGCTGCTTTGGGAACCACAACATTAAGCACTGAAAGGCACATTTATTAAATGACACATGCCAGGACTGGGTTTTGTTTGTAATAGTGAGGCAGTGCTTTGTGGCCTCTCTGCTGTTGACTAGACACTGACACATCTGGCACCCAGGCACCAGAGGATGGAGGGATCTGGGCATTTGTTTCCCTGGTTAGACCTGGGTGTCAAGCCTATTTCAGTCAGTGAGTCTTTGGGCTGAAATCCAGAGTTTTCTTAACTACCAACATCTGTCAGGTGTCAGCTCCCTGAATCCACCCTTCCTGGTCATGCTATTTTAAGGCACTTGTATTTTAAATACTACTACTACTACTAATAAAACCCTTATAGATTTTTCTCTGAGTAATTTGTCCTCAAGGGACTTGGAAGCCCTCAGGTTTCTTCCTGACCAGTGACAGGATGTGGTTTATCCACTAGGAGTCATCCAACCTTTTGCCACACAGGCAGTCTGGCCAAAAGCCTTTGGGATTGCTGGTGGAGCAGAGGAGCTCTGCCCTATGAATGTAGTAAGTGGTAACTCTGCTTCAGCTGATTATTGGTGCAGCTCTTGCCCTAAAGTGGGAGATTTCTGTTCTAAACCAACAT
>NW_005054438.1:78773-81589 GCF_000277835.1 Geospiza fortis | reverse complement strand
TGCCTTTCATGTTGACAGATATTTGAAGAAGGTGTCTTTATCAGAGCTTATCTCCCTGGCTCCAGTTACAGCAGAGAGAACAGGCATTGCTGGGTGTGATTTACCTGACATGCTTGATTTTCCTTCCTTAGGATGAAGCAATTATGTCCTGGGAAGCAGGATGAAGCAGTTATGTCCTACCTGTTTCTCTCAGTAATTTGTAAAATAGCTCTTGGAAGAATCTGTAGTGAGTCAGGTGACCAACACCCACATTTACTCAATAAATAAGCTCTCAAATGATATTTATCCATGGAAATGCCAATTAACTCTGTTACCACAACTCTCTCCCAGGGCTTGGACTTTGCATATTTTTAAAACTAATTAGGGGTATGGTAATTTAGGGGTTTTTTTAGCCAGCAGAGTTATATGTGTGTGGTTTCTTCTTCCTTGAGAGAGGGAGGCACATTTGTACCACTGTCCAGCACTGGTGTGGCTGCACTGATTCACTCAGCTGTGCCAGTGTTTCTAATTATAGCTGTTAAAAAATTGTAGAAGGTTTTCAAATAACTCCTCTGTGCAAGTACCTACACACCCTAATCAATAGAGTCGCCTGAGCTGGAGGAGTGACCTCTGCCTTGAGACTCATTAGGGCACCAGAATGTGCAAGTTTCAACAATTTCTATTCTTAAACTATGAAGGGATGTGAGGCAGGTTCCTTTCTGATGAATGTAATGTTTGCTTTGTATAGTAAAAAGTTTAGAACTCTTGAAATAAAAATTATTGCAAATCAAATACAAGTTTTTCAGGGTGAGAGGGTTCTTCATTTTCTGCTTGTTGCTGAAGTTTTTGAATACTGTTTTCAGCGTGAACATTGATAAAATTAAAAACAGCCTATTTTTTTTCTTAACAAATATCTTTTATTAAACAGAATGGTGGTAAAGAAAGTGGTGGTAAGGCAAAATCAGTCTCAGCAACAGTTTCATTTTTTAAGCTTTCTGCTGTTACATGAAAAAAGTGTAAAATTGAAATCAATATTAATTTTAAAATATACTCTCCCTAAAATATTAAATAAGGATGTAGTTTTAAAGCAGGAAAAGTATAAGGTTGGTATTTTACTGAAGTGCTACTCAGCCCTGCTTCATGTGACAGGTGAAATTGGAGGCTGGGCATGAGCCAGGCAGGGATGGTCAGGGCTCCCTGTGAGCCTGAAGGGGGCTCACAGGGTCCTGCTTCCTACCAGGGATTCATATGGATTTTGTTTTCACATGAACCATGTGAAGGTGGTGTAGCAGATGTTGGACTTCCAGCCATTAACAATTTCCACCTTTGATGGCACAAGGCAGTTCCATCCCACAGAAACACAAGTTCACTTGAATTCCCACGCTGCCCATCTGCCTGCATTTCAAAGTTTGCTACCTTATTAACTGGTGAAATATGTTCATTATAATAGCAGCAATGAGAAGCATTTAAGTGCACCTCAAGCAGTTAAACCCCAAAGATTTAAATCTGCAACACCCATCTGCTCCTAACTCAGGAACTCACATAAAATAGGAAGGTGCAAAGGATTCCTATATTAAGTTTTGCAAGCACTTGCTTTCAGCCTTGGGGACATTGGAATTTCACTTGGAAGTGCAAGACAAGCCAACTTTTAATGTTTTTTTTGTCTTCAGTGTGACTGGGCATTACAAGTTCATGGGTACTGCTATTTTTGCTCAAGCTGATCATTTAGTTCTCAAAGCACTCTAAGATCTCTCCAAGTTCTAGAAAATTTAGGTTCAGCTCTTTTCTCTATCTCAGAATTATCAGTGGTGCCTATCTGAACTGCAAGTCTATTTTGTGACAAAGGTGGCCATATTGAATATTAACTTTAAAAATAAAAATTTGGTCTGTAACTCCGAAAGTTTGGAGATGTTTCCTTGCAGATTAAAATAATGCATCGTTCAAAACACAAGTCTTAATGACTGAGTATATTTGTCCTGCCTAAAATATGTGTAGGACTATTCAAATTTTAAAAATAAGATTTTTCTTTAAGACTGTGGAGAAACTCCTCCTTCCCTTCAAGAGGCAACATGTCCTCTAGTGGAAGACATCTTTCTTTTAAACAGCAAATAATATTTATAATAAATGTCTAGGTTTGGAGAATGCCTTGGTTGCTGGAGCTGCCACTTTTCTGAGCACTGTGAATTCTGAGCTTTTAAGTAGCTGAGAATTATTTTTAAAAAGGATGCTTCCATTGTAATCAGTTACGTTTTCCTCCCTTCAAAATCTATGTTATCAACAAATAAACGAAAAGATTCTGTCAAAAAAGTAATAAATGTTTGGTTTCTTCTCTGATTTGTTTTTCATTTGGGATATTTCTCTTGTGCCTGTAACTGCCTTTTCTGCACAGAAAGATACCATGATCTGGTGGCTCAGGTGTTGTCTTGCACCCAAAAATCCTGGGTTCTCTCCCCACAGGTTTCCCAGCTATTGCATCAAAGAAATGGCAGCAACAAAACCAAAAAGGGATGACTCTCACTGCTGAAAAAATCAGTATAAAAATTAATTTGCCCATCTTTGATACCAAGTTTTTCCTCAACACCTACCCTAAATGCCTTTGCTGCAAGGAGGGGTGGATGTGTCATGCTTGTTGCAAGGCTGTGTCAAGGCAGAGTTTGTGGAGTTTGTTTCAGAGCTGTTTTAATCTGTTCTGGAAGTCTGTTTCTTGCCACAGAAAATCTAATCACACTGTTCTCTGCACGAGTCGTTTAGAGAATCCCTCTGTATCTTTCAACATGGAAATTCTCCTTGCCCTTCCACTGCCTAGCAGGGCAGGCTGGAAAACTCAGCAGGAGGAG
>NW_005054438.1:71598-78763 GCF_000277835.1 Geospiza fortis | reverse complement strand
ATGATTTTTTTCCCCCATTTCTGCACTTAAATCTTGTTTTTTGGTGGTTTGCAGATACATCTCTTGCTTCCCACATAAATTCCAACAGTATGACCAGATGTCTGCTTGGTTTCTCTCACCACCCTTTACAGCCCTAATCCGAAATGTTTTTAACACCAGCCACGAATGGATCGTGTGCTCGTCATGCAAATTACCCCAAGCAGATAGCCAAAACATTATCTCATGCTGGCCTGGATGTTACAGTGCTGAAATGCTCCCTCAGGATCCTGGGCAGATGTCTCTGGGCTTTCTGACTGTTCTCTGGGATGGGCAAAGTCAAGCCTCAGCCATTTCCCCCTGTAGGAAATGTCTTGTTGGAATGGAGGCTACTGTAAGAACAGAAATATATTTCTTGGTTGCATCTTCACCCAGAGGGATGCAGATACCAGCCACAAAAGATGTCCCTGAAGAGGAAGATTTCATTTAAATGGCTTATAGGAGGGAGAAGGTGATCATGTTGGTTTCATTCCAGCTGTTTGGAAATCCTGCCACCTTTGGGGCTGTTCTGCCTGTTGGCAGTGGGAGCAGAACAGTCCAGGGCTCACAGGCAAAACTGAAGAGCACAAGGTTTTTGCCTTAAGAATCTGAGTCTTTCACTCACCTTGATAAATTCTTGAAAGTTGGGTGCTGGGCTTTGAAACCCACCTAGGTAGGTGCTCTGCTCACCTACCACTGGCCTGCTCATCGTCCTTATTATTTTTAATTTTTTTAATGTGTATTTTTCTATTTGTAAAACTTTAAACTTCGTTAAACTTTCTGAGATTCATGGTTGGAAAGTGCTGCTTACTTAAAAATTGAGTTGTTCTTTCTGCTATTCGATTTTTTTTTTCCCAAGGCCTGGGTGAGATTAGAAGTTTGAGTTTGCGTGCAGAAGTTGTATTATTTGTTTGGTTTTGTTTTCCTAACCACTTCCACATGCAATCAGGTTTTATTGCCAGCTGCTCTCCATGGTTGGTCTCTGGGGAGTGTAGGCTCCTGTTTGTTGTTAAACTCATAACAGTTGGTTAGTTTAACTTTTTTCAAATGTTAATTTGTCAGGTTTGGGTTTCCACCAGTTGTCTTTACCCAGCCAGAGGTGGGCAATGGAATAAGCAATGATGTGTAGAAAGGGATCATCAGAACCTCAAATTCCTGTAGAGGGAGAAATGGGCAAGTTTATCACCATTCTTGCATTCTTTCTATATTTAAATTAAGTGTAGTGGAATTTTTCACTTCCCACAGAGCAGGAACATGAAATTTCATTTAATTAATAAAAGAAAGATTTTTATTTCACAATTTTAAACAGAAGAGGACAGGGCTGCCTGTGATGATTGCAGCAGGGAGCCTGTGAGCCCAGACATGCTGCTCACCAGGGAAGCTCCCAGGGAGGCCAGGAGCTAGCAGGAAACCAGCCAGGTTTCCCTAGGAAGTGTGTTTGCTCGCTGTTAGAAGATTTGATTCAATCAATCTGTTCCTGCAGAATATATATGCATATTTTTCAGGAACTGGCATTTTCCTATGGAAAAAAAAAAAAAAAAGAAAAAGTCTTGCTGAGTTAAAATTGGAGATTAGTGAGCATGCTTTTCTAGCTGCATTGGTGAGAAAGCCACGTGTACTTTGTAAATGCATGTAAATGTATGACAATCTAACATACAGTTAGGCAGCGGTACCAGACGTCTAAAATGCAGCCTATGGATGACATAAATTATCCTTAAGGATTTTTTTACTGTTATCTGTCCACCTAAAGACTATTTGTCAGAACCCAGGACATCCCTCTGGCTGTCCAGGATGGCCAGGACCCCTGCCAGGGGCTCAGAGACCCTGACACAGAGCCCAAGATGCCCCTGTGGTTTTGATTATGACCCGTGGAGCAAATTACCAGCCTTAGATGAAGATCTGCAGGCCACAACAGTTTAAGTAGGATGATAGTGAATTTATCAAGGGGTGAAAAAGTAGATTTTGGGGTTTTTGGTATGGGGGTTCAGGGGGCAAGATGGAGGGATTTGGGCGTGTCCAGCCTTTCTCCTCCTTCTTCTTGGCCTCCATCTTCTGCTGTGATGTTAGCAGTTTTAGTTTAGAGTAGAAGCTCAGTGTCTAACATAGGTGATAGGTATTAGAAAGTAATTGTAAACATTGTATACGTAGTTTTTAGTATAAACACATAACACTGCCCCGGGAGAGGCAGAGTGCCCGGACTGTCTTGCTGAGCGGACCTCGGCTGGACAGGAGAAAGAATTTTATAGATAAGGAACCATAAACAACCTTGAGAATGAGAACTGAAGAGCTCTGACTCCTTCTTCAAGCACCGGGCTGGGAAAAGAGACTTTCTAAATTTCTTGCGGTCACTCTGACCAGCAAGAGATCCCAAGACAACCATTGGGATAATTTTCTACCTTGCAGGGAGAGGCTGTGTGGAAATGAGACACCAGAGAAAGCAAAAGAAGAAGCCCAAAGCAGTTATGGTGAGAACATGTGTAGCCTCTTCAACTTTGCATATTCAGTGTGACAGCTGGGAGTCCTGTGCATTTCTCTGTGGAATTTATTCTTTTTAGCCAACCTTCTGATTGTGGGCTTGACTCCATGGTGCCAACAGCTGGAAGACTTGAGGAACTGGGTGTCTGCTCTGGATTTAAGCATCAGTTATTGGTACCAGCTGACAGAGCCCTGAGCCCTGGCTGCTTTTTCATCAGCTGTCCCCAGACAGATGACAATGGTTTGGAGAGCAGTGGCCAAGCTGCTGTGGTGCCAGCATGGGCACCACAGGAGGGACAGGGTGGGGCTGGAACAAAAGAGGGTTTGGGGCTGAGTAGGGTAGCATGGCCCACGTTCAGCCCCTCAGGAACTCCCACTGGGTATTCCAGAGGATGGCACATGGAAGGGCTTCAGTGAAATCAGGACAGAATGTCTGACCCCGGGCACCAGACAGGAGCTGAAGCAATTTCTCCTGTCCTGGCAGGTATAATGGACAAAGGTCTGTGGCTCCCATGTACTATTCAGTGTCTGGGAATTTAAACACCACCAAGACCAGATTTTTTTTTCACACAGGCTGTTAAGCAGAGATGAACTATTGGAAGGGTTTGCATATGGACACCTTTCTACCCTGTACTGGCTCAGAAGAGCCTCTGTAGGTAAGGAAGGAAAGGGTTTAAGTCCTGAGTGAGCTCTGGAGATCCTGCAGCATTTCCTACCCTTTCCCTCCTAATCTTGCCCTGTTGCTGTGGCTGTAGGCTTTTCTAGAGGAAAAAAACTGTGTTTACATGGGGCTACACATCCAGTGCTCCAGCTCCATTTCACAGGGAGGGAAGAGGAGCTGTGGTGGTGGAGGATGAAGCCTGTCCATGGCCCCGTTTGGTGAGGCAGTGTGGGTGGGAGGAGCAGGACTGGAGCAGGACTGGAGCTCCAATTCTCTGTGTGTGGAAGTGATGAGAAGTCTGATCCCAACAGACAGAGCAGTGTCACTGCTGATGTGAAGGCTTCACTATTTAACAATTAGATAAAATCATCTAGCTTCTAGACGCAGGAAATAAAAGACTGCTTGACTTTCTGAATTTTTACCTGTGCAAAGCTGTTTCCCTCATTGTCCTGGTTGAAGAGAGCTGTGTTTAGTCCTCAGCTGGAAGTTGGTTTGTGTTTTAGTGGAAACACTTTGGAAATACCTTGTCCCATAGCACTGAGCCCCACCAGTGACTCAGTGCTGACTCAGAAGAGAAGGTTCCACCGCTGAATCAGCCACAGAGCTGTGGGACAAGGCGAGGTTTTCCTTGGCTCTGTCCATCCAAACTGTGATCAGACCTGCAGATCCTCTCAGCTTGTTGGGTGGGATGAAGTCACAGCTCAAGAGGCTGAAGTCACATCAGAACATATTTGTAATGAGGAAAAAAAAAAAAGAGATTTTCACAGACTTGGTTGTTTGTCCAGGGTGTAGAAGGAGGTGTGATGCAGGACACCTGGATTTGCAGCTCTCTGGATGCTTATTTTAGAATTTTCTAAAGGGAAATCATCATTCACACTTCAGAAATGAGAAGACACAGGTACTATTTGGGGTCTTTGAACTGAAATATTAAGTTATTTTTGTGATTCAGATTCTATTTTCCCTGCATGAGTTGCCTTCACAATGCCTTCAAAAAATGGTGGGGTTTGACTTTTGTGGACTTGTTTATTTTTTTAACTCACATTATATCAGCTGCAGTGCTTCTCATAGGGAGCAGTGCAAGAAGCTAAAAGTTACTTTATGACTATGTAAGAGCTGGTATATTACTCATCTTTCTAAAATAAAAGTTGTATAATGAATTAAATGGAATGATACCGAAAGAGGTAATTTTAAATTGAAACTTCACAAAGAAATTTTGTCAGATCTGTTATTCTGCCAAGAATTTCCCTCCAAAAGTGCCTGGGAGAAGATCCTTACAGTATTTGACTGCACCTGCATGGAGTGGGCTCCTTCAGCAGCAGAATAAGTGAATCCTGTCCCTCTCACTCCTGCCATCTGTGACTGAAGCAAAAAGAGTTGAATATTTTCTCCCTATTTATTTACTGCCATGATACATTTTCACTGGGACACTGCTGACCCTGTTGTCATCTGTTTTTGGTACTGGGCTGCCACACAGTGGCCTCCTTCAGAAACCTGGAGAATGGGAGGAGGAAGGGGAAATATCAAGTTGATAACAAGGATGAGCAAGTTCAAATGTCATGATTCAGTTTACAGTGTCTGTTAATTCTTACTGGGTGGGGAAGCAGAGTTTTGTTTTGTACAGTCCAAACAACAAGAAGAAACAAACATGAGAACACAGAAAAAAGAGGTAGGAAACCCCCGAGTTAACTAACAAAAAGTTATTTCAAGAAATTTATAAAGGAGCTTGTATGAAAGTAGAAGAGTTTTCTCTGATTTACTAATACGTACTTTCTTTTCTTTGCTACTTCCTCTTTTTTCCCTAGATACAGACAGCTAAAATTTAAAGCTTTTCCTTTTAGATGAGCTCATGTTGGGAGGATGTTCAGGGTGGAGGTTTGGTTTTGTGCTGCTGGTAGATTGAAGCACAGCCCCTCCTCAGGCAGCAGAGAAATCCTATTTTGATCCAGACCTGGAACCTCTGCGATTTTAAATTTCAACTCAAGTGCACCCTCATGCAGATTCTGCTTTTTTAGAGTGTCTTAGAATGGTTTGGGGGCAAAAAGGACATTAAAATCCATCTTGTTTCAAGCTGCCTGTCATCAGCAGGGGTGCACACACTGTCCCAGCTGGCTCAGAGCCCCATCCAGCCTGGCCTTGAACGCTTCCAGGGATGAGGCAGCCACAGCTTCTCTGGGCACCCTGTGCCACCAGGAGGGAGTGGGAATGGGGTCTGCTTCATCCATTAGGATCCTTCCTGGATTATTACTTTGTAACTTTATAAAATGCATGGGTTTTTACTGACTCATATGCTGAGATTTTGACACCCTTCATTCCCCTCATGTCTTCCCCATCCCTGTGAGAAGAAATCCGTGGCAGGGGGTCAGTCCTGGAGGCTTCTAATGCACCTGACCCTGACAGCCTTCTGTGACAAATAATCTGAGGCAACAGAAAATCTGACAGTGAGAGGCTCTCTGATTTTCTGACATTCCAAATATGCACTTCAGACCATCAGGAACCCTTAAATGAAAGGCAGGATTTAGGAAGTTTGCACTTCAGTGGTGTTACGTGCCTGCAGTCAGACAAGTTGTGTTGGTTCATTAATATGAATTATTGCCAAGTAAGGAAGCAGAAAGACAGGAAAATTAACTCTGTCTGTAAGAAAAGACAGCTTAAATCTTACAAATACTTGCATGTGATTATATTTCAGGTTTAGATCCATTATTTTATGTATTCTTCTCTGATAGGAATGTTCTGTACCTGCTTGTTCTCAGAATAAGCATCCTGTGCCCCTGGGTTTGTCATAGCGTGAGGAGTCTGATGTTGTTTACAGTAGGTGGATGTGAAATATATTTCTGTAAAAGCTCTGGGATCTTCATTTCAACACCTGCACGCTAGTGCTATTAGAGTGCTGAGTGCTTCCTTGGTGAAATTATTGCTTGCTTTGTCATTGTGCTTATAGGGCTGGTTTTATTTTGTCATCAATTCCAGCGCAGGCAGAGAAGCACAAGTGACTGAGGCAGTTGATGCCGGCAAAACTGTCCCTACTTGGGGAAAATTTATTTAATCTAACTTACTGTGAATTAACACAAACTTCTGGTCACCTTGGTTCTGGTGTTGAAAAAAAAGAAGGACAAAATAGATCAAACAAACACTTTGGTAAAAATCCTTCCTGCCCCTTCCCCAGGCTCAGCAGCAGTTTAATCAGCATTCACAGGAGCAGAAACCTGGATGTAACAAATGAGAGCAAAATTGCAACTGCCATAAAGGGACGTGGTGGGGCACCAGCTTTCCTAGATGTGTATTTTCAATAAAAGCAACCACTTTCTGCAAGCTTATAGATGTCTCTTAATGGTCTGTTTATCTGAGAAATGGAGAACAGGTTAATTTTGAAAGGAAAACTCCATGCTGGGAAAGTATGTGCACTCAAGATCCCAAAAGGAAATATACAGAGGAAACAAAATTCTGCATTTGAGTGAGTGAGGTTTTTGAGGGCCCCCCTCATGGAAATCCCAGTGCAGTTAGCCAGAAAAGAGATTATCAGAAAAATTTGATGAATTTTTTATGTGGAAATATGCCCATGTGGTATCTTTTCCAAGAAATTTCCAAAGAATAAAATAAAATAAAATAAAATAAAATAAAATAAATGTAAGAAGAAGAAGAAAAAGAAAAAGAAGAAGAAGTTTCCTCTTTGGAAAATGTTTCAAAAGAATAAGATGAAAGGTGCAAAAAGAAACGGCATATTTTGCTTGAAATTTCATTTCATCTTTTATAAATGTTCTGTTAGTAAAAATGTGATGAAACTTTCAGCACAGAGAAAGAAATTTTAAGCAGGAAGAAGAGCAAAGCCTTCAGTGTGTGTTGAATTGCAACTGTCATTAATGATTTTCAAAATGGAATAAAAAATTAATGTTTTATGAATTAATGAATTATATTTAATTCCTGAATTAAATCTATATAAATTTTTATATATTATATATTTTATATATAAATTTAATATATAATATATATATTACATATAAATATATTTATATTTAT
>NW_005054438.1:1336-71497 GCF_000277835.1 Geospiza fortis | reverse complement strand
AATTTATTTTTATATAAATATATATAAAATTGATATATAAATATATCCACCAATTTCCTATAGTTCCATTTGTTAAATAATATAAGAACAGTGTATCTAAATTAAGCAGTAAAACATTTCTTGAAAATAGTTGAAAATTCCTAGTTATTCTTTTTTAAAGAAACAAATTTCAGGGTTTTTATTCCATGGGAAACTTTGGAAATCATCTTTTCCTTTGAGAGTAAAACTTCATTGAAAAAGGTGGAATTTCCTACAAAATAAATGCTAGATTTTGAGAAACTTTAGCTCAGAGTTTGAAAGATGGTCACAAAAATGTTGAGTTTCCTGCTGGAAACTTCTGGGAACTGAGTCCTGAAATCTATGGGCGCTAATAAGAGAATTCTTGTCTGGCTGAAAAAAGAAAAAGAAAAATCCTATCACTGGGAGCTGAAACATCTTTGGAGGTATCGCTCAATGTGCCCTCTGAAATGCTCATCCCCTGGGTTGTGCTTGGAGCCCAGAATTTTTGGTGAGGTGTGTTGGGGAAGATGGAGTTTATGACACCCATATGAAAATCCTACTGGATGAGGGAGAGTGTGTTTGTGTGGGAATCCTGCAATCCCAGCTGATTTAGGGCCCTGCTCCTGCCATGGCATCTCCTTCATGGGAGTCTTGAAAGGTTTGGAAAACATCTGCCAGATGTGTTCTGGGTGCAGGGGATCCCTCCTAGGTGGAGGGAGAGGACAGTAAATGAACTGTGAATATTCTGTTTTATGTCCCATCCCAGGTGTCACAGCAAGGGGATATCTGGGGCCTCTCACCTGTGTTGTTCTGTGTCACAGACATCTTTTATGAAAAATTCTTTCCTTAGGATTTTTCCTCCTGAGAAGCTGAGAGGCCTCAGGAACAAAATGTAAACAATGGTTATCTGCTGCTGTGGAATGCAACAGGTGCATCTGTGATTGGTCTCATGTGGTTGTTTCTAATTAATGGCCAATCACAGTGAGCTGGCTCGGACTCTCTGTCGAAGACACAAACCTTTGTTATTAATTCCTTTTTTTCTATTCTTAGCTAGCCTTCTGATGAAATCCTTTCTTCTATTCTTTGAGTATATTTTTAATATAATATATATAATAAAATAATAAATCAGCCTTCTGAAACATGGAGTCAGATCCTCGTCTCTTCCCTCGTCCTAAGACCCCTGTGAACACTGTCACAGTTCTGGGGTGCCTGCTGCTGAATTTGGCTGGATGTGGGTTATTTCCAGTGCTGTATTGCCAGGTTTTTGTTGGAAACATGTCCTTTCAAACCATACCTTCATCAGTATCCTGGGGCACTGCTCCAGTCCTGCTCCTGCCCTCTCCCCCAGGAGATGCAGAGGTTTCTCCTGCATGCAGAGGTTTCTCCTGGATACCTGGTCTGTGGCAGCATCTGCTGTCAGTGGCTCCTGTTCTCCAGCAAGCTGCCTCCCGGAGCTGGCTGTGAGACTGACTGGAGCACAAACCACAGGAAAATAACCTGTGGGTTAATCCAAACACAGCTCAAGTGCTGGTGGCTGTGAGTGGGCTGTAAAATCCATAGGGCAGGTTAGAAAAACAGGGAGAGCAGCACCATTTAAAAGTGTCAGTGTGCCTGGGGTGGTGGGAAGGAGGTTTCTACTTACAGCTCCTGGAGAGAGAATAGAATTACACAGGAGCTTGGATGGCTTGCCCTGTATCTCCTGCAATTTAGTAAATGCTAGCTGGAAGTAGCATTTACAATGGGATTTCTGTTTTGCAATGGGATGCACACTTGTATTCCTGGCTGAAAAGCCTGGGAAGCAGAATTTCCCAGCTCCACTGGGATGTGCTGGTTGCAGTGTGGGTGTGATCCTGATCTTCAGTAGATGCACAAAACTCATATTTGCAGCACAGCAAAGCAGGGACTGCCATGAAATCAACTGCAGTAAAGGAATACTACAAATTCTGGCCCTACAGTGCTGTCCTTCCTCCCAGTATGCCCTTCCAATGCTTCTACTAAGTAAGTTCAGATCTGAGTAGGTTCCTTTATTTTCTAAGTAATATATTTTTTTTTGCACTTCTTATCATTCCTATAGAGGATTTTCATAACACCCACCTTCTTTCTTCAACTGGAAATAGGGCTGTTCTAAGTGTAATTTTGAGAACTACAACTTCAGAAGCTTTAACTGACCCCACAACAGAGTATGCATTCAGTGCCAGCAGTATTTGGTGTGCCACAAAATATTTTGGTGACTTTTACTCTGTCTAACTAATGTCTGTGTTGCTGTCCCAGCCCCTTTGCCATCAGTCAGGCTGATTTAATCAATTTAGATAGCAGAGGAGCACGGGAGGAGTAGTGTGTCAAACCAAGCAAAAGCAGAAGTGGAACTCCAAACCAAATACAACATGTTAAAGGTCTCCTGCATCACAGATAGTAGCTCTTCATGATCCTTGTGAATTCAGAGGTGCTGGCAGATGAGTTTTAGCTTCTTCAAATTTAAAAAACAATGTCACACAATATATACAGCTTGAGAAATTTCTGAAAGAAGGAATGTAAGTGCTAGTAATGACCTTGGGTTATTTCATTTATATGAGGAGCATCCTGCTGTGAAGGTGATACCCTTTGTAATATTAGTTTTTATAATAATATCAGTATTTTTTTCAAGTGTGTTACTCCCATGGTCTTCTTTTTCACCAAGAAGCCTGTGCTTGATGTCATGTAGAGGATGGCTCAGAGAAATGCAGTTCAGGGTTTCCTAGCAGTGGCCTTTTTGCAGTGGTACAAAATGGGCTTAATGACAACATTTTATCTACAGCTAAGTGTATAAGACCCATTTTAATTGGCTGAATGTCATTATGGCTGCAAAAATCCAGAGAGCCACAACTGAATTAAGTAAATCATCTCACCACATCTTTTGACTTCAAGATTTAATGCTTATAATTTCTAGATTTTTTTCCCCATCCACCCCCTTTAAAAACTGGAGAACAAAGGTGACCCAGCCAGCAGTGATGGCACCCATGGCTTTTCCTTGGGCAGGTCCTCCAACCTTAGTGAATTACAGGCAATTGGGAAAATGTGTAATGAAGAAGAAAGTTGTCAGGTTTTTTGCTAGAGAATGTATTCGTTTGAATTTACTCAATTTTCTCTATTTTGCTGCTAATTATAATTGCCACGTGTCTGAGTAGGGAATAGAAGGGTGATTTAAATACCATAATGCAAACAAAACTCTTGAAGTGCCAATATAGGGAAACTTCCAGTAGAACTTCTGCTGGACTTCCTGCAAAGATGGTCCAGCCCCAGGGAGAAAATGTAGCTGAATATGATCATGCAAAAGAATAGGTGATTTCTACCTTTGATCCCTGGCTGATCATAAAATGCTGAAAAAATTATGAAAAAGAGTGGCAACAGTTGTTTTAGGAGTGCAGTTTTACAGCTGGTGAGAAGCACATTGCCTTGCATCCTGGCCAAACACAATGCATCTTTATTTTTTCCCTTCCTTAACCAAGGAACACAGTATGTTTGACAGCTCACAGGCTGAATGGGTTTGCCTTACATGAGGAAAAAATAAAAATATGTGGGGATGTGGAGGTGGTGTTTAATTTCTGTTTAGTTTGTGGTGGGGTGGTGCTGTTTCTACTTAATTTGTGTAAGATTAGAAGTAGGTATTTGGGAACTTGTTTGCTGTCTTTAAGAGGTGTTACAGGGAGGTTTTGAACAGGAAATTGTGAAAAAGGAAGTTGTATGCCTTTGAATTAATCCTTTATAAATAGGTGCAACCAGAGGGGTTGAATAAAGGCTAGGATTTATTTGCATAGGAAAGTAAATTATGCATGTTACGTGCATAAAAGCAGAGGAGAAGAGCTGTGCAGCAGTGAAAATGTGAGCTGTTTCAGTAAAAGGCTGTTTTTTACTTTATAAATATGGCACAGTGTTGACAGCATTCATGACATCATGTGATGTGAGTGATGTCAGCAACTTGGTGTCATGCAGTTGTGTATTTTAACCTGCATTTCAACAAGAAAAAGACAAACTCTTGGGTTTTCTTTAAAATAAGAGTTCCAAATTAAAGGTTCCAAATTAAAGGTTCCAAATAAAAATAGTCCACACTCCCCACCAAAGTGTCTTGCTGCAGTTTAGGTTTAGGGGAAGCTGATCTCCATCACCCAGCACAGGGAGGCAGATGTAGGTGCCAAAGTAGGGATGCTCTTCTCTCTGCTTTGCTGAGACAATTTCTCTGGTTTTAATGGCATTTCTCCTCCTCCTGACCAGTGAGATCAGAGCAGTATCCAGCTGTAAAATGGCCACATGCTGAGGAAGTTGCAGCCTGATTGCTTGTGGTTAATCCATAAAGTAATTCTGTTTCTTAGACATTTATCTCTTCTGCAGCACTGACTTGGGTGATAATGTGAGGGGAAAAAAAGCCCCCCTCGGGTAAGAAAGTGAAATTTTTCCTCTCACACTGCTTCTGAAGAGCTTCCTGGTGCTCTGCTGGCAACAGAATGATAATTTTCCACTCTGTTACTTCTCAATGTAAGACAAAAATTTCTGTTATTGGTGAGCCACTATGTTAATTAGTTAATAATTTAATTGTTTCTAATAGCCTTTTCTACTAGGGCAAGGTAAAGAGATATAAATCTAGCTATGCATATTTATTTACAAATCTGGAGGAGAGGAGGGTTTATACCTGGATGTATATTTCTAACTGGAAGGCTTTTTCTAAGAACCTGTTTTACAGAAAAAATATATTGACAACCGACTTTAAGCTTTTTCCTTTTGGGAACTCAAAATTCCTAATTACTCTTCAATCCTGCCTCTTGATTTCTTTATTTTTGTTGGCCCTTTTTTTTTGGAAGAGAACATAAAATAACTCAAGTATGCTGTGCTTTACTAGTTCTAACTTAATTATAGTTCTGCACTTAATTAAGAAGAAATTATGGCAAATAACTCTTACTGTTCAGCATCCATTGAAAAAGAATCATGGAAATAATGGAGGCCAGATGAGAGAGAGAAAGAGAGAGAAGGGGAGAGAACTGAAACTGAAACTCTGAGGCTGGTGGGGCAGCTGCTCTCCCAGAAGCCATGTTCTATAACCCCATTTATGCTTCTTACAGGTTATTTATTTGGGAAGTAGAAAATTTTGAGAGGAAAAGTCTGTACTGAAGAGGTTGAAGTCTGATCTTTCACCCCTGTTTTGTGTGACAGCCCACCTTTTAGTCTTCAAAGTTTGGCTGGTTTTTTGAGGTGTTGCAAATGGGTGGCATTAATTTGTGGTGGCAGAGGAATTCCTGTGGAGTCCAGGTGATCCCCACAGGCTGTGTGATTCCTGATGAGGGGATACAGGGTAGCTGCATCCAAAAAGAGCACAAATTGTAGGTATGTAGCTAAAAACTTTCATAGATTGTAGGCAAAGGAGTAATGTCAGGTTTTAAAACATCCTGAGTGTTTCCCAAGTACCTCAGTTGTAACCTGGTGCTGAGCAGCTCTATCATCACAGCACACGATGCTCTTTGGGTGTTACAAGAAAAAATATCAACACCAAAGCACACTCCACCTTCCTTTAGTGTTTTAAATTTCACCACTGGGTTTTTTCATGAGGTTCTGTTGAATTGTGCTGTGTCTGTGAACAGCACAGGTAATTAAGCCATTCCTGAAGTGTACTCTGGCTCCAGAGGTATGCTGCATTCAGTAAGTTCACAGTGCATTCTTGAAGCAAATGGAGCAAGTTTCTGGAGTCTACCTGCTGAAAAGATGCACTGTGCACGGCCAGCCAGCTCTACCAGCCAGATTTAAGCTGTTCATAAACTGCTTTGTTTATCTTACCTGGGACTGTATTTACAGAGTGAATTGCAGATGTCTGAAGATCAAAAAACCTCCCAAATTCCTATTGAGAAAATACAGGATAGGAGTTTGCTCCTGTTATATCATTCAATAAAAACCAATTTTGTATCTTTAATGAAATGGGACAATCCGAGGGCAGAGAACAGCTCATGTTTACACTGTGGGAGCATTGGAGCAACTGTCTGTTCCCAAATTCAGGGTACAAATTGTTTTGCAGCTAAGGGTCAAGAAGAAAATACCCTCTTTTTCCCCTCTCCATATCCTGCAGGATGCTATAGAACAATTGGGTTCATTGGGGCTGGGGGGGGCAGGATTAATCCTCTCACGGAAACATCTGGATTTGGGAAATATCTGAGCTGGGAGACCCTCAGAACAGAGAATGAAGGATTTCCACAATGGAACAAACCAGCTTTTATTCTTTCCTTTCTCCTGTTCTCAGCTCTCTGTTAAGTGGCAGATTTTAAGACCTGAAATGTAGAAAAAGTGTGTCTGTGCTTAAGGGGGAGATAGGAAGGAAGAACTTCAGCCAAAGTGAACATTATAGACCAGACAGAGGATATGCTTATTCAGGATGGGATGAAAGAAGAAAATATCTCTCATGGCATGAGACCATTTGAACTTTCAGATACCTGGAAATAACACTGGTAATGGCAAAATACAGTGGAAGATTCTTCTGGAGAGTAGAAAACAGGGGAAGGATGGAAGGGGCTGGTTTATCTCAGAAGGACATTTCCCCAAACACAAGTTAAAAAATCATGAGTAAATGGTAGATACTTGCTGCTGACTTGGAACTCACACTTCCTTTTGTCTTTGTTTCTCTGTCATGGTTTTTAAAATGCATATAACAGATATATTTTCAGAAGTGTTATTTTTTATAGACCCTCATATTTCCTGGCTGAGAAGTTACTTCAGAGTAGAAAACCTGAAACTTCCTGAACCTCAGGCAAAGTGGAGCCATATATGATAAACTCCTCTGCAATGTAATTTTACATGGCTTATTTGGATTGTGCTTATTATGATTTCAGCCTGGTTTTCTGATGAGTCCAAACAGAAGGGGCTGATTTTGTGGTAACATCCTCTTCCAGCAGAGAGTAATTGGTCTTTGCACACCAATACACTAATATGATAATTTTTCTGTAAGGAAAAGCTTTGTCTTTATGTTTTTGCATCAAAGCTAAGTGGAAGGAAACAAACTGAGTCTGTCTCAGTTGATGTTTTCAACTGACTGAGACTTGCCTACCAGACTTAGGGAATTTATTGAATGTGACTTGTGTGGTATATACTAAACTATTAAGCTTCCTGCCTATCTCCTGCCAAAAGCAATTGCAATTAGAGCACTTTATTTCCTGGACCTCCCCCACCCCAACCTTCTCTTCAATGTATCTGTATTTGACATGGGATTATTTTGTAAATATATGCATGTATTTAGTACAAACTAAGCCAAAACTGGCTGTCCTGGAGAAGTGAGGGTTCTCTTTAGGCATCTACTAAAATCCTTTTTCCCAACAAGTTATGAAAATTTTTTCTACTGAAACTCTCAATATGTGGCATCAGTGATAAATCAACTTGATTTACTCTAGATTTGTTAAATAACATTTTGCTTTTATTGAAATTGTAATGTTGGATGCAACCTGATTCTCTCTAAATTACACCCCCTTTCTCAAACTTCTATCAGCATGTTTAATACAAATTGCTATTATCAAATTAAGATGTTACAATTTAAGAGTGTCTAAAAAATATTGTTTTTTTTTTTTTCCCTGTCATATGAAAAGTAAATATTGTGACAGCTGTCTTGCTGCAGATGTCTTCATAATTCTCCTGGTAGGATTTCATATTAATGAGATTTTTTTTCTGCCTATAGGTTTGATTTCATGGATGTAGGGCTGGTGTTGGTCCCTGCATCCACCATTATTTGCTTGAGCACAACTCCAGCCTATAAATGTGCTCCTCTGTCTGGAAGGTGACTCAGACCAAGACTACAAAGTTGTGTGTTGTCAAAAGACTGTGAGGACAAAACAGCCTCTTCATGAGCATCTGAACCGTTAGAGCATCTGAGACTCTGTATAAGGCACAGCCCCAGCTGGCCCCTCGCACTGGCCCAGGGATTTCTGTTTGATTATTGACAGGGCTTTGTGAGTCACTTCAGCCAAATTTGCAGCTCAGAAATGTTTTTCTGTGTGAGATGTGGATGTGAGGCTTGAAAGTCACCTTGGACTATGGTCTGCCTCCTTCTCCAGGAAACTTTGCTTAAAGCATTCCAGGAAAGAAAAATAATTCTCCAAAGGCTTTTCTGATTCTCCAGAGACTGATTGGTGTGATGTCAAGAAAGAGCAGTTAACTGTAGTTATTCCTTATAAATTCAGGAGAGGGTGAAGTCAGTTCTCTGTTTAATGGTAATTTTATTTAATATTGCAGTAAAGTGTGCTCATTTTTGTGATGCCTGTAAAAAGTGCTACAGAAATTGAAGAGTATTTTATATTCTCAGAGATACTGCAAGAGGTACAGAAACAATTTGTCTGTTTCTAGGTTTCACATCCCATTCAATGTGAAGGAGACTTAGGCACCCTCTTTTAAGCAAACTGGGCATTTCAAAAACACTGAAGGACCAGGAAAGGACTTCAGAATAGAGCAAACAAAAATGAAAGGATGTAGCAGCTATTTCAAAACTGCAGAGAAAAGTAAATTCCTAACAGGAATATCCAACCTAGTCAGCCTCAATCTGTGGGGCAAGGAAGGATGCTGAGAATTAAAACCTACAGCAGCTGAAAACCAGAAGCAGTTAATAAAGCACAGTTATTAGCTGTGGTTTGCTGTGATGCTTTAACCCCCAAAAAAGGCTGATCCAACAAGCTAAAATTCCTTGAGACGCCATCCACAATCTTTTCACATTACCACTAACACTTTAGCTAATAATTAGGAATTCCTCTGGTTTCCAAAATCACTGTAGGAATCATTTGGTTTAAATGTGGGTCCCTCAAATGAGTCTGAATGATTCTGCTGGAATCAGCAAATTAAGTAGACCATTTAAGCTTCTCAGCTGCATTTACCTGGCTAGAGGAAACGTGGCACAGACATTTTGAATGTTAATGGGAGACTTGTAAAAATGAAGGTTCCTCTTAGTTTTGTAAAGGTCAGCAGAATCAATGGCACAATTCACATCACCTGAAAAAATGAAAACATCTTGGAAAGTGTCAGAAGTGAAAAAAAAATAGTATTGAAATGAATAAACATGTGAAGGAATTAAGTGAAATGGGTACAGAATTTGCTTTGGGTCTAGGGATGAGCAACTGGTGGGATCTGTACAAGGAAATCAACTGAAAATGTGGAGATAAACCTTGACTGGGAAATCTAATTCTAAATAGACAATTAGTCTGTAATATCTCCATTTCCCTCACCCCTTTATTCAATATGTGGTTGCTGATTAACCAGCATTTTAATGAGTATATACATTACACACTTTAAGAATCAGTTGTGAGGCACAAACAAGAAAACTGTGTGAATGTGCTCTAATTGTAAAATATGTGATACTCATAACTACTAAATGTTGAAAAACCCTCCACTTTTCTATTGGTAATAAAATAGGTGAACTTGGCAACTACATAAATTACCTAAATATGGGATGCATTGAGTTTCTCTTTAAGTATCTCCTTTGAAGTAGTTACTATTCTTTCATTTAATTGAGAAAAACATAACTTGCTCTGCTTGTTTTCTGGGAGTTCCCTTTGGGTGTTGCATTTCCCATCATATTTGTGTTTTGATGGGCTAAAAAAAATTATTTGCTTGAATGGTTTGTTTCTGTTTTTTACTTTTAGCTTTTCTTCCATGCAACTGATGCAGTGCCATTTTCCTGCCTCCCCAGCCCCAGGCTCAGCAGCATCTGTAGGTCAGCTCAGTTTTGTGCAGACTGGTGAGGAATTGCTGTGGGCAGCAGAGTTTTGTGCGGAAGGAAATGCTGCTGGAAATCTGCTTTATGGGAGCAGATTACATTTCTCACCTGAGGGGATACCAGTGGTTAAATTGGTTCTGTGGAGCTGTCTGTGGGTTCAGAGCCCTGAATTTATTCAAAGTGTCCTTAACCAAAGCCAGCATTTAACTTCCTTGCTTGTTGGAAGACTTTGAGCCCATCTGCTCTAAATGAACCTTTAGGTATTGTCATTAAAATATCAGCAGGGATATCACTCAGGACTGGAGTGCCCTTGCTCTGATTTCTGTGAAAACACAGACAAGGAAATATTCCCTGCCCCAAAGAAATGAAATGGGTAAGACAAAGCCAACAGAAGCATCTGGAAGGGAATGAACTTGGTTGCAGTAACACAGTGAATAAATCCTTGGCAGACCTCAAAGTCTCGAATTTTGTGTGATTGAATTTTTTTTTTAATAAATGCAACAGTGGTTTGAAATGGTATCCAAAATGTTAGAAATCCCCTTTTTATCTCTTGTTACTGGAAATACCCTTTCTGTCATATGAAGTGATCTTCCTGACCTGCTGCAGTCCACAATCCCTATCACCTGCCCCTCTTCACTCACCTACCCTGTGGTGTAGGAAAGGTGTAAAAGAATATCTCTTATCTTGCATCAATAGCTGTTTATCTGAGGTAAATGAACCCCAGAGTGAGGAAAAAGGGAGATACTTTGCAGTTGCCTAATTTATAGAGGTGGTAGCTTATTTTGAAGATGAGGAATTTGGTCAGTTGTTTGTAATAATGAACAGGTCAAGCTATAAAATCAGTTTACCTAATGTCACAGATTGGTGAGAGGAATAGAAACAGGGGAGACCACAGACATATTGTGTTTTTATATTGCTTTTTCATCTGGTTTCCAGTTACCTTTTCTGCATATTTATTTCCTCACCATGTTCCTGCCTCCATGGTGGTATTTTGAAGTGCTTCTGTAAACGTTTTTGCAGGAGGTCTTCACCAAAGCAGCTGAAGCTGTAGAAGTGCCACCAGCTCTGCTTTCTGATGGGACACAAAAATCCCTCTGCTTTCAACCCAGCTGCTTTCCTCTCTCTTTCATACTTGGCACCTTATCTCCTACAATTCTGTGGAAAAAAATTAATAATTAGTACTGACAGATATGCACACACATACAAAAATATATACAAATATATATATATATATATACAGAAAGATTTGGGCCAAGATTTAAACAAATAGACTCAGATTTTCAAAGCATTTTTTTTTTAGTGGTTAGGTCCCTGTTTCAAAAGGCACTTTGGGGTCTCACTCATGCAGAAAGTCACAAGAAACCACCACAACATGAAACGACAACAGTCACTGGCAAAGCTCAGGCATTGGTGTGGATTCAAGGACTGAATTTGTGTCCACACACCATGAAACCAGTCCTGCAGGGTGCAGTCATGGTGGTCCCCATGTTGGGGTGTTCTCTCACATCAGCTGGTTCTGCCTGGTTTACAAATAATGTTTCTTTGGTAAAATGACCTGCTTTTTCTGCATTAATGTGAAGCTCCCTCATTCAAGCATTGTAAAACATTTTCAAATTTAGTAGCACCTTGAGGTATAAGTTAGGGTTAAGGTCCCATTATACCAGGCACTGTAAAAACTCACAGGAGTTTTTCCATGGCAGGAAATTTCTCTTATCTAAGTATTCAAGAACAGCCAAATTTAGGAGGTGAAGTAGTGATGTGGAGAAGAAAATAATCTGCCAACCTCATGTTGCAAGACAATAGAAAAGATAAGAAATTAAACCGTAGACCTGATTCAGTGTCTTACCCAGAACCACTGTTGTGTTCCAAAATTAAACAGTAAGACTTAAAATCATATTTAGTAGAAGACAAGGAATAAAGTAGAACTGTCCACCTTAAATGCCTTTCTGCTTTTTGTGGTGCTCTGGACTTCTCTTTCCTGTTGTTTGCCTGATATTTGAGCACAGTGTTGAGGAACATGGACTTTCACTCTGCCCCAGTTATGTGCTCTTAAATTTTCCTATCCTTTCCAGCATGGAGACTTTTGATTGCTTATTTTATGCCTGACTCTGCCCCTTCTGACCAGAGGAGGACATTTGGGCTCCCTGTCAGTGTTGCTCGTGGGCAGGGTATTTTTCACCTTGGTTTTTGTATTATCTTGTTCAATGGTGCTTTGTACAGCAACACCTCCCCTCTGAGCCAGCTGCTGGTCCTTCACCTTGTTGTGTGCAAGGGTCTGTGCTCAGAGCATGATTTTCTTTCTTGCAAGTTTATGCTCTCTGCATGCCTTTTCCTGGGTTGGATCTTGCCTGTCTTTACAAACCAGAACCTCTCCTGTTGGCTGAAGTGAGCCACAAATGTGCCTTTAATTAAGGAGCTTTTAACAACTCCAAGTTATGTGTTGATGTGTGAGTTCTTGGGTCCATAACATGAGCATGCAGCTCATATTTTACTGCTTAACTTCTAGTCCAAGACCTCTTTTCTGTCACAAGAGTCACAGCAGTTCATGGTTAGCCTCGTGTTAACTCCTGGCAAGAATGTGTGTCTTCTATGTCCTTTCTTCCGAGCAACACAGCAAAAGCTTCACCTTTCTTTCTCTGCTCTGCTCCCTGTGAATAGGTTTGTTTATGGGCTTCCTTGTTGTTACTCTTGCTCCAGTGCTCGACCAGATTTGTAGACTCAGAAATGTAAATACTGCTTTGTTTGCCTGTTCAATCATAAATTCTGTTCTGGTGTGTGTTCTGCCTGGCTGACCATTGGTGCTGTGCTCCTCATATATTTATTAGGGAATAGCAAAAGAGCCAGAGTCTCTGAAGCTGTATTCACTCCTTGCCAGGGACATTATTTGCAGAGATGCTGCAGGTTCTGCTCCTCTCCATCTAAGCCTACACAAGCTGGTTTCTTGGCTTCTTCCATCAAACTGTTCCATTTAGGGCTTTTCAGTTTTACAATAGAACAGGAAAAACAACTGAGTGACTCTCTTAACTGTTTTCTGTAGCTCCTTCCTTGCTAAAGCAGAAGAAGGGTTGAAACAGCACAGGAATGAATTTATGGTGGGGGAATAGCAAAACCAGGAGCAGGACTACAAAGCACTGAGTGCCATGCCATGCAGTGGGAAGAATTTCAGGGTAACAGCATTGATAATGCCTGAATTAGGAACTAGAGGATTTAGGAGGAGAAATGTTCCTCTGTAGAAGGTCAGGTTTTCCCTATGTCTTCTGTTTCTTGTCATGTGCTTAACATGGATAACAGCAGAATGAAATCCTTATTTTTTTCTTCATCTAAAATTAGACATGCTGTATTTCACTTACAAGTACCTTTCAAGTAAATCAAGCAAAACAAACCACTCTGTGATTACTTCTCTCTTTAAATGCAGATTAATTTTTTTGTTGTTCAGGTACAGTAGTGTGATGCAGACATCTCTGTGAGCACTGTCCTTACACACTGTGAATCCTGAGGGCTTTTTTTGCACTAAAGCAGCTCTGGAGATAGATTTTCTTGTTTCCAGCTCATGAACTATGCTGATCTTTCCACTGGTGGCATTTTAGACTCTTCTCCTGATACATATGTTTTGATATTTGCATGACATCTGCTAGTGCAGAAAACCAGGTGTGGTGTGATGAAGACAAGGTCTATGTTACTTGGCAAGATTATATAACTTATATATAAAATCTGTCATAGGAACATAAAGTATTGGAGTTTAAAGATGGAATGTTTGTAAGTCTAGAGTAGGTATTTGCTTTTATTTAGAATAAATGCTTGGATGTTTTCACAAAATGACTGGAATTACAGGCATTGTGTTTTCCCTTCTGCTTTCCCACTTGGTTGCTTCATGAAATTTCCCAAAGTTTTCCCATCACATAACATGATGGGCTTTCCTATTGCAGCCCTGTGGTGCTACACTTTTCCCCAGACAAACAAGTCTTTGGGAAAATGGTATGCAGGCAGGATGCAGGGAATTAGGAGATCTCTGTAGCTTCTCTTCCTGGTGTAAACCAAAGCTTAGGCTTCATTACTGCCCCTTGGGAGAAATAGAAGAGAGGCAGTTGCTAAAATTGCCAAACAAACCCAAAGTGTAATTGACTTTGTCAGCTGTGAAGAGAAGCGTGTTCTGAGACTGGACGCGTGCTCCTGCATGGATTAGGGAACAAGTACAAAAGATGGCATGGTTTCCCAAACTGAGAGGAAAGGGAGCTCTATAAAAAGCAGCCCAAGCCCAGCCACCAGGGTGAACTCTGGGCTTTGAGGGTAAGTCAGGTGAGGGGCAGCTGAGGCTCTCAGCTTGCAGCACCAGCAGCAATTGCACGTTAATGAAACATTTTGCTCGGTGTGCTGTGCTGGCTGTGTCAGGCTCTGCAGTTCCTGCTGCTTCCCAAAAGAACAGAGACACCTCCCTGGCATTGCCTTGGCACCAGCCAGGCTCCTGAGGGGCAGGAGCAAGGGTTGTCCAGGTGGCAGTCCAGGAGGATGCAGCTTTCCTAGTTCAGGGTATGTATGATCTTAGAAGGAAATAGAAAAGTCTGCTTTTTTACCGTCCTTTTTGCCTTTCCCTTCCTTTTTTTTTCCTCTTTAGTATGTGCAATATACATCTCCTCTGGAATCTGTCCCAAATGATGGTGTTTAGCCTTTTCGTGTCATGCCCACCTGCTATTTTTCAGACATTTCAGAAAATTACTGGTTTCACAATAGGATTGCAACATATGTCAGAGGGATGGGGACATTAGGACAAAATTGGAGAGGGAGGAAAATATAAATGCATCCAGAGCTGTTATTTCATGTTAATATGCAGATGTTTTTTATTGCATAAAGACGTGGGGAACCATGTGGAACTTGCTCGCCTCACTCCTTTTGTCCCAGTTCTATTCCCCAGTTTCTGCATTATGTTTGATTGTTGCATTTCCTTGTAACCAACAGCGTGTATTATCCTTGAGGCACCATCTGTTTGCTTTGTGCCTGTCTGAAACACCACCCTGGACGTGGCACACAGGGGCCCTGGATGCTCTGATGACACTCATTAATATCCTGATGGGTGGGGCAGTTCTGCACTTCCTTGGTGCTCCTGGGCTCAGAGCAGGAATAAACCCAGCTCCAGCCCAGGGAGCTCTTGAACTCTCTGCAGTCAATAGGAATTGGTGCTGCTTTGGGAATATAGGTGAAGATTGCAGCAAGGCATGTGTGTTGTTACAGAAGGTTTCTGTTTGGAGTATATTTGGAAAGAGGGTATTTTCTTTTGTGATGCAGTGTGAAGACACAATTCTTACTGCTCATTTTGGCTGAGTTAGAATCTGACCCAGCTGTCTGAGCTGCAGCCGAATTAGCTCCTGAGTCAGTTATAATCCACTTCTGAAGTGTGACAGGAGTCCCATTTTCCCTGACTCATTTTTAGCCCATTGTCAGTAATTCAACATGATCTTCAATAAAGATATGACAAACTCAATTTTTCACCATTACGGTTGCCTTTTTAAGCAATAACATTTTTCTCAGACTGTATTTTTCAGTTTGTTTTGCATAGTCCAAAACTCAAAGCCACAAAATCAACAACATTTAGGTCTTTTGAAATCCACACTTTGTGTGGTTGTGTATGTCAGCATCCTTTTCTACAATGCAGTAGAGCAGAGATGAAGCATATTCAAAATAAACCCAGAGATTTCTCTAATATTTAAAAAGGAAAAAAAATTATACATTTTAAACCACATATTTTGTCAATCAAAGCTGAATTCTGTTTGCTCCAAGCTTTCAATTTTCTTTCAAAAAACCCCCAGGTATGAATTTAAGCTGTAATAGGGACGAAGCATCATTGTAAATGCCTGTAGGAAAAAAAAAATAGGAGACCACTTGAGGGCAGCAAATGCTCAGCTTCTCCCTGACAATCTAGCAAAGTACCATGAGGAAGAGGAGACTGTACTTTTATTTTCCATTCATTTATCGTGTAATTTTTGACTTGTTTTACAAAGAGCATTGTTTCCAAATAATTGCACAGATAGAAAGATTTTTTTTTTATTATTGCTGAAAAAAGGGAAATTTTCTTCTCGGTTTTTATTTTTGCTTTAGAATTCAGCAAACTTATGAAGGTGCATGGAAGTTTTTTTGAAGGTGGAAGAGAAGAGATCCAGCAGTAGAAGCTCATTTTTACCAAATATTTCTTAGGAATTTCACATGCCATTTGTGCAAAGTCTTCACACTAGAAAATGCAGAAAAAACATATGAACTAGGAAAGAAAAAAATTCAGTATAAATGATAATGTAAGGTCATGTAACTTTCAGATACCTAAAGAATGAAGACAGTGTCAAAATACACATTTGGTATGTCAGATTAAATCTGCACAAGAACTTCTAACCTAGCATAAACTAAATTCTTACAAAACTTGATTTCACAACCTTATCTTTTTCTCAAAAATTGCTCAGTTTTAAAATGCAGCAAAATCATAAAATGCAATCCATCATCTGGAGCTAAATTTATGCCTTTGTGCTCCCTTAACAGTTTTAGAACTAAGATGCCAAGCAGAGATCTTTACCAATTAGGGTAACAAGCTGATCAGCCAGGAGGTTATTTGGGAACTCCATGGAGAAGCCCATGAGGTTTTTTTGTGATTCATGATGATGACAGAGAAGTGCAGGTTCCAGTTTAGTTTTTTACTTTCTTCCCAGTGCCATCTTTCCTCAGCTGACTCATTTTGCACCTTTTCTTGTACCACTTGCTGCCTGCTCTCTCTACAGACCTTTAGTCCTCATTGAAGGTTTCCATTCCTCTGCTCTGCAGTTTGAGCTGCTCCCCCTCATCCCTTCACTTCCTCATGCTCTCCCAAGCTCCTTTTCCATGTCAGCTGGAGCTCTCCTCCTCCTCCCCCTCGCTGAAGCACCAGGATGGGAGCAACCAGAGTGCATCAGAAATCACTTCCACCTCCTCTGCTTGGTGCTGCAGCACCCTCAGCTTGTTGGAATATGCCAGGGCAGGGATGTCCTGCTCAACCCCATCAGCTGTGACTGTCTGTGAGTATTTTGGGACCTCTGAGTCTTGTACAGCACAACCGGAGCAGATTTTCACAGAGGCTGCAAATATCAGCACTGTTTTCATCCACGTTTTTGCTAAACTTTAATTTCTGGTCAAAAGAACGGAGTTGCTGGAGAGTTCTAGTTTTATGGTGGTATTTATTTTAATGTTAGAGGAAAAAGTGAAGTCAATTTACCATTTTCAGAAACGAGTGAAAAGCATAAGCCAACTAAAAATATATCTGCATACCGAAATAAAATTCAAATTCAATGCTTAATGCAGTTCAGCACCATAATAGGCAATTTCAGTTCATGTGAACAAAGTTGATGAGGTTTAATTGAAGGCAAGTTATGTAATTGAAAATGTAAAAGGTGCCTTACCTGTAGATATTGTCATTGGTGTTACCTTTACTCCGTTTCTCTTTTCTGAGGTCATATTTTCCTGTGGATGCACAGGAATTTTGGAAGGGGATAAATGTCTGTATTTCACAGATGTAAACCCACCACTCAGAAACACTGTTGGTCAGAGTTTTCAAGATTTGGCACCGCTTTTGCATTTTTAAATGTTCAGCTTTTTTTAAATCCAATCTGTGAGAAAGAAGCTGTCTTTTCCACAGTGCCTTTTCATTGTCCTTCCCACTGAAAGTAAACTGGGGCTTGCAGACCACTCTTCTAAAAATCAGGGTTTATGTCTGTTTCAGATGAAGTCTGCAGAAACTGACCATTGCTGAAATGCTGCTTTTTTTACTCTATCTTGCACAGGAAATCTGTTTCAGAGCCAGAAATACAGATTGAATCTCAGGACTTCTACACCTTTGGTTCAGCAACAAGACCATCTGTCACTTCTAATTCCTGCTATGAAAAAGATGATCTAGTTATCTTTGATGGAATAGTTCTGAATTTGCAAGCTACAGTCTTCTCCTTTTCCTCAATTAGATTTTCCTCCCCTCCTACATGCTGGAATCTCTATTTGAAGGTTCAGCCTTGGATAAAGCTAAACCCCAAAAGAATGATGCCTTTTTAATCACTGGCTCCCCACTGCATATGATATCAACTTGCAAAACATGCTAGCTCCTCTCACCAAGGCAATCTTGACTTGCTTCCAAAGGGGAGAGAAAACAGGTGAATTCCTTGTCACTTTAGATTTCACTAAAGATATGCAGAAATTTTGCTCCATTTTAAGCTTGATATATGTTTTGGAAGGTAGAGGATTTATAAGGAAGGGCTGGATGTTTTTTTCAGGCATGTCTACATCTTAACCAGCATCTGCATATCATTCCAAGATTACTTTTAAATCTTCTGGATTTTCACTCAGCTTTGTTTGACTCTCAAAGGCAAAGAACTCCTTCTCATAGGACCATTAAATCATGATGAGGTTCTCTTTCACAATGAGGAAAAAATCCATTTTTTTTTCCTTTGGAGGAAACCATCCCCATCTTCATCTGGGTAAAGAGATGCTTCCTGAATCATAATGTGTTCAGTCTTTCACACATGTGTTTTCTTGGTGCAAACTACAGATAAAAAGCACATTATAAAATTACACACTTTTGTACTGTAGGTGAGGGATTGTCTCAGGCTGTTCCATCCAGCTATTGTTTTTTCCCACCTATGCACACATAAACACATTCCTGAAGTTCAAACTCAGCTGTGTTTCTGTACGCATGTCTCAGGGCATGTCTCTGCTGTTAAATTTTAATGAAAATAAGATTGAAATTTTAGGGATTAATGACCACTTGGCAAAAATTCAGCTTATATCTACTTTAGCTGCACCACTTCTTCCAACCTCCCTTCTCCAATGAATAACTGAAAAGGACCGAGGAACAGAAAGCTGTTTCTAGGATACAATGTGCAGCACTTCCTACTCTTGGCTCACTCTAACTTCAGCCTCTCAGCTCTGTCATTTCTTTCTGTCTATGAATTTAAAATAGCTTTTGCCACCAGATAGTGAAGTGGAAGCAATAGCATTTGTCCCAGCTGTGAGTGGGATCACCTTGCTGCTGTGGTAAAATCAAAGGGGCTGATCTTCACATGGATTTTACATTAAGGTAATTTCCACACCTTACTTGTCTTGCTGTTGGGGTAAAACCTTTCCTGCAGTGAGTTCAGAGGCTTTATGTATGTGTGTGAGAGCACATATGTCTCTGTGCAAGGCATGGCTTCTCTGCATTGGCATTCCAGCTGGCAGTTCCTGGAAAGCTGTCTGGAAAGCCACCCTGCAGCTCCAAAATCTTCTGCAAAAGGGAAATCATGAATGCTGCGGCCTCCCTCCTGCCACTCATACCTGTGCTGTCCTTTCTGTTCTCCAGCACGTGGGCAGAACAGAAAAGAGATGGTTGCTTTTTTTGTAATCCTTCTTTGAAGGGAGAACAAATTCTTTTTTTTTTTTTTTTTTGCCATTCCAGATGAGGGAAAGAAAAGTCTTTTGAACTGGGTGGCCCCAGGTTCATCTGGGTACAACCACTTTGGGTACATTGATCCATTGTAAACTCCTGGAACAGGAACAGGATGCAGGTATGGTGGACAATTATTGTCAAACAATTGCTGCTCTGTATCCAGCCAGTTTACAGCTTTCTGGTGTCCCTGAGATATAGGTGCTGGTTTCATGTTCTTGGCAGCCCTCCACACCCATAAGTCAAGGTCCCCCTTTCTGACCAGGAGCTGGCAGAAGGCTCACAGAGCAATGGAGAAAATCTTCCCTCAAACTGGAAAACTGAAGAGATTTTTTTGTCATTTAAGCTCTAGAGACAAACCTCCTCACCAGCATTTTCCCCTTGCAGTACATGATTACTCTGAGATTTAGGAAGCAAACAGTAATCATTAAGAGCAGTTTATTAAACAAAATAAATTTCTCCTTGTGCTGTTGACTAAAGAGTAGGCAATTTAACTGTTCCTAATTATGAGGTTATGCCTGGATTTTTCTAAACTGAAATGATAGTTTATATACACTTTTTGTTTTTAGGCACACAGTCACTTTTTGAGGTTTTGCCCAGATGAACTCTTTGATATCACAAGTACCACCATGTGCAAGAGATTGTAAATGGTGATGGAAGTGATTGAAAATGGTGTTGTAAATCTTGGTGCTGCTTCTAGCAAATCACAGAGCCTTGAATACGTGGCACAGACCCACAGTAATTTATACCTGCTCTGATGTTTAACAGAGAGCTGTTTTTTCTAAGCCAATTCAGTCAGATACACACATCCACTTTAGGCCCATGTTTGGGATGGTGAAATGAAATAGTTCCCATAGCTGTTCCTAGAAGTTAATTAGCTGTGACAGTGGGAAAGTGACCACCTCATGATTCTTGGATATTTATAACAAGGCTGTCACTTGCTAGGTTAGTCAGGTCATAGAGGAGATGAGAGTGTGAAGTCAGGTTTCTGTGGCACACAGAGCTGACCCTGCATCACTGCTCTTCCTTGCCATGGCTGGATGATGGCAGGAAGGACCTCTGGGTGCAGGATTTGTAACACGACCCCAGCTGTGATCCCCGTCTTTGGGAAACAGGGCTGTGCTGCAGAGCTCTGTAGGTGCATCTGCATTTCCTTCATCACATTCCTTCAGGGTCTGGCCTGGGATTAATGAAATGGAAATGTCTTTTCTGCTCCTGCTTTCCTGAGCTCAAGGTCAGACTTCCAGGGGCAGAGCAGAGCCGTGGCAGAGGATGGAGAAGTGTCACAGTGCCATCCCTCAGCTGCAGACTGCACCACCCCGCTGCTCATCTGCACCAAGTGCTGGTTGCTCAGTGGGGGACACAGAAGGAAATTTGGGGGTTTTTTGCCTCTACTTTATGTATTTTGCAACTGGAACTTCCACTGTCATGCCTCAGGACTTACTGTAGCTGTGCAGTTCCCTAATGCATGAGGAGATGTTTGTTTGACTCTCCAATTTTGCCATGTAATCAAGACTTAATGTGCTAAATGTGTTCTCTGTAAACTGGTATCAGCACAGCTGAGCATGACCTGAGCAGCTGGGAGTATTTCTGAAAGCATTTTTTGTGGTTTTCAGGATTAAAAGAGAAAAGGAGTTACATCAGCATGGGAAAAAACCCTCTCAAATTACATGTTTTGTGCAAATCAGAGGTATTTTATTGGTAATGATAGCCTAACCTGGAACAGATTATTCCAAAGATCTTTCTCATTTAGAGTACCATTTATAAATGTTGTCACTGCTCAGAAAAAGACATATCTCACACTAAGAAAACTATGAGTTACCATCAGGACAAGGAGAAAGCATAGAAGTTCATTTTTGTCTGTCTGTCATTATGGTCCTTCAGTTTTAGCAGGAAAAAACTTTCATAGAACTTCAGCATGATTTGCAGAGTGTCATTTCTCATTTCTCTGTTAAAATTTCCTGCCCATAAATAGTGTGCCAAATGTTGTAGTGGGTTTGTCATCTGCCCAATATTCTTCAGAGAAAGCAGCTGACTGTTGGCTTCCCTAATTATTTCTTCTTCTAATATTGTTTCCTCAGAGCTAGCTTGAAGGGGGAACAAACCCCAACTATATATGCATATATATAATCAAGTCAAACCAGACATTTCTGTCAAAAAAAAAGAAAAAAAAGGTAAAGCTTTGGAACAAACAATAAGTTTCATGCAAATGTCTCTCTCTTAAAACTGGCAAGATTTCAATAAGCATTTTCTGAGAAGTATTTCATTTTATTTTACTGAAAGGTGGGACATATTGCTTTTTGCACTGCTATGAACCCCCACTGGAGAGCCAAGCTGGGAAACTGCCAAACCTCTCATACCTGCAGTGACAATGGGGAGCCATATCAACACACACAAACCCATATTTAACTAAACTGTTCAATTGAATTCTAATCTCCAGCTAATCGCTAAGGTTGAGAAAAAAAAATCTCCCTATTCATGTTTTATTTCTAAAAAATACCTTTATGAGGTAATACAAGGGCATGAATGGATGAGAGACTCAAGCACAATACACTGTCTACAAAGCTAAATGAGCTAGGGGGGTCACATTCTATTAAATATCTCACCCATGAAACTCACAGTTAAAAAGAAACTTTAAATGGAGTTTGGAAAGTCACTGAAAGGCCTTTTTGGGGGGTTCCCAGGGTAGAAGGTGATACAGAGGTTTGTTTTTGTTTTGCTTCACTCCCAGTCTCCATAACCACACAAATCAATGGGATTACAACAGAAATACCAATGGACACCAATGTATGTGTGATTGGGCACATTTTGTGTTCAAAACAGAGCTGCAGCCTCCTGAACAGGGCATGACTGTGTCTTGTAGGGCACAGGGAGACCTTTCACCCTGCCTGCTGCAGGGCTCCGTGCAGGAGAAAACAAGTCAGCCCTGAGCCTGGGGTTCAGGCTGGACATCTCTGGTGTGACTGGCACTATCCAACTTAAATTCTGCTCAGTATTCTTTAGTGGGAGAGATCACAAAAGAAAAGAGGTGCTCCTTGACTTATTTGAGGGCATATTTGAAATTTGTAATGGGGGAAATGTGGGGGGAAATGTGGGGTTAAAACACGCTGTCCTTAAGTCAGGACTGTAACACAGCCTCTCATCACTCTTTGCAAAGTAATGGGTGCCCTCCCCTGGTTTTACCAGAGCAGAACTGATGTTCCTGGGGAAAGCCATGTCTGGAGAAGGTATCTACCTGTTACAGAGCCAAAATATGATTTCACACGAGGATGCTGTGGAGCAATTGTAAAGAACGAGGCATTTGGGTACAGCTGGTTCTCAAGCACAGCTGCTTAAGTCTCTTGTTCTCCAGAAACCTGTTTGCAAAACAGGAAGGTCTCCCCTGGACCACCCCCTCACAGTTTCAGGTGCTTACGCTCAGAGTCTGAGTTTCCATCTTTTTTGGAGACCCTGGAGGCCAGTGTGGTCTGTGCTAATGGTTGGCTGGGGAATCCCATGAAACCCTGGATGGGTAGGATTGACTCCTCGTTGCTGATTTCAAGAAATTCCTTGCAAGCAGCTCATTCTTCTGGCTGTCCTCCCTGCACAGCAAGGCTGGGCGTATCCTTGATTTAACCTGGCAGTGAGAAGCACTGGCACTCACTTTTAACTGAAAGGGCTCTCCCTGACCCAGGTTTTATGCTTGTGTGGAAACCCTGGCAGCAAAAATAATTTTCCAGCGTCTTCCCATTTGTCCTGTTACTTTCCTGTGTCTCCAAATCTCACCTTCCTCGGTGTGAATTGGCCAATGTGACCTTCTTGGCAAATGCTTGTTGAAGTTTAGAGCCAACCAAGTGTTGTGGGGGGGCTATCAAATGTCTCCAAGGTAAGGCATGCATAAAACATGAGCACAGAGTTGTAAATAACTCGGCTCCTCTTCATTTATTTTAAAATAATGACGGTTGTTTAACTGGCTTAAAAGGGTTACTCTTTCACCCCTAGCTTGTTCTGAGCACCGTGGGAAAATGACACGAGCCCTGTTTAGTTTAAGGGATGTAGTCATGCAAAACCTTTGCTGTAGCTTCTGGAGGAAGCTGGAGTGTTTCAAGAAATAATGAAGGTGTGAATCATCACAATTCGGAGTTGTCTGATAAGAAAATCTTTTAATCTCTTGTAGCAGTGCAAGGGCTCCGATTGCTGCAATTCTCTTTTATAAATTGTGCAATAAAATATGGAATAAATCATTGCAAATGAATCCAGGATTATCAGCAGTCTTTTCCTTTGATATCAGTATTTCTGACCGGTGTTCTTTAAAGGCTTTTACTTGTTAGTTTAGTTTTAGGAGACAAATAAAGTAATTAGTGCTCTTTCTTTTTTTCCCCATTTTATGGTCTGTTCTTGGCACACTTAGAAAACATTTGAGCTTGAACAGTTAATTTTCAGTTGTGCCTGTTAGCAGGAATTGTTTCCATTTTTCAAAAACAATGTAAGAAAACAACCAGGATGAGATACTGGTTTCATTAAAAGTGTGTGCAACGGATGAGGTGTTTTGTTGCTTCTGTGCTATTTCCTTTTTCTTTAATTTTAATATATTTTAAGTATTCAAAATGGACTAAAAAATATTCAGTTTTTTATGTGTGTGTTTAGTCAACAAAACCCTCAGGAGTTCCATTTTGAAAAATATTGTCATTGTTTCTGGAATTTGGCTGCACACGTTCTGTGTGTTTTTACAGGACAAAATCTCTGGTCTTTTACCAAGGTTTTATGTTTTTATTTATACAAAAACCACACAATGCCGCAGGATGCCAAGAAAGTGAACAGCTTGGTAAGATTTAGGCTTTTTGGGAGTCCTTTCAAGATCAAGAAAGATATACAATCAAGTAAATAGCTCAAATTCGAAACCTCAGAACACAGATTTGATATGTGACTCTTCTCACAATATACAATATGACTCTGATTTAGCTTTATCACTTCACTGATCACTTCCTAGGCAGCCCATTGGCTAGAGAGAAAATCAAACATTATTCACTGCTACTTTGACTGTGGATGGTAAACATGTATTTATAATATAAGGCAAGGTCCTGCTGTAAAAGACTGGAATAGTGGAGCTAGAGGGGAAGAATGAGCTGCAGCCATAAAAAAGTAAAGCCTGAAGTGTTTGAGTTGGAATCTGTTGTGATTTATTCTCCAGCTCCTTGCTCAGGTTGCTGTGTGTCCCCTCAGCCTGCCCTGGGTGGGAGCTACAGGCAAGGGGCAGCTCTGCTGGGTGTCCATGAGCATCCTCCACACCCTCTGGTTTCTAAAGGCTGAAAGAAGTTGGAAAAGCACATTTGGAAACAGCATGTCCGCTTACCTTTTGGAATTTTTTTGGTTTCCTTTATTGCTGGAATGCCTTTTACTAATATTTGATGAGTGTGTGAAAAAAAAATGTGAGAAAATTGCATCAATAGCACGATTGCTCATGGTGCTTTAATTATTTGCTCCATTAGCTTCACGCAGGAAGTTATTAGGTAAAATACCTTTGTGTGCAGATTAGAGATGTGTGACAAACTCTGGCTAATTGTCTGGTTGTGCAGCCCAGATGAGGGTCAGGCTGCCTGGCCTCTGTCACCTCCTTCCCCTCATACAGCTGTTTACAGCCAGCAATCACCTTGGGAAACAGCACACAGCTCAACCTCTGCTTGTGTGTCAGTCACGAGCGACTTCTTCCTACAAATAATTTCCAAAATTATTTGTTGGAAGAAGTTTCTCATGGCATAGGCTTAGGAAACTGCTTTGGATGCTGGAGGGAGGAAGCCAAGCGACTGTGAGCTGCAGGGAGTGAGTGAATAGCTGAGGATGAGTAGTGGAAGGGGAAAGGCCATCTCTGCCAGGCATGGTTTTATCTCCTGGGGCTCATAGGTGTGGTGACTGCCAGTAAAATGTCCCTGGGAGGGCAAGAGAGTCCTGAAAATGAGCTGAGACCCCCTTGCAGCTGAATAAGGGGATCTCAGTAGGTGGTGGATGTGCATTTGTAGAAGAGGACAGACCGAGGAAAATACAAGAAGTAACTGAATCACAGCATTTACCTGGTTTATGTGCAGGCCATGGGCTGAACAGGAGGACTTGAACAGCCTGAGCTCTTCTCAGAGGTCCTGAAGTGTTGAGGTGATGAAGGATCTGTGAGGAGGAGGAGGGAGTTCCTCTGTGCAGCTCTGTCTTGTGGTGAGGGCCAGCTGGCCCTTCCTGGAGCTCTGTGATGCTGCAGTGAGGTCACCTTGCTGTCCTCCTGCTCTCAGTACATTTGTGGGCTCATGGTGTGGCATTCACATTCTCTGAACAGAGACATAATTGTCTCTCTCAGGTTTTTCCTGGAGAAGTACAGAGACCAAAACAATTCTTATCTCATTTGCTGCTCCTGTGTTCTGGAACACGTGGAATGTGTTGGAAGATTGTTTACCTGAAGGAATTTTCTTGATTGGATTCTGGTGTGAGTGTTTTGTTTTCTTGACCAATCTGCAAACTCTGTCCTGACTGTCAGGAGATTTTGAGTGCTTGTGCAGTTTCAGTTTAGAAGTAGTGTAATATAGAATAGAATAATATAGTAATTAATTAGCCTTCTGATATCATGGAGTCCTCCTCATCATTTCTCCCTGCTTTGGGGGTCCTGAATTATCTGATAAATTATATATGGATGCCTGAGCATGTGTGATCACACTCTGTCTACAATGGGCTTTAAATGCCATCTGATTCAGATACAATCTCATGCAGCAGTTGGGACTGTGTGTGAATTGCTTGATTTCTCCTTGGGTTTCTTTAAACCTAAGGCAATGGCACAGCAATCTAGAGATAACCTGGTGTAGAAAAATAATAGAGATGCTTCTGTTGTTCCCTTGCCATTTTCACTTCCTTTCTTTTTCTTCGAAACCCTGTTTATTTCCCTGTAGGGCTATGAAATAACAGGAAGCAAGAACACCCCAGCTAGGCAACATCTCTTCTGCAGAACTACAGGAGACTACATCCTGTGAAAAGGTTAATGAGGAACTGAGACTTTTTTTGGTCAGGATGAAGAGAATTATTCACTTCCTGGTGCACTAGAAGCATTCGTGAAACCTTTTAGGAAATGGCATAATGTATTTTTAGTGCAAAATTAGGCTAGAAAGAAGTTGCAAAAAGCTGTACCATCAGCCCTGGATTTGATGCATCTGACATTCAGCAGCTGCAGGTTTTCTTGCTTCCTTTCTTCATCGAAAATAGATGCACAGGACTTTAGAAAAAATATCATTTTTTTTCTCATATCCTCATCAGATTGTCCCTAGAAAATACACACTAGCCAGTGTGTGTGAGCCAAGCTGGTGCTGGACACTGATCCTGCTGGACTCCAGGCAGAGTGCACAGCTCAACCCTCACTTTCCACCTTTGAGAGGACTTTTGTGGCTCAGTGCCCATTGCCATTTCCCTGCCTTCCTCTCCTGGCCCATGGAAGCTGCTTCTGGGGCTGCTAATATGCGCACTCAGAGATTTTTTTTTTTTTCAATCTCTACATTTTAATTACACGTCCTCCTTTTCAAAAGGCTGGATGTTTTGAGATAATGAAATCTTTCCACAGGTCATGCTGCTTTCTCTTCCTCTGGATTCCTCTATTAACAGAAAGCTACCGGTTTCCAGAAGGAAATTGTCTTGATTTCTTTATAGCCTCAATCTGTTCTCACCAAAGCCACTGGCAAACCTTCTGTTTATTTTTCAGGGATACAAAAACTAAGCCAAGTGCCATCAGGCAGAGATCAGCACATTTACTGAACCACGAGCAAGGCCTGGGGAGCCTAGTTAAGTAATTCATTACAGCTTCTTTGAAATTCCTCACTAAATAGGTTTGAGGTGGTTTTTTGCCAGAAATGCTAGCTTGCTGAGGTGGAAACATTTTGTGGCAAGGTACCAATTTCTGTTATCCAGAAAGTTATTTTTGGGTCTCAGGTGAAATTTTATGGGGAGAAAAGGAGGCAGAGAAGGTCTTTTTATCTGTAATACTGTGCTGAACAAATGTAGCTACTGCGGTTTCTGGGCTAGAATTGCTTGCGATTGTCTGAACGCATCTGGGTTGATGGGCTTAGCCCTTGATTTCAGGTGTCTAAATTGAAACAGGATTGAAAGGTGTGATGGTTGTCACAAGGGTTCTTGGGTGAAGGAAGAGACGAGATCCTTGACTCCATTATCAGAAGGCTTGATTTATTATTTTATGATATATACTTACTACATTATATCTATACTAAAAAGAAAAAGCAGGAGAGTTCCAGAAGCTTGCTAAGCTAAGAAAGAAAAGTAAGGAATGATAACAACCCCCCCTCTCTCGGACTGTGTCCGAGCAAGCTCAGTTCTGGATTGGCCATTATTTCTAAACATCCAAGATGGGCCAATCCAGACAGACCTGTTGCATTCCGCAGCAGCAGATAACAATTGTTTACATCTTGTTGCTGAACTTCTCAGCTTCAGCAGGGAAAATTCTGAGAGACGATTTTTCATAAAAGAAATGTCTGCGACAGAAAGGGGGCTGGACTGGATGATCTCGAAAAACCAACCAAGCCAAACCATCCTGTGACTCAATGAAGTCTCTGTGTTTGTGATATGCAATTGCTAAATACTCCTATTTATATCTGGTTATGAAAAATGGCGTTGGAATTGAGAGAGCCATCAACCTGAGGGAAGTAGAAACATCATTTAAGCCCTGTATTTTCATAAGGATTTGAATTCCATGTCATAAGGAAGTGTGACATTCCCTGTCAAGGCCACAGTGTTAATTCAATGCTCAGAAGGCACTTAGAGACATCATAGAAGATATTGTCAAGAAATATCAGCAAAACCTGTTTCTAGTTTAAGAAATCACTAGAAACCTGGAAAGTGTGTTGAATTAAATTCACACCATCTTTACTTTGTCCTTACACCTTTATTCTGGCTGTGTGGTCGCTGTCCAAGACAGAACTCTGGGCTAATGAATACTTTGTTCAATCTGGGGAGCTTTATGCTTTTTTAAAGAAATTTTGCATGAAGGCAACAGAAAAAAAATCGTTCCTGCCTCCTGCAGCTGTGCCTGCTCTCTGCAATTAGTACTGTGTGTCTGTAGCTGCACTGGCTCTTGCAGCTGAGGTCTTCCACGAGGCTCTGGAGGTGTCAGTGAAGGAAAAATGATAATAGAGTCATGAGGAGTGCTGAGGCTGGAACAAGAGCAAACACCCATCAGCATTCCACTGGTTTTGATCCATCACTGACAGTAAACCAAAGTCAGGGATCCACATTAATAAAGGCATTCAAATGCCTAAAGCTCACCAAAATCTCTGTGAGTAAAGTGTCTGAATATTTTTACAACGTGGGTCCTAACAAAGTTAATAAATAATGTTTGTCTTAAATCAGAGTGTTGATTTGACTGATTCAGGCTTTATGTGAATACAGGAAAATTATAGTTATTCTCAAATAGTTTAAAGTATGGTTACCTTGCATTTGAAACACCACTATCAGCTTACCTCACTGTTGTGTTGCATTGTGTTGATATCATAGGCAGTACACAAGCAAAAAAAAAAAGAACTAATGATGAATGCTTGCACTCCAACAAAAAACAGATCAAGATTTGCTTTGTATGTTGATTACCGTTTTATTTATAACCAGGACATAGTCTAAATATTAATAATAAGTGATCTATTTTGCCCAAAAGTGTAAATATGAAGTTCCAGGGTTTTTGCTTAGATGCTGGGTCCCCATCTGTTGTATCCATGGTGATAGCAAGACTTTTGTTCTGATTCCTTTTCAAATCAGTGTTGTGATTCTTAGTGATTTTGAAACTGCTTTCCAGCAACTCTGAAAATTAATGGTTAATCAAACAATCTCAGCTTTGGCTCAGTTATCTATGTGCATGCCCCCATTATTAAGTAGCAATCTACCTCCAGCAGCAAAACCTTTCATTGTGGTTTCAGTTCTTGTGTTGTGTCTGTAGGGATAGGATAATGTATTTGAAGAAAATCTGATGAAATTGCTTTCTACATCCTTTATTGGGAAATATAAAGGTCAAGCTCTTTCTTTGTAGGGATTACTGGGTCCGTACAACCTCAGTAGTAGGAGTGAGCAATAGGAATGAGGGAGTGGGGTGATAAATCAGAGGAACACTTGCTTCAGTAGATATCTCTCGTACAGCAATTTGCTCTTGGAAAGATAGTTGGGGCTTGTCTATCATCAGATATTTTCTGGAAATTTTTGGGTAAAAAACGCCAGACATAAAGATGTGGCTATAGGGAGAAGAGAGATTATAAAGGAAGAATGTCCCCATGCTCATGTTACAGAGGAAAGGAGTGAGGAAGGCAGGAGGTACAGCAGGGTGTGTAGAGGAAATACCTTGGAAAGCAAGCGAGAAATATTCTCGATTTTGACAGTTGTGGAATGGGAAAACTTTGGTTGTCCACCCCACATGAGGGATGACATGGAGCATTATGCCAATGGGACCAGCAAGAACCTGGGTTAGCCCAGAGTGTAGGACATGCCAGTGGGGAAAATCAGTGTGTGACTGCTACAGCTCCTTCTCTTCTAGCTGGAGACTTTTCCCCAAGCTTGGAATCAAATTAATACACGTCTGATAGGAAACTTGAAAATCTTCCTGGTATTCATCAGGAACTGCAGGTTTCCAGAAACTGTGTATTGCTGTGCTCAGGCTGAAAAAAATGAAGAAGTACTCCAGAGATTTGCTGTGCTGTAATTTGCCCTTGAACAACAATGAAGCTTAAAAAAGGTTTAACAAATATTCACACTTCTCAAATACTTCTCTGGGGTTCTGGCCTCCCACTTGGCTTTGTACACTGAAGATGAGGCGGAGAAGCCTGCACTGTGATTAATCCCCCTGGCAAGGTCACCTGGATAAAATGTTCTTGGCTGGAAAAACCCAGTGAAGGGTCAGCAGTGATGCTACATATGTGGTTTGTTATTAACATGCATTAGCAGTGATTGAAAGGTAACCTGAAGTCTTGTTTCTGTGACTGTGCAGGGCTTTTATAGCTCCAAATAAACAACTGAAGGTTTTTTCTGTTTCCTCCTCAAGTGAATGTGCAAAACATTTGGCTCTGGCCATTCCTCACGCTTGCCATGACAGAGCTCCTCCCTGAGCCAGTGACGACAGAATGTGGTCCATTTATTAAATGGGGATTTGCAAACTCAAACACATTCACAAATCAAGTTCAGTCAGGGGATTCCTCACATTCCTGCCCTGAATGGTCTCCAGACTCCATGAAAAATACAACTGGTCTGCACTCCATATGATCATGTTTTTTTAATTTTGCTCAGGGGGATGTCAAATGATAATCACTGTCAGCCAGTTTCACAAATGACTAGAAGTTATCCTCAAAGTCAGTGCTATCAGGATGGAAGGTTTCTAGTATATCTTGTGCTACTTCTGACTTACAATAAGATGCAAAAATACCTATCTTTTTTACAAACAATTTGACTGATGGAAGAGATGCTTTTAAAATTTGACACTTCAGTTGGTGGAGTTGCAAGATGTTCTGAAGGACACAATCAGAGTTCAAAATGAACTTGGTCAGACAGACAGATGAATAGAGAACCTGTCAGAGAGATGAATAGGTGAAAAAGCAAAAGGATGTTCAATGTACCAGCTGTGACATTTAGGAGGGAGAGTACAAATGCCAGGTGGGTTCTGTCTGCTAAGCAAGAGTAAGGAAGAGGAAGGTTTAGAGATGAGAGTGGAACAACATTCTTTTCGTCAGCAGCATGGTATTGCAAAAAAATGGGAATTTCACCCTAGGCTGAAGTTGAATTTTAAATAGTTTGGTAGTCTTAAAAGTTCTTTACCAGTACTTCTGTGATAAATGCCTCATTTAGGTCTGATGGCCATTTATCCTCTGTGTAGATGCTCCATTTATTTTTGCAAAGCCAACTCATTCATTACAGCTAGCTCTTAGTAAAATGAAGCATTCAACTGGGAAGTTTGGCTGATGGCAGTCAGCCTAAAGACATCTCCAATTTTGTGTTGAATTAATTGATACAGGCCCAGTGTAAAAGCTCTTAAAGTCCATGCAGTGTGGGGTGCCTTCTCTCCTTGGACGTGCTTTGTGAGAGAGAATTTTTCTGTGAAGAGGCAAGGTGCTGCAGAGGACATCCCAGGGAGTCTTCCTGGGGCTCCCATTGTCTGGAGGAGTCTAAGGAAATCCACCCAGGCTAAGGTAACATTTGGTGGCTTCATCCATTCATATGACTTGGCTGACGTGGATTGATGATGAGCACATGATTCCTATATTAAATTAATCTGAATTCTGCATTTTATTAAAAGCAGTGGGGACCAAGCTAAAAATGATCTTGCACACAGACTCTGATTTTCTCTTTTCTTAAAGCAAAAGAAATACAGAAATACAGACACCTTCCTTAGTTTCCCCATGCTTTCTTTATCTCTACATAGCTATTTAGCCAATACACACTTAAACAGAAAGAGCTTCTTACCTGTCTGTCATGTATTACACAAATTTGACAATAGTTTAGTTATCCATCTTAGCTGCTAAGATCTTGATTTAAAGCTTTACAGCAAAAGGAAATTTCAGGTGGTTTTCAGTGCAGGCAGAACAGACTGTATGATAGAAGAGTGGAGTGAGTTTTAACTGAGCACTCTGGGGTCCCTCTCAACACTACCCTCTTCCTTCAGGAGTTTCACAAAATTCTTTTACATATAACCTATTAATATTTATTTCTGACTCATGAAAGAAGAGCTGGGCTAGATGACAGCCTTGAAGTGAGTGGCCTTTAATTTCTATGACCTCTTCATTTCTTGCATAATGCTGTATGACTTCAAACTGCTTGTAGGTAAGTGCACCCTAAAAAATGTTTCCTTTGCCTCCCTGAGGGCACCATCAAAATGAAGCAAAGCAAGGAGAAGCAGGATAGCTGAATGGGGTTCTCAAAATGTAAAAGATACTACATCTTGTCTGTCTGCAGATCCCCTTTGTGCTGCAGCCTCTGCTCACTGCTTAGTTTGCAGAGATAAGTTGGTCTTATCTGGAAATATCTCTGTACTTGTAACTTCTAAGCAGAGCAGATGCACACACCTCCTCATACTACAGTATGTAACCAGAGTAACCTGTGAGGTTGGACTATCTGGTCTCATAAACCAGACTGTGTCATCAACAGTCTGCTTTTTGAAGTTTCTGCATGGGTTAACTGTAGAGTGCCATCTCCCTCTGAAGATAAGATCACAGACTGGACCTTCTCCGCAGTGGTAGCCAAATGTGCCTGGCAATGTTTTTCTATTTTTTTCCCTCTCTGTCTCCCATGCAAACACATACACAGCTAAACAAAACACAAGAAAACAGGTGGAAATAATTGGGATAAACCAATGTAATAAAAAATCTGTATCAACAGCCTCAGCCTCTGCAAAGATTTAAAAGCATTTCTGACTGTCTTGGCTGACTAACCCCCATCGCTCTAAATCAAACACCAAAATTCTGGTGTTTGTACCTGAATAACCAAGATGATGCCTCCCAGAGAGCCTTTTGCTCTTGGTTTTCCTGCCAGTAGTGCCCAAGTTACAGACCTAGAGCACTGCTGTTTCAAGCTCTTGCCTGAAGTCAGAAACAGAATGTAATGCACAGTCCCCAGGGAAGGTCAGAGGCAGCAGTGGCAGCTCTTGAGATGTGTTGGGTCCGTGGGCACAGATGTTGTGCTGTCACCAAGGCTGTGCCATGGGGGGCTATGGGGTGAAACCCACACCCAGTTCTGGGGCAAGGAGCTGAGGTGAGGCCAACACCCCTTGCCTGTCCTTGAGCCCCATCTCACAGTGGAACAGCAAACCCTCCAGGAGCTGTTCTCATTTCCTATCTCCAAGCCATTCACAGGGTTTCCCAGATTTGCCAAGGTATAAGAGTTGTGTCTTGGGCCTTTCTTCCTTGCAAGAGAAGCGTGAGATTTTCTTTAGAGGAAATGAAGGCTTCTCTCCACAGTGCGTATCTGTTTGGAACAGTCAAGCTCTGTCTTTTGGATTGATCTTCCCAAGATTAATCAAAGCTGAAAGATTCCTGGCCAATTAATTCTTGAACACTTTATTATTATACTCATCTGAGCTAAAATAGCTATGGAAAATTCTCTTGATATTTTGGATAAATTGCTAATACTTTTTCCTCATACTCTGGGATAAGCACGCCTTATCCCTAGAACCAAGATTTCTCATATTTTCCCTAAATGAAAGCTTAATATTTATTGAAATCTTCTGTTGATTAAAAGCTCTGAATAGTGTATCCAGAAGACTAATCAATATTTTAAATGCACTCAGACATATTAGCTGCTTACTGTTACATAGAGAAATAATGAACTTCCTATATGAGAAGGTAAAATTCATGAATAATTCATAGATGCATTAATTTATTCAGTTTTGCCTTTTGAATTGATTTGGCAATTATTCTTGTACTGCACATCATTTACAAATGCTTAGATATAAATATTTACAGTTGCAAATTTGCGGTCAAATCATTTCTGTTCTCTGATTGAATGGCTTCTGTAGCACACCAAGCAGTGCAAATTGTGAATTTTACTGTTAAATATACAGCTCAGTGGAATGTGGGTGCTGGAACGATCAAGTAAAGTGGATACACACTGACTGCAAATATGGCCAAACTAATGTATTTTAAATAGAAATAAATATTTGCAGGCAAGTATTCTTCATTTCTTATTGCAATAGGAGCAAGGGAAAGACCTCATGTGTTGTGCTGCCCCAGACAACAGACTAATGTCCTTTGGCACTGATATTTTTATTGTTTATTCAGTTCTTCTCACTTTTTCCTTTGTTTTCATTCTTTTTCCCCCTGCTGATTGTGTTTTACGTCTTTCAAGGATGACTGCAAAATTCAGGAAAATGAGAAGTCCCTCTAAAGGAGGATGACTTAACCCCACAGTGAAGCTATGGAAAGAGAGGATCCAGAAGCTGAACATTATGGATTTCTGAAGAAAATGATGGTCTGAGTGGAAGGGTTAATTCACAGTGGCTTATTTCAGCCAAAGGAGACTTGCCTCCTAAACTCCCCTGTATTTATTGGAGAAGGAGAGACTTCTCTAGAGGATGATTCAGAACAGGAGCCTAGTTTGAAATGCTCTGAATCATGTTGCTAGTCTGCTTATTTTGAACGCTGCGGTTTATCTTCCCTCCATTTCCTACTTGTTGCCCTGATTGATGAGTAAGGATTTATGCAGAATGAATGAATTTCACCTTTTATGAATAAAGCACACCATTGTGAGTATTTAGAGAACTTGATTTGAGACTAAAGAACAAGTGAAAGCATTAAGAAGTATTATTTTATGTATTTCTCTCTCTGAACAGTTAGAAGAACCTTTAAAAATTCCAGCTTTAAGCATTTAAGTCATTTAATACAAAGCAATAATTCAAAGTAACTTCATGTGATTTTTTGTTTTCTTGAAGCACTCCAGAAAATTGTTTTTCCAAAGTTCTTTCACTTTGAAATGCCTGCACAGAAGCACTTGAGGCTGAAAGTAAAGCAAATCCATTTGCAGATAGCACGTTCAGAAAAGAACAAAACCTGTGAAATTAGGAACAGTTTGTTCTGAAGAAATAAAGATGAAGGCATTAGCATTCAAAGCAATCCTAAAGCAAAAGTGGGTATTTTGATGACAATGCATTTGAGAAAAGAGAGTGGTTGCTCAGTTGGTCTTAACGCCAGACCAGTGGTAGCCTGGTAGGGATGCCAGGGATGCTCAAGGGAAATTTGTCACTGTGTGTAGCTCATGAGAGAGCATGAAACCACATTCAAACTGTTTGTGACTGCTCCCCTCCTGGCATGAAGTGCTTGTGCTCAGAGGAGAGCTTCACCATCACAGCACACCAAACTGCTGGAGCTCCTGCTCTTGGGGAAGCAGCATCACGGGGCTGCTGGAGCACCTCACATCTGAGTGAGTTCTGGGTCAACATTCTGAGCTGCAGCTGATGCCCAGGAAGGAAACTGCTGACCAGCAGCCTCCTCAGGGCCTGCTGTAAGTGCTGCCCACTGCCTTGCTCTCCTTGGTGGACTCTCTAAGTCTTTTTCTTTGTGGCACTGGGGATGCACGGGGCTGTGAATGGCGTCCTTCTGGCACTCAGCATCTCAGGACAACCACAGCTGATGCCTCTGAGCTGAAACTGGGTCACTTCACAGGTGCTTCTACAGGTGGCCTCCAGTAGGAAACCCAGGATTTCCAGCTGCCAAGAGCTGTTCTGCAGGGACCTCCTGTCTCAGGCAGCCACTGGTGGTCCCTCTTGTGACACTGATTCCCTGCTGACATCCGCTGCTCTTTCCCTGTGCCTTTGTCACCCCTGTGCTTGCTGAGGGCTTAGGAAGAACTTCAAGCATCCCCCAAAAATGATTTATCATTAAAAGACTGTTTTAAATATGATTTCCATTATGGACAAGGTCCATATGGGGATCTGTGCAGTTCAGAAATGCTGTAGGAGGGGAGTGATGAGTGAGCTCCTTAGGGCTCTGCCAGGTGCCTGTAGCGTGTGTGTGCTCCACTTGAGTCACAAACATGAATTGAGAAGTGGGGAGGCCACAGGGCCATTGCACAGAGGTGAGAAACTCTGTGTTGCTGAATTCAGTGATGGTGTAAAGGATGCTTGAAGCTGGCTTCCTGCTCGTGATGTGGTACATTGTGGAGCAGCGTGCCTGTGGTTAACTCTTCCTGTCATGGGTGAACAGACAGAAATGATATTTGCTTTTTTGTGCAGTGTTGAAACACTCCTGCAGTCTCTTCACATTTTCATGTGAAAAGCAGGAACAAAATTCTGCCGTCACTAAAATGAGTTGTCAGAACAACTGCATGTATGAGTTTAATTTCAATTAATATTTAATAACTATCTAGCTTTTCTTGGGATAATGATTTCACAAGAAGAGAAAGATCAGAGCAGACCTCCTGCTATTGCAGCACAGATACAGCAGGAACTGCAGAATTGCAGGGTCAATACAGCAGAATGAGATCCTGCCATCTGTACTCATTGTGGGACTCCACTCCTTGAGAGTCTGCACTTGGGTCAGTAGGACTGTGTAGAGGAAAGGACACACTCAGTGTTTATTGAGGATCAGAGTTTGACCCTAACTGCAAAATACTCCTTCCCTTGCAAAGAATAAACCAGGCATGGCTTAAGGCAATCCTTGCTGTCTGCTGCCTTTTGTGAGAGGGGTGAGATGTCTCCTCACAGATCTTGCATGTTTAGAGTATGTGCTGTCCAGCCCTTTCCACAGTCACATAAATTCCTCACTCAGCCGTGTCATGGAGATATTATTTTATATAAAGCAGACTTTAATACAGCCATTTCTACAACATGTTTGGAACAGCAAACACTTCTGTATGGCAAACAATGCTAGAAACACTCAACCATCAAACAGTAGCTCTATGGTTTTGACATCAATGTCAAAAGTAATATTTCTACTCTCAGCAGGTTAGCAGATATAGGTGGTTGTGGTCCACAGAGAAGAATAGGTGCTGATTTGTTTCCTCACAGTTGTATTGGCTCTGCAGTGCTAAAAATCTTGTTAGTTCTTGTCCTTGGCATCGTCAGATGCATTACTTTGAATTTTGAGAGTTAGAAGAGCCATTAGGTACAAAGGAGGGAACAAGAAGACCCACAGCATATGTTCAGTCTGCAGGCGAACAGCACTGCCTGTGCTAACCCCGATCCATGTGCATAAAGATGGTCTGGGAAGTTAATTATGACAGGCAAAAAAAAAAAAAAAAAAGCGAAAGGCCTGTAGGAATTTGCTCCAAATGACAGCAAATGCAGTTGGCAGGATGACTGAAACTCAGTCCCTGAAGAATCCCTCCAGGATATGTAGCTTCCCTGACACAAAGTGAGTGAGCTTATTAGCTGGATTTGATGATAGATTCATTTGCTACCCATAACCAGACTAACATGTGTAATTCTTCCTCTTTCTAATTTTTTTTCTGCCATTGGATAGGGGCCAGCTACATAGATCAATTTGTTTATTTGTGGTGGGTTTTTTTTCTGATGATGGATGAACCAACTGATAGTGCCATCACTGCCTTGTGATCCCAAGGATAAATTCATGGGCTGTTAGCAAAAGCACTGCCTGACACCTGTCACCTCCACTGAACAGGCACTGCTCCTTTCTCCCCAACTCTCAGGATGGCTGGAGGCACCTTTTCCTTTAATGCTTTATTTTTCACTGAGCTGCACCGTGTGGTTAATTTTCCTTCCTACTTTGCAGCTTCTCATCACCAGCCTGCTCCATTACGTAGGTTTATTCCACTTTCAGATATCACAGCTCGCCAAGTGCGAGGCACATGGAGCAGCAGCAGCACAGATTTCAGAGGATCTGGCTAATTTCTCTCCTGGCTGGCATTAAGGAGCAAATAACTGAGGGTTTGTACCTGTTCATTGGAAAGTAATCCCCAAAGGTTTGTGAAGACAGAGGAAAGATGGTTTTCAAGCACGGCCCACCAGATGCCAACAGGGGGAGTTTCAGTTCTGCCTCAGATTTAGGCCTCTGACAGTTTCCTCACCTTTGCTGATATTGATCATGAGGGATAAAAGTTATTTATTTTCCCACATTTCAATAATATTTCTTAACGCCTCTTTCCTTTAAAGAAACACTTCCGCAACTCTTCTATAGATTGAAAATGAAGGCACAGTTCATATCTCTTGTTGAAACCCTTTTAAAAAGAGACCAGTGTTGGAATGGTTCTACACTTTGCTTTGCTGGAAGGGAAGAAAGCTAATTTGCCTCTGGGACAAATCAAAACCAGATTTTAGAAAGCAATCTCCATTTCTCTCTCCTCCCTAAAAACCCTGATGATGAGGCACAGTTAACTTCTCTTTGCATTGACTAAGATTTGAGTGATAAGATTTTAGAAAACCAAAAATCTGCCTCTGGCCTACCAGTTTAAACAAATTAATTCATAGCCAGATAGAAAACAAATATAAAAAAATACACCTCTTTAATATATTTGTTTGTTTAAGGGGGCAATAAATGGAAGGACTTCCATTGTGAGGAGGCAGAAAAACATCTTGTGAAAATGAAGCTCAGTCCTTAGAGTGGGGGTGTAAACCATGCTCATGTACAAATGAATGGAGGAAGGTTTTTTGAAGAGACATTTTGTCTCTTTATAAACAGGATGGATTATGTCTGTGCAATGCTGCAGTCTGTTCTGCCAGGTCCCAATGAACTGCAATTTCTTCTCTTTTCACAAAATTTCTCTTTTCTTATTTGAAAAATTGTTTTGGAAATTGGCTTCAAAGAAGGACTGTGTATTTTTTGTAACAGAAGCATGATATTTCCAGTTGCTACTGAAGAGGGTATCTTCTGTATAATGAGCCTCTAGGGTTCACTCAAGTTGCATTTCAATCATTTTTGCAGCCATCCAGACCAGACTTCAGCTGCTGAATCTGCTTCATTTCTGGGTGTGAAAACATGTACAGATTAAATCCAAAGCTCTTCAGGAGAAAGCTGAAATGTCCTGAGTCATCCAGTGAGAGTTAACACTAGTCTTTTTTCAGAGACTTATTACCTCTGGCTCTGAGCTTCAAAACTACAGCTCCTTTCAACTACGATGTCTCAGCTGAGAGGGTCCAGAGCTGTGATCTTGTCAATAGAGGACAGGATGGAAGAAATTGCCCTTTGGCAGAGTTGGGCAAATCCTGGAAAATGGACTTTTTCCTATTCTGTGGAAAGAGCATTTTTAAGGGATTAAGTATTCTTCATTTTCCACTTGGCATATGAAATTTGAATTCACAAGCTTTGTATTTTTCTTCATACCCATCCATGGGAGGGCCATGCTCTGTGTAATATCCAAAAACATATAAGTAAGGATGTCTGTGTATATATGTATGTATGTATGTGTGTATATATTTATATATATACATATAAACTGTAATTGCCTATTTCAGAAATCCAAATTAAAATTCATATCTACAGCAGTGATATTCATCATTTCACTCAGTCCAGTTTTGCAGTCAGTTGAAAACCTTTTTAATTAGTAGCTATCAGCAATCCTGTGAGTGGGTTGCTGAGTAGAGAAAGTTAATGCTGTATCTGAGGAGGAGGGGAGATAACTTACTGTAGGAATTAGGACATTTTTCTTGATTTGATGAAATTATGTTGGAGAGAAATTCACTGTGTCTTGATATTGACGTAATTGCATTGCATGTGCTGAAACATCCCTCTGTAATGAGCTGATCCAAAGGGCAAGGATGGCCTGGTGAGGTTTGCCGAGATGCTCTGTCTATTCCCATGCCAGCAGACCAGCCAGGAGGGGTGAATGATTCCAGGGGTATTAGGAGGAATGCCAAGATCAGTCAGGGCTGGCAGGTTTCATTAGGACAGTTGCAATATTGTGGTAATACATCTGTCTGGGCATGGCTCTTGAGTCAGAAATGGAGAGTAAAAGTAATTCCCAAGGATACTGAAGTAGGTCACTCCATCCCTGACTGTGACCCAAATTTCTCCCCTGAGAATGAAGCCTCATTTCACACCCCAGCCAAGCAGTGTGAAGACAGGGCTGGAAATCATTCCAGTTCTCCTGTGTGTGAACTTCTGCTTGGAGCCCAGACTGGTTGTTGGGGCCACTGGCAGAGAGTGAAAGAGAGGGAAGGCATGTGGATGTAAGGAGGGTGTTCAGATCAAGAACTGAGAGAGGCTGTGTCACAGGATTAAGGCAGCTATGCAAGCTTACACAGGTATTTCCACTTGCGCTGTCCTCACACCTTCTCTGAGGCGAGGTTTTTGTCCTGGACACAAGGGCTGTTTGTACATTGCCATGCACCACACACACACAGCCCCTGGCCACGTCTGCTTGTGTGGACATGCCAGTTTGCACTGTGCCAGGTGCATCAGGACAGAGAAGGAGCTGTGGGGCAGCAAACACTGACTGGGATGGCTGTGGGAGCAGGGCCTGCAGGGCCCAGCCGGGGGCCATGCTGGGGACCAGGCCTGCATCTCCTCTGTGCCCTGCTGGGCTCTGAGGCAGCTGGGCTGAGCCCTGCTGAGCTCTTTGGGTTCCAGCACTGAGGATCCCAAGGCTACATTCTGTAACTGTGGGATCTGATCTGTGTTTGGGAAGCGTACAAAATGTTGCTTGGGAAACATGCAAAATGGCCGCAGCAGGATGTGGGGAACATCTTTCTGTGTCTTTGGCCAAGAAGACAAAACTGCTGCTGTCACAACACCGTGTGAAGCACCAAGGGTCACAATGGTGTTTTAAACATGATAACCCAGTCAGTGGGGAGGTAGGTGGTGCGTGCACCACGTGCACAGCTGGTTTTGCAAACCACAAAATCAGAAAGAGTAAGTAAGGAAGCATCAGTTGACTAGTAGAGTAAAGATAGACATTTGATGGAAGTACATTAAAATTGTTTAATGCTAAATGAAATAGCAATAAAAAATGCCTTATATCTCTATCTATAACTTCCATGTAGGCTTACATGGACAGTAAATAAAACAGTGTGCTTTTATGGATTAAGGCCAAGATGCTGTCAAGGATCACATATCTTTTAGTCAAAAGTGATATAGGATCATGCTGTCTCTAAAGAGAAAAGGGACAACTACAGAGGGGAAATATCTGTAGAAGAATTGTTGGTTCTGACAGCTGTGTGTTTAAAGCACAAAATCCCATGAAACACCACCACGAATTAGAGAGGAATGTGAGGCAATTCTTTAGAACAAAACAAAACAACAAAATGGGAAGCAAGTAAGTTGTGTCTACCATGTGCTTAAGAACAATAGTGCTGAGTCAAAACCTGCTGGAATTGGTTGGGAATGCTGTGGTTTAGCAAGCCCAACTGAGTTGAACTGGAATGCTCTTTTTGTCTTTCAAAAAGCCTGTAAAGGCTGGCAGAGATCTTGTCAGCTGTTCAAGCCCTGCTGAAGAGCCCTCAGAGTTCAGTTTTTATATCTGGTTAGGGGCCCAGTAGAAAAATTAAGTGTCAGGCAGGTTGTGTTTGAGCAGTGTGTGGAATGGGTTTATTCTGCATAGAATAAAAATGTTTGTTGCCTCAGAAAGATGTGTCCTTGTGCACTCTTCTGAAGCAGGGGATTGCTGTGTAAATAGGAATGTGAGCAGCAGTTTGAGGAATTATTTCATGCTTGTGACGTTACACAGACTAGTTTAGCTCTTTGTTTAAGGGCTCATGTCCAAATTGATTCAGGTCCAAGTCAGAGCTTTGGTCTTGCACCTTGCTCCCTCTCTTCTTGCCAGCACTGATATTTGTATGGTCATGTCATGAGCCAGTTCAGGGAACTAAACTTCTTAACGGCCTCAGCTTTTCCTGCAGAGTTACTTTTTACCTGGTTTGACTCCCTGAACCAGCTCATAGTAAGATCATAGCAAAGCCTAGTACTGGCACACAACATCTTGCTGGAATTTGTGGCTGGAGTGAGAAGGAAATTGCAGGACTTGGATTGGTTGAGCTCTTGGGGAACTTCAACTTACAGCAATTCATCCTTCCTCCTGCTCCACTGCATCCACTCATAGACCTCCAGTCCCCTTGGATATTTTATATCCATGTTTACCTGCCTGTAGACCCTTTAACTGGACTCCTGCACTCATCAGCATGTGTCCATTTGGGTCTGTGAAATGCTGTGAGTTCTCAGCTTGGAAGGCTTAAATCTCACCACCCTGATGTCTCCTTCTCAGGTCAAGACAACAGGGGCATATAGGGAGGTACAAAGACCCCCTGCCATGTAACTGAGTTAATGCTGACTTGCTTTGGGCACATCTTGGGAAGAAAAATGGGTTGGTGCCAATGTCTGTTGGTGCCTCATCCAATGCTGGTGAATCTTAAGATCATCACTCATCCTCTAGGCCTAGGCAGGCTATGCAGTCACATCCATTTAATGTTAGAAGATATCTATGTACAAAAATAAATAGACCTCAGGATGGTAATGATTTGCTCCCATCTTCTTTATAGGGCCCACAAGTATGAACAGAAATGTGCACTTTGGTAGAACTGGTAGAAAGCAGGGCTTCAGAGCATGGTCTCAAATGGTGTCCCCTGGGAACTTGCCTTACCAAACAACAACGTCTCCTTCAGTTAAAAGGAAGTCAAAGTATTTTCAAAATTTGCTTTGTAAGTAACAGTTGCAGTTGCTGCAGAGATATTCAGCAATTGTGGCTCAGTGTGGGAAGCAGCCTGTGAAATCTGGAGAGGTGGGGAAAAGTCCCAATGTACAATTTGTCTCTTGAGTGTGGGTTCCACATTTTGTGAAGGCCCGAGACCCTGACTGTAGTTTCACCTTTTCTGTCAGTTTGACTTTACTTCCATTTGCTAGCCATTGTCATTATTTTGTGCCTCCATTGCTCATCTGTTTGCCATAGCAATTTCTGCTAACTCTATCCCAGCTTATGTGTTTTCACTTCTAATGGCTTCCTTAATGTTTCCTCAGTGTTCCTCTTTGCTGGGTATGGAATGCAGGAATTTTTTCCCCCCAGAATGAGGCTGTAATTACCTGAAGACTGAAAAAATGAACATTGCATTTCAAGGCAGTAGCACATAGCAGTGAAGAAAGTAAGCGATGCTTTTCACTTAGCCTGGTTTTTTTTTCACCAAGAGCAGACAAGTGACTATTCCAATAATTAAAAGGAATATACCTGGAGAATAAGCTGCATAATGAGTGCCCAGATGCTGAAACTTCAGCTCTCTTATTGTGCTTTTGGTCTCCACAGACCCAAAATGCAGAAGCCAAATTCCAGTTTAGAGCTACTTCTTTCCAATGGTAGCATGAGCTCTGGAACCAGCACTAGCTAAAGAACATATTATTATTATTATTATTATTATTATTATTATTATTATTATTATTATTATTATTATTATTATTATATTAATTATTCTTTTCCATTGTATGTCTTAATGTCTTCTTAACAGGAGGAAGACTAGGGAAGAAATAAATACTGAAATGTGATAGCATGCATTTTATGTGATTTACCCATGGTCAGAAGTGAAAGCAGTGACCTGATAAGTGTTTCTAGCTTTAATATACCTGAAGAAGGGAGAGAATTACTCTCACTATGGAGCTAGCTATGGCTGGTTTTGGTCATATGAAAATATGTATCTTCCATGCCCAGGGGTGATGGGACAAAATCTAGAGTAGCTGTACTCCCCTATGTATGAGTAAACTGGCTGTATTTCTTTCTTATTCAGAGAATATTCATCTTGCTTTTTAATCCCAGAATATAAGCATGGCTGAATCTCAGAGAAAAGGCTTGAAAAAAACCCAGTAAATTTCTTTTTCTTGTTATACTGCTTTGGACACCCTTTTATGAATAAAATGGCACGGCCAAGCGTGAAGTAACAAAGGACTTGTAAGCAATGGCCAGCATGTGGGAAGTCAAAACTATCTACAGCTGAAAACGTTCTTATTAGAAATGAAGGGCAAACAGGAATATAATTTATTATTGCCTCTCTATGTGGCTTCAGAGATCACATAATCCAAAGTAAAAAATGGCATGCATATGTTCCCTAAGATATTCTTCACCATAGAGGGGCTATATATCAAAACCTTATTTCCTGGTAATGAATTTTAAATAAGTGCCCAGGGCATCAGGTCACTGATGTTTCCACTTTGCAAACTGGGTGGGCTATGAAAGCCCCTAGAGCCCTTCAAAGGCGCCTTAAAAAAAAGATCCCAAGCTTTAACTGACCAAACTTTTCAAGAAAAATACCTGAAACAATTAGGAGAATGAAAACCAGGAGGTCAGATTACTTGGCCCATGGCTGAGGATTTACATAAATAGGCCTAACCTTTGACTTGAAAATAAAAGGTAAGTACAGAGCCCTGACAGAACAGCAGGTCATTGGTATTTACTCTGTAAAGTACTGCCTCTGATGCTATGACAAAAATGCCAGGAATTCCACTGATCACTGTGTGCTGATAGGGCTCAAAGGTATGCAGGCAGCTAACAGAAACCCAGCCTACCTGACTGATCGAAACTGCATTACTCCCACGCATTTATAACCCGCAATCTGCGAGCGTGGGAAAGCGTGCAAGGCCTCAGACTAATTCCTCAGGAAAAAAAAAAGGAGAAAGTTGCTGTCCTTAAACGGTTTTTTTTTAAATGGTAGTTTGGGCAACATATAATAAAATTAACAAAAATTCTCTGAGTGAGCATCTTGAGGCATACTCTTCACAGTGTATGCTGCTGTTCAAGAGACTCCAGAGCTGGTGTTTCCCATGCAGGCTGAGATTGCTACTACATTCAGCATCTTGGGACTTTGTCAAAGATGAGCTGTGCTTCAAGCGTTGAACTGGTAACCAGCTGTAGGAAGCCAGTCCCTGGCTTAACTGAGGAAACTCTAGACAGCAAGCCTGCAGGAAAAATGCCATGCTGTGTATTTATGCTACATTTTGTCAAGCAATGGCTGTGTGCTCACAGGTGAGAGAGGGAAAGGTGAGCAAAACAAATTTTTTTTCATTTTTAGTTCTAGTACAAAAGCAAAGATGCTTTAGATATATTTTTCTTTTCTACATGGATAGCAAAGCAAGGAGGACCCCTGTGAAAGTGGAAACAATAAGAGCAGAGTTTTTATGTTCATGTTTTATAGAGAGAGATTTGGTTTCCTGTTCCAGTTTGAGACACAAGCACACACCAAGTATCCTGCAGGCTGTTTCAAACTTGTTTCGCTAATTAATCAAAAGTGATCCATTACAGAAAACCTGCAGGAATGTCAGAGATGGATGCTTCTGCTCTACTGTTTTTGACTTGCTTGTTGCAACAGAGGGGGAAGCTGTTGGTGCCTGTCTAGTAAATTATTGAAGGATGGTGTAAGAGAGCCTGCCGCCTTCCTCTTGAAGGGCCAGGGAGCCTGGGGCTAGCCAGCCACATGCTGCTTTCCCTGTCTGCTAGACCACTGTGGGGTTTTGGAGGGAGGTGGAGGAACACCCCACAGCTGGGTATTGATCAGAGAAGACAGGCTGGCCCCATGCCCTGGGCACTGCCTGGCCAAGCCCTGGGATTGGGAAGCTGGGCAGGCAGTGCTGAAGCAAAAGGAGATAGTGGCAACCTGAGGATAGTCAAGCAGGGTGTCCTAGCACCCATGTCTGACCAGCATGGCCAGGGTACAACTGGGCACAACTTCTTTCCTCTGTGGCCAACAGGTATGAACTCAAAGGGAAGTTAAAACCCTTTGAGGGACATCCTCTCTGGAGGGTGTTTGTGGTGACTACAGCCCCTTTGGTGTTAGTCCTGGTGCCTCCCCTCACCAACCTCAAGTGCCTCCTCCAGTGGACCACACTGGCCCTGGTCTTCCTGGGCAGAGCAGTAGCCAAATGTCCCCTCTTCTGAACCAATTCTGTGATCCCCTCATGCTAAGAAGGCTGCACAGCTTTGGTGTGTGTGTGTAGGTGTGCTGTGCTGGCGCTGTGTCACTGTGTCACTGGTGCACTGGGCTTGGAGGCCACAGGGCACAGGTGTTACCTACCCAGTCCCTGTACTCAATCTCTTGCATGCTGAGCTGTGTTCCCTGCCCTGCTCGCATCATCTGCTTCTGTTTGGCAGGCAGGCTGTTAAGAGCTGCATCCTTTGTGGAGTGCTATCCCTGCACAGTCCACTCACAGACTGCTCGAGTGCTCTCAGACTAGATTTTGACCAGTGAGATAGATTTTGTGGAATGCTGAACTTTGTACCCTTACCTTGACCAGAGGAGCAGCAGACTGGCTGTACTCTTCTTCTGAGTCTCTTTTTACTGAAGTGTCCAGCATGTAAATCCTCTTATCCCATTTTGCCATCCAAAACATGTTCTGGCTTCCTGTGAGATGCCTAAGGGCAGAATTGAATTGATCTTTATGTGATCTCTGATGGTAGGCGGCTTTTTCTAAATGGTGCTTGTGCCACTCCATTCTTGCAAAACCACAGGAAAATATTTAGTATGACAGGACTTTCAAACATTGTACTGCCATTTGCTTTCTTCAGACAATTATTTGCTTTTTTCAGGATCGCTGTTAAATGTGACATTCACCCTGACATTCCCTAGTGGCTGTTCAGTTCATGCACCTGTAGCTTTTCCTTCAGTCTCTGTACCTAATGGAGCAATTCACCTTTCCAGCCCCTCTTTTAGCTTCTGCCTTGGAAGTAGAGCTAAACTTTCACTCCCTACAAGAGCTGGATGGAATTTGTTGAGAGAGACTGTTGGGGTTGAACCCTGTTCCCAAAAACTCATCATCAGCCCCTTTAGTCTCCACCAATGTTGTTTTGCCCCCAACCAATAAGTGCCCCTCTCAGCAGATAAAAGCAAGAATTTCATAAAATTTTAACCCCGGGGAGACTTTTTCTTCCCCAGCTCTGTATTAATTGAATGTGTTACTCATTCCTCCACTCATCCACTTCCTGTGCTGCCTAATTAAGGTAAGACACTGGCCCTGTAAAACCCAGATCAGCCCAGCTTGCCTTCTTTTGCCTATAGATTTTCCCTCAGACCTAGCAAGACCACAATCTAGACCAGAGATTTGGGTACCTACATTCAACTGAAGATTAGATGCCCCTTTTTTTGCTTAGGTTGATTTTCTGTTCTGCTCCAGGCACAGTCCTGTTCCCAGCTCTGTCAGAGGACTCCCTTGAGTGGTATCCTCTGGGTTGCTCAGCACATGCTCTCCACACATTTGTAAACTCCTCCAGTGCCCTCAGTGTAGCTCGGGCTCGTTAGGTTGCTTCCCACTGCACAGAAGAGCTATTTCATATATTCACTCATAGCTGGAAAGCATAAACATTCAGAAGCAAAACATTACTCAAAGTCATAAGGATGGAAAGCTGCAGTTGTAAAATCTTGTGTAGAGAAGCCCATTTTCTCTTGTGAAGAGCTCTCAGGCACAATATCAAGCCTGTGTTTTGCTAGAGGAGGCATCAGCTGAAACAGCAGCAGCCAAAAGGCATTGATTCGTTTCATTTATTTTTAACTTTCCTATTGAAATGCCTGAGGGGGAAAAAAAAAAGGGAAATCACTCCCTTGGAGAACGCTTCAGCTCTGGGAAAGATACCTGCTGCAATCTAGAAACAAGCTTGTTCAGGGAACAGCCGGGCCAAGCACTGCCCAGGGGGCTGCAGTTTGTTCTTTCCTAATCTATTTATTTCAACCGTGAGCACAGCCACCTCTTTCAAAGGCTGTTGCTGTGGGTTTGGTTTTTGGTTTGGGGTGGGTTTTTTTGGTTGTTTTTTGGTTTTTTACTCCAGTCATGGGGGTGGAACGAGCAAGAGCAGGGAGAGCCTGAGCCTGGGCAGCCTGGGCTGCGTCAGCCAGCCGGTCACAAGGATGTCTGTCATGTGCTGCTGCTCCTCACACAAAGATCCCTTTCTTTCCATGCCCGGTGGCTTCTCTATCAATGAGAGGACCTTGTCCTACAAACAGAAATCAAACGTCCGTAATCGCAGTGTCACTGATAAAACATGACTTCTTTACCAATTTGTGTGAGCACTTTGACCTCCTGCCTCAGTGCAGCAGACTTCGAAGATTCTTTTTTGTCTCTGGCTCTTTGGAAGGCTGTGCTGGAAATACTCTAGGAAAGTTTATTTGGGGAATATTTTTGATCCATCTCAAGTAAAAAGCTAAACTGGTGCACTTCAGTCAAAATCGTGCTGAATTGTCTGGAATGATTGCTAGCTCTAAAAAATAAAAATGGATTTCAGGTTATGGTTTATTTTTGCTTAAATTTAGAACTGCTTTTGCATGAATAACTAGTATTATGTATTTTCAACAAAAATGAGAACAAAAATTCTGCTCCACACAGCTTCCATTCCTGAAAAAAGTGAAAAACTTAAGAAGGTTGAAAAGAAAAAAAAATTCAGTGCTGAATAGCATGGCTGAGCAGCTGTCTTATTTTTTTCTTCCCTAAATTGGATTATTGCTATAACTGTTCTTTCTAAGTTAAGATGTCACTGGGGGAAGGAAGAAAGTTTCTAGGTTTCCCAGCAGGAAAGTCTTTAACAAGAAGTTAATGTAGGATAATGAAGGGGTCAGGAAAATTGTAAGCACAAAGGGATTGTCCAGAAGGCTGTGCAGAGAGGAGTACAAATAAAGATATTAAAGAGGAGGGGAAATGTGCAGCAACTCTTTTGAATTTTAACCAAGTTCTTCATGCCACAGCACATCACCCTGGGCACAGCAACCAGCAGCACCTATGGTCAGTGTCCCAGTTTGTCACAGAGAAAGGAAATTTCTTGTTTGTTCATGTGTTCTTCCTTAAAGGGAAACACCTTACAAGTGACAGGATTTAAAGTCTAGAAGATACATAGGAAGACAATTCTGTTTAAACACAAAACTGAACTGAAAACGGAAAAAAGCAGATATTTTTGGGATTTTGAGATTATGCTTGAAGTTTGGATTTTGAGATTATGCTTCAAGTTTCTAACATTTAACTCCAACAACAGGGAAATAGAACAAATTAACTGGGTTAGCAGACCACTTAGATTTGCTGTTGTTTTTCAGTCAATAGGTCACTTCCCTGGGTTAAGGGTTGTGCTCTGCCAAGCAGCAGGATTTTCTAGCTGGTCCTGTATTGATGAGAAAATAACTCTCAGATTCTATGGTGCCATAGGTCATCAATAAAATAAGAAATTCGTATGTTCTTCAATACTGCAAAATTTCTGCCTTTAATATTCTTAGAGTATTATGCTATTTTTCAAATATACCGGAATTTTTTCAAATATATTAGAAATCCATCTCTACCAATGGTTTTTTTTTGCAAGTGGTTTTATAGACATTATCTTCTGAATTCCCCTTGAGATGCTGTGTACTAACTGTGCTGATAGCTAATTCAGGTTTATTAACTACAGTGGGATTTTGCCAGTTAGGTCCCTTTAGGGTCAGCCTTAGACACTCAGAAGTCTTATAGCCATGGAGACTATTTCATCATGCAGATGTAGGTTCCTCTGTGGTCTGTATAGCTGTGTTTGCACTGTTACCCCTAACAGTGAAATAACTTGCCAGCTTTAAACACTGTGTATGATGAATGAGAGACAGCACAAGCAGCACTGAGTTCCATGACCAGATCTGTTGCTGAACAGCATTATTAGCAACAGAAAAAATGCTATCTCATCTACCAATTTCAGGACATTTTGTTGTTGCCTGATAGGATAAGAAGATTCCACATTCCTTATTTCAGAAAGAAGTGGTTTTTGTCTGTGAAATGTCCTCACTTCTCAAAAACAGATGTCACAGGCTAAAATACTTAAATACTGAGGAAAATGACAGCTCTCCCCTTTCCTTTTGCCCTCAGCAAAAATGAAGTCTTGACTAGCTACTGGCATTTTTTTAGGAATTATGCCTGCTCAGTTATTTTTTTTAATATTGCTGCAACATTTTTTTTCCTGATTCCTGCAGAAATGAGGCTTATGCAATCCTGCTGCGTGCGCTTGTATCTTCGTCACTTCCACACCCCCGAAATCTTTTGAACCTATTGACAAATTTCAACCCATTGATCTCTCAAAGAAAATCAAGTTCCTACAAGCTTTGTGGAAATAACCTGCTCACAGAGAGGTTGGCTGCGGTGTGAACAGGCACCATTTCAGACAGAGGAAAACCCACTTTTAGGAAAAGTGTTTATTTATAGACACCTGTCCATGGGGAGCATTTCAGGGAAAGCTGTTTCCTTCCTTCAACTGCAGTCAATTTAGTTTGAGGCTCTGGTCTTTCAGCAGCCAGGCTTCAATGTACTGATCTCCACAGCATGTGGGGATACTGATTTGCAGTAATGACTTACCACCTTAACTGCATTAAAAGCAAATAATTTTAAAAACCACTTAATTTTCCATTTCCTCTCCTTGTTTTTCCCTTCCTTTTTGTTAAGAACCAAAAACTGCCCAATAGCCTGTCTCTTAAGACCAAGACATTATGCCCATCACAGTAGAAGTCAACCCTTGACCTTTAACACTGTCACTTTTCTCTGTGGATTCTCTGAGGTTAAAGTTACAGAATTGCTGAAACAGATAACAGAGTGCAGAAGGCTGAAAAGTGACTGGGACAAACCTCCAGGGACAAAGTTAATCTGTTGGAGCATTTCCTGTGTGTACTTTGAAACCTCTCAATTTAACTTGATCAAAGCATGAGCCGACACGTTTCAGCTCCCTACTGAACAAACAAATTTGCTGCTTATCGTTGTTGCCACCTCAGCCTTTAATTTACTTTACTTAGTAAGCCAGTACATGTTAAATGAACAACCTGGTTACTACAAATGCTGGGTGCTGGTCTCCAAAAAAGGCTGCAGTTTCCCTGACATTATTTAGCTCAGCACATCAAAGACCCTGTTTTTCAACACAATCTCAGTGTAAAAGGACCACAGCCAGTGTGGTCAACAGAGGCCTCTTAGAGACCACTAGATCCATCAGCATCCATTGGTTTATATTTCAGTATCTTGGGATTCTTTTTCATTAATTCCTACAGAGCATAGGTGGACTGAGAAAATAAATGATAGTACTTTCAAAACACATTGGTTAAATCACATTAACACCTTTCAAAGCATATGTTTATTAACAGCTCCTTTAAACACCATTTTTTCTTATCAAAAGCAGTAACTAATACTTTTTTAAATGTTCTGATAGTTGGGAGTATTTTTCTCAAAAAATGTCTTTAGTCAAGTTAATAATAACAATAGTAAAGACTAGTGTGAGATGTTGCATGAAGGGAGCATGGCCAGACATGATAATGAGCTAAAGAGTCTGCTTTCTGTTTTTAAACCAAAACAACTTGGCAAGTGTTTTTAAACCAAGTCTAAAGTATCTTCATTGTTTTCCACTTACTTAAATGCACTGGCCCATATTTGCCTTTCCTTACTCTCAGAGAAATTGAGTCCAATGATTTGAACTGTTCTTCAGTGCTTCACTGTGGCTGCAGAACCCCTGAACTAGGAAATCACTCCTGTCCCTCCAGGGTATATGTTTCTGGGTCCATCATGCAAATATTGAAATATCCTGGGCTAGAGGAAACAATCAGTCAATAAACCAACCTCTTAAACCAACCTTCCTCCCAGAGCAATGCTAGAAGGGAATTTCACTTGATATAGGTAGGTCTACAGATATAACCTACTCTTCATCCAAACCATGGCTGCCTTTGGCAGCTTCTTTCCTTCTTTCAAGTAAAACTGACTTCTTAAAATATTCTGCTAGCTCAGATATTAACCATAATCAGTTTTTATTCTACTTCTGTGTTCATCACTCATTGAAAATGCAAAATACTTAGAAAATGTAAGTAATGATGGATAATTTCTAAAAGAGTGCAGTGCAGTGACACGTCTCCTCTTGGAATTAATGGGACACGTGTGATGCTCTCCTGAACAATTCCCTCAGTGTCATTCAGAGACTTGTGAGCACCTCTGTAGGAAATGACAGGGCATCCAGCCACATGGCAGTGTCTGCTGACACAGATCAGCCTGCACAAGAAATTCAATAATAAATGTATCGTGTCTTTCCCCATAATAACCACTAACTAGTTGAGCTTAGGGGTTTGTGAAGCTTGCAGGTGATCTTTTGGTTTTCCTAGCATGTAAGACTCTTTAAATTCCACAAGGTTCCTTCCCAATGTGGATTTGCACTGATTAGTCTCTTTCTCCATGTTATTAATTTAAACAAGTTAAGCAACTTATTTTCCCACTTAAATGAAAACTGTGCCAGACATAGAAAACTCCTTGCCCTAAAGAGGAGTTATCACAAATAAATTGCCTGCATTTTGGGGTTAGCTTTAATGAATTACTTGTAATTATTGCAAGATAATGCAAGATTTATCATTTTTCCAACCTGGTTTCAAACTTGTCTAAGGAAATCTAATTGTAACTAGTTGCCATTTTCAAGAACAAATTTAGGCAGCAGAGTTGGCTGGGTGATGTTTCCATGCTTCTCTGGCATGAAGCACAACTCTAAAAGTCTTCTCCAAATAGGGAAAAGAGCAAGTTTGTTCTGGACTAGGTGGTAGCCTGGTGCTTATTTTTTACATTGGGATTATTGGAGAAACAGATTTAAACCCTTCCTTGGCTTGATCTGGGTTTCTCACACCAGGAAGGATTTCCCTGACACCACTCCATCAGCTGCTCTGTGATGGCTCTCCTTAAATGGGTCTGGCCATAGAAGTTGCTTGTGCTTCTCCAAGAGATGTTGTCTGTGTGGGGTTGAGCACTGCTCTAGGGTGAGGGACACTCCCATGCTTGCACCTGAGCCAAGTATTTTTTATTTATAAAAAGTGGAATAAATTCTCCAGTGGGTGGGCGTGGAGAAGATGCTTTTTCCTTTCTATCAAACAACACTGGTGAGGAGAACACCTAATCCTGAAATTGAAATCCCTACATCAGCTCCAGCAGCCTTGACACATATTATCTCCTAGAGTGACACAAGCTGGTTTTTATACCAAAAATTTTGTTTTAACATCTATATTTCCATAAGATTATCTATTTTTTAACAAGTCCACATTTTGTAAAAAAAAAAAAAAAAAAAAGGATTTTCTGGAAATTTCCATAGCAGCTGTAGAGAATCGGAGGTCAAAGGCCTGGTTCTTTGGGCTGCTCTGTGGACCCTCTCACTCAGCCCTCGAAAAAACTTCAATCCTTTGACTCCCCTTCTCATCCCAGCTGGTCTTGGCACAACTAATCATAGAACACCACAGCTGATGCTGTGTGGAACACACTGCTAAGAGCTGCAAATGCTCTTGCAGGTATTCCTGTCTGTGCTGAAGCAGCCAAACAAGTCAGGGCCCCTAAATGAGCAGGGCTGTACAGAGGCCAGCAGTCCAGAGGTGACCTGTCCCATGTGCGCAGTCCTTACACAGCTAGTAATGGTTTTTAAAAGCAGAATGGAAACAAAATATTTAAAATCCCCTACAAAGGAGTCACCATCAGCTGCTGAGTTTTACTGGAGGCCCTGTCTCAATGGAAGTCTGGTTGGATGGTTGGGAAGTAAATTCCACACAGCTCTGGTTACTAAGGGAATAGGAGCCAGGAATTGTCAGCCTTACATGCTCCTTGGTCCTCTTCTTTTGGATGAATATTAGGTATACTTTTCTAGGCAGTTTTGTGGGTGGGTAGAGACAAAGAAGAAAATAGACAGGAGAAAAAATATCTCTGTGACCAGGCCACCTGCTCATGTCTTCTCAGGGTGGTGGACTCATTGCGTGTACTGCTTCTCTTTTCCTCTACAGACAGCCAGTGTTCCACACATCTGTAATTTTCCAACCATGAGTTATTTTAAATTCAAACACCAGATTTAGCCTTAAAAAATTAATCTTTGCAAAGCATCTATGTCTGGAAAACTGCTGTCCATTAGTAGGAAATTATTCAGAAAAAGGAAGACAATTTGCTTATTTATGTAAGAAACTGCTGTACAACTAAATACAGATATAGGTCAGTAAAATAAGTTCTTTGATCTATTGCCACAAGAAATCAGTGTAAATATGTTTCCTGATAAGAGTTGCTACAGCATAATTGCATTTTACAAACTGTGTAGTGTGCTATTACTCAGGAAATGTGTTCACTGATATACATGTCTCCACTCAGCCTCATGGCTGAAAGGTTTGCTTTTTCTCTTATTTATAGTTCTTGCACATTTTTAATAAGGCGATTAAACTCATGAAGGCATGGAAGAGAGTACAAATAGGGAAAATTGATTCTAGAGCATACACAACCACTATTGAAATAGACACCAGTTGATTGTTTTCAAACATATGTAGGTTAGTGGCATTTGAGACCAAACTGCAAGGCAAATATTAAGAGGGATTAATTTATACTGTCAACTATGACTGTTCTGGGCTTCATCCTTTTGCTAGAATAGCTGAGAGTGCAATTCCATCACAGCTGTAAAAGACTTGCTTTTTCATGGAGTTTTGTCCTGTTTTAGGGGGAACAGTGCTCACTGTAGAACTTGAGCCCCCCCAGAGCTTGCTCAGGCTGCTCACTGAATGCTGGTGATATTGAAAGCTCACCAGGTCTGCACCTTAGGGCAGATTCACCCTGGGCTTTAGTGGGATTACTGATATGGGAAGATGGGAATGATCATAGCACTATTAGAACTCCAGCTGTGATTCCCTATTTTCTAGGGGTGCTGCCACAATAATGAAAGGTATCCAGGTAACACCTTTCAAGCTTTGTGAACCTTCCTGAGCAATGCCTGCTGGATAGAAATTGCTCAGCCAGGCAGGACTGAGTTTATTAAACATTGTCTCAGCATCAAAATATGTATTTGAGTGTACAGGTTTAAGCAAAGCCATCTCATCAGATTTAATATGGAGGATATAAAAAGACTGTCGTTAAAAATAAGAGTGTCAGGGAAGTGGCTGCAGTAGCATTTCTTTGTTTTGGAGAGCACATGGTTGAGCTACCAGAAGCAGAGCACTGCAGCAGGATGGGAAGAGCAGGAGTGCATCTCTGCACTCAGGCTACAGAGGCTGGGATTTCACTACTTGTGGGCTGCTATAAAGTCCCATTTTGCCTAGGCATGGTATTCATGACAGGGCAAACAATCCCCTCCAGGCTCCAGTGGGATGTCAACCATTCTCATGGTCTGTAGCAGGCAGCAGAGGAAAAACAGTGGGTCATTCCCAGGAGAGAGGATGTGGTTCTGGGTTCATGGCCAGAGTGGGAGGCAATTCCCGCATCCTGCCTTTTCACTGGGTTTTGGAGCCAAACATGCTGCTCTGCACATCATGTTCTTGTCACAGATAAACAATTTCTATAGCTGTCTTCCCTGCAACATCTTCAGGACAAGGCCTGCCTGGGACAGCCTGAGGGAAGCTCTTGCTTTTTCTTACAAAAGGTGCAATATGCAGTAACGTGGAGCACAGCCTGAAATCAAAATGAAACTGAAATCTGATTTGTCATTGTCTGCTCGTTTTGGAGGAGTAATGGGAGCCATCACCATTATTTGGGGTTTAAGTGAGCCTTGTGCTGTTCCATGATTTTACTGCTCCTGATCTCTCTCCCCAAGGTATCTCCCTTCTATTTTTTGGGAACTTCTCTGTGTGACTGTGAAATGGTTCAGTAATAATTGCCTTCCTTCTTAATTCACTTGGAGATTGACTGGTGGGAAGTGCTTGGTGGGACAGTCTAAGTTCCTGATGGCATGGCACTTCAGACTGTGAACAGGCTCTGCAAAGCTGAAATCATTGTTGCTGATGTTGTCTTGTTGTAATTGTAACTCCCAGAGTATGCAGAAAAACCTTCTCCTTAGAGATATGTAGGATTGTCATTGCCATAGTTGTTAAAAATTTAGTTTTATCTTTTTCTCTCTTCATCTTTTTTTTTTAACTTTTAAAATATGTTGGAATAATAAGATGGGGGAAATCTATAAAAGAATGCATTAGGAATATATTGTAAGCAGATACAAGGAAACAACAACATTCATGTTGCACACAGAGTCTCAGTTTGTCTGCTTTGGGACAGTACAGTCTCTAATTACACGAACAAATATAATTTTTGAAGTCATATGATCTAAAAATATCGACTATTTAAAAACTTAGACAAACAGGATCATCCCACCAGTTATGTTACTCTTCTTCTGCTTTGTTGCCCTTGTGGGTATGACACTCATTTTCTACAACAGTTCACTGACAATATGGGGGGTTTGCAGTGAGTTCAAATGTTCCTGGCTCCTGTGCTTTCCTGAACAGGGATAGAAGTATTAAAATTTTGAAAGGCTTTCCTCACTCAAGCCCATGAATATTTCTTGCAGGGGCCATAGCTGGAGAGCAGAGAACCTTGGCTGGGAGGAGGATGTCCCACTAGTATATATTAGAAGAGCAGGGCTTATCTTTTTCAGATTTCTGAAGAGAAGTCTGGAGGGATTTCAGAAGATATGTAAAAGGGATGTAAAATGGGATATGTAAAAGAGGAATCGTCTGACCCAGACAGAAAATTGTCTTTCCAGTCTGTGTGAGGGCATCTAACTTGAGTCATACTGCTTAGGGATGAGAAAGTTAAAGTAAGGCTCTGGATACTAAAAGATAAGGCTATTGATAAGATACTTGAAAAAACATGAAAAGAAATTATGTGTCTCCTTCAGACATGCATCAGGCTTTTCCTCAATCTCTTCCCCAGCAATGTTGCATAGAAAAATTCTTCCTTCTGTACAAGAACTTTTCTAGTGGTTAAAAACATTAATAAGTCTGAGACAGACCTTTAAGTCTTGTTTCTTGACTGCTCCTAACAGACTTCATGAACTCAATCCCACAGTATTACAGCCCTGAACTTCACCTTATTTCTCTGTAAGACAGCATTCTGCTTTCAGTGTTAGATACCTCACACAGCCTTGTGAGGACACACTTTATGTAAAGCCAGCAAAGATTTGCTGGGGGAAAATAACGTGTGGTGTAATCATAACATCTCAGAGTTATTATCTTTTGCCATTTAAAGAATTGTACTTTGTCATGTGAGAAAGGGAAGAAGGAAAGATGCTCATTAGCAAGCTTCCTTCCTCAGGCTCTGAGCTTCTAGGGGCTCCTCTCTGAGAAGTGTGAGCACAGCTGCAGTCCCACAGCAGCCTCAGCTGATGGAACAGCTGCCTCTGCAGTGCAGTGCCATCATCTGCCCCTCTCCTTCAGCCCCACTCTATTCCCTCCATCCCCTGCACTGACCTGGATGTTCTCTGCTCCTTTGTGGAGCCATTTTAAGGTGTTAACGTGGAAGAAAGCTTCCTGTGACCTTTTGTTTGTGGAGATAAGGAATGCTCTGAGGTCAGGCAGGACACTCAAGGTGCCCCAAGGTGCTGCAGGAGAGGGGCAGGGTGGTGGGATAGGACAGCAGAAGTGGCTGTGGTGGCCAGAAGACACAGTGACTGAGGCTGCCAAGGAGCCACAGCCTTTCCCTTCAAGCCAGACCTTCCTGGTGTGATGGAAGATCCTACTGAGACTGCCTGGCTTGCCTAGAGCCACACAAACACCAGTGTTGCCCTACTGCTGGGGAAGTGCAAGAATGAAGAGGAGAAAGGAGAGGAGTGAGGGTTCTGTAAGATGGGACAGCAATCAAGAATTACTTTAAGAGAGAGAAAAAGGAGTCTGAAAGTACCATGGGGAAAATGCTGTTTCATGGCTCTGCAAAGTTGACCAGACTGGGGTTATCAAGAAAAGTTTGTAATAGTCTGGATATACCGTTTTCCCACAGTAGAAAGTGCCAGATTTGCTCACCTGTTAAACTCTGCAAGGAGTTCTGGTCCTTCCTCCCTCCCTTAGAAAGGTTGAAGTTGAATTAATAAAGGTTGAGAGAAGGACAGCAAGGATGAGTGAAGGTACAGGGCACCTCACCCTTTTCTAAGGGGAGAGGCAAAACAGAATAATCACCCTGGAGTCTGGAAAAGAGACCAGGAAAGGGCAGAGAGGGGCTCTTGGTTTTTAGTCCTTCATGGGATCATCAATGATGTGGTTGATGGGTAAGAAGAAAGTGAAGAAAGAGGTGTTTCATTATTACTTGCTAAAAAAGGGGGTGAACACCCTGACAAGTTACAAAGGCAGGATGATTTAGGTTGAAAGGAATGCCTGGACATAGTCTGGTCCAAACCTCTCTCTAAGCACCTCCAGCTTATCTCAGGATTTGTCTTCCTAGGTTTTGAATGTAGGATGCAGATCCTACAGCCTCTCTGGGCGCCCTCTTCAGTGTTATCAGACTGAAAATCTGAAGCAAATTAAAAAAGTGGATCAATGCATAAATCAGATCATTGGATATGTTTTACTCATAGGATGCTACGGAGTGGAAAGTCTGAATTGCTTTCTAAGATGACCCAAACTCAACATGAAAAATGCTTCCTGAGCTACTAAAACTGTGAGCACAACATCTGGCTTGAGGCAGTAGGTTGAGGAATCAACATGATTCCCACCACAACTCATTTGTCCTCCTCTGCCCTGAGACACCTACTACTGACCACTGTCAAAGGTCAGGTATTGGTTTTGAAGGGTCTCTGGTCCACCCATCATGAACATCTTTGGTCTGATCAGTGGGTGACCCAAGCCTGCCAACACATCAAGCAGGTGAAAATGCTGCTCTTAAAGCTGCCTTCAGTCTTCCCAGGACAGCTGCCCAGGCAGGTTCGGACCTATTTCCATCAAGCATTAAAAGTTGGTTTCATAATGTGTATTTTTCTGTCAAACTTTGTGAATAAAACAGTGCAGGAAGATGTCGTGACTAATGCGAAGCTTTTTATTCAGGCAGCAGATGAAGTGGGTTAGTTTTAGAAAGGAGTAGGAGTCAGAAGAACATTCAGCTTAAGCAGACAGACCAACCCTGGTTAAACTGAAGGGAAAAGCAGTGACACTAGGCCCTGCATATCTGATGTGAAAGACTAGGAATACAATACTGGATTTATTGTTCGGGTTATACATTATCCCAGAAAATTGTGGTTTTATAGTGGCGACATCTGACTGCTCGCTATCAAGAGATAACTTGAAAGTGCTGCACGATAGGTAAGCTGTTCTTTTCTTGTTGCAGTTATTTTTATTGACAAGCTTTCAGACACCATGAAAGAGTCCACTGATACTTAGCAGCAAAATACTGTTCACAACCAGCCAGAGGAAGATTGAAGGCATGGACAACAAAGCAAATGAGTACCCTGCAGCCTCTCTGCACATATAGCTGCTTGTTCAGCCTTCAAAAACAAGTAAATAAAACTCACAGATGTTTGGATTCAGAGGTAAGATGATTCCTCAGTGCAGGAATGTCTCCCATTTGTTGGATGCAATGTGCTGCATCTTGCAGGAGAGATGCTTCATTCTGCAGTGTGTCATGTGCCGCAGAGCCCCCTCACTCTCACATCAGACCCCTCCTTTCCCACTCACAGGAGCTGATAATCACTTTGTTGCAGAAACATTAATTGATTGCTTGGGGGGAAAATACATTGAGAAGGAATGCAGTACTTTATTTATAGGTTAGTTGTTGCTTTTCCTCCTGTGAATTGCCTTCACTTCTGGTGGTTGATTGTTAAGGAGAGCAATGCTGTGATCACAGGCAAAGACTTTCTGGTGTCTCTGTCTTACTCCAATTTCTGCTGTTCCCCTGCCGAGTTCAGCTGCAAAGGGAAGTTCTGCACCAGCTGTGGTGGTGTCCAGGGCTCAGAATGGCACAAATCAGGGGCACAAGGGCCCAGCAGGCAGTCCCAGGCAGGGGATGAGCCAAGGGACCTGTGACAAGCACAGTGCCTGGATCTGCAGCTCCAGTTCTAGAGGCTTAGTGTTGCCAGGAGTGTCATGGCCAAGACGTGGTGGATGGGCAGGTGGAGTGAGCTCAGGAGTCAGGTGTCATGACAGACACCGGCTATGCCAGATGACCCATTGTCTGAGTCTATGAGCAAAAAGATTCCCTCATTTCCCCTCCACATGCACTCGCAGGAAAGGAGGAATCCTAATCTGTGTACAGTGGGGCTCCACCTCAGATGAGCAGCTCTGGATTTGTCCTGGATGGCAAAGGAAGGGCAACCTGGATGCCCAAGTCTGCACATTACAAAGATGAGGAGACAATGAACGTGGACATTATTTTGTTTTTGCAGCTTGTATCTTACCCAAGCCTTTATTTTTAGGGATCTCAGTTAGAACAAGAGAAATAGCAAAGCTTTTAGTAAGATCAGTTTCTCTAATGACTCACCAAGTGCTACAAAGTCAAAACAGGTTGCTTGTGCTTGAAAGGTATAAAACATGTCATTTTTATGGTTACTGTACAAAACACTGCATATATGCATGCAAGGGAACATGAGATTTTAAAATCTCGTCGAGCTTTTTTCTTGTGCAGCTAGAGGCTCCTTTCTCCCGTTCTTTTATTCGTGTGTCATGATTTGTATTAAGCATTATTGCTCTAGCAATTAAGCAAATTTCCTTGCTGCACTCTGCCAGTCAGAGTGTTGCTCCTTTATACTCACAAAAGAAAGGAGGAATTAAGTTGCTGTACCAGTGTCCCAAAACAGTTCCTTTTGCAGTCTGCTAGAGTCTTTTCATTGGTGTTAGAAGGGGCATCAAGTTCTGTGAGCACTGGGGAATGAGTAATACCTGCATCTGACCTCCAATAAAGACCTGCAATTCCATCAAATGTCTGTTACATAATGCTATTTTCAACAACATTAATACACCTACATTTCTTTAATGTCTTTCATTCCAAATGAAATTTCACCACCATAGTGCAAAATATGCCTTTACTGTTGTAATTACACAAGATTTGACAAGAAAAATATCCCTTTCAGCAAAGGCTGACAGAAAAACAAAATTCCAAGGAAATAAAATATTGTGTAATGCAATTAGAGATTGTTGCAAAAAAACTTTTGAGGGAAATACTCTGATTTCTTCAGAAAAAGAGACAGCCATTTTATGATTTTCCATTAGTTTCTTAAAATCTCTCCCCTTTTTAAAGTTTCTAAAAATTTTATTTGATGGAACTGGAAGCATCCAGAATTACCCAGGCCCCTAGAGGATATAAATAGTAGCATGTGATATTTCCTCGGGTGGAGAATAATTCTTGTGCATCACATTCCTTTTGCAAGTTAGGGGGCACCTCTGCTACAGCAGCTGATGATTGCTGGTGTGGCTGATCCACACCAAAGTCCCACTTCCACAGCAGCACCTCTACCCAGGCCCCCACAGCTGGTGTGGAGCTCACCCGGGTGTGAGCTGCAGACAAAGGATGCTCAAGACATCCCTGCATTGTTTTTAGACCTGCCTGAAATGGACTCAGAAAGGAGTTTATCTGATGAGTTAAAGCAGCAATGCATACAAGAAATAGCTCACATCTTTGAGATCCTTGGTTTCTTTGTACAAAGGTAAGTTACAAAATCCCTGGCAGGACTCTGCAGGTGAAATGGTCTTTTTCCTCCTCTTCCTTCCTGATGGAGAACTGTGCCAACTGGTTGCTCATGGAATTTGTCCTTCTTACCATGCTGGTTACAGGATGAGGATTTCTTGCTGGAGACTGTCTTGAGGATGGGGATGAACTAAAAATTTAACCACACTCTTCCCTTGCAACACTGGCTTCACAAGAGCACTTCCCCACCCTGGGCCATGGGGAGGTGTTATAAAAACAGGTGGAGGTGCATCACTCTCATATGGAACTGTGGAGAACGTTGGATTCTGTGGGTTTTTTTCTACACCGTTGCTCTGTGACCTGCACAAGCTGTTAGAAAAATGGAAAGAGTTAAATGTGATGGCTTTTGGGAGTGCCTTCCCAGCCTGGTGCAGGTATTTCCTGCCTGACAGCTCAAAAATGGTAATTCCTGGAATTGGATGCACATTTCTTTCTGCTCTCTGCTCATTAAAGAATCAGTGATGATCTCCAGAGTGGCTTTTCTGTGCCTTGCCATGGCTCTGGCCTTCCCGCAAGCAAGAGGGCTTGGTGCTGATGAGCACCAGGACACATCTCCAGGGTCCAGCCACACATTGTAGGGACAGAAGGAAGAGCCTTGAATGGCCTTTTGACCCTCTAGTCCCTAATCCTATTTACATCCTCATGGGGTCAGAGAAACCTTTGACTAAAGTGGTCTTCAAGTTCTGGGAGAAATGTGCTGATCTAGGTCTTGTGGAATTGACTGGGGAAAACCCCAGAGGGGAGGAGCTTTACAGGAGGGTTATGGAAAGGTGGGATGTTGACCATGGATGGCTGACCTGCACCCCAAACTTCCCACGACTGGCCCAGTAACTGCTCTAGGCTCTTGCAAACGTGGCTTGCATGTCCTCCTCCAGGACTACTGAGCTGCTCTGCTTCTTCAAGATCTTTAAATTTGGGTTTCCCCACAGCCAGACCTTTCTCAAACTGCTTAGCTTTTTTTTCCTAGTACACCCACATAATTACTCCAGCACAAAGAGTGGGCTTGTGAAGCAGCAGCATTTTAAAAAACCACAAACTCTGATCTCAAGGCAATCTTTCCCTCCCACTTCCTCCCCCTTCAAGCAGGGGTGTCAGCCGTGCTGTTTCTTTCAAACTTTCTCTGAGTCATCTCATCAGGCAGCTTGTAAATACTTGAATGCATCCATCAATGTCAAGTCAAAGTAAGTAGCAGCACATGCTGTGCCATGGACTTTCCCTTGCTCACATTTCTCTCATTGTCAGGGATACAGAGAATTTAGGGGTGACCTTATCTTCCTGTACCATCAGCATACATACAGAGTCGTCATCAAAGATGTTGTCTCATCATGAGAACAAGACATCAGAAATAAGGTGAGCTGCTTAAATTCAAGAAGGCTTCAACTCTTCTGAAACTCCCACTACTGTATTATCCAGAGTGGAATGCCTTCATGTGAGATGCTCCATTCATTTCATCTTAAACCTACGAAATTTGAGGAGCTGCATTACCAGCATGCCTTTGAGAATTTGAGAATGTGTCATTGCTAACCATTTTGGACCAGCTGGTCACAGCATTATGAACTGTTGCTAGAAAAATATTATGTTTTCATATTACAAGGGTGTAATTTGCTGTGTCATCGTTGCGTACTAAAATCTAAAAGGCAGAATGTGATTCAGAGGGTGCATGGAACACAAACCACCTCCTCAGAAGGCAAAAATCTCTGCTGAAGAGCAGCAATGCTCCCAAGTATGACTGATAAACATGTGAGTGTTGTCGTGAGCTAAATGGCAAAATATGGATCCTGCACCAAGGCTTTGCTGAGCGCAGTGCATAATTCCCTGGTTTGTCTGCTAGCAGGCTGGTTTATGGCAATGAAATCACAGCAGTGGGAAGAAAGGAAAAGTCTTGCAAAAGTTCTGAGTTATTCCCTCCAGATGGCTTGGGAGGAAGGTCTGGTGTCATCGTGATATTTGCCTAATAACTCTGAAATGATCAGTTGAGGTGGATGAGTGTACTCTCAAACAAGTATATGTGTGGAAATATGCTCCTCCCCAGCCTTTCCACCCAGACAGGTTGGTTATGTGTGAAAATTACATTGTGAGCCAAGAACTCAAGGTCAGTGCTACCTTATGGAGTAGACTGGGGGAAAATTGTCTGAGTAAGAAGAATGTTATACTGCAAAATGGAAGGGAAGATGTTCTGAGTACTCTTCTCTCTGCTCCAGCCGCCAGTGAGAGCTGAGCACAAGTCCTGCTGTGAGGGGCATCTCACTTGTATCTGCTTTGCTTTTAAAACATAAGGCATGGAGACCTCTCTCTAAATTCAGTGGCCTGTCAGAGTAAGAAACTGGTTAAAGTGAGTACAGATGGTAGATCTGATCCACAAGCAATTTTTCCCTGCCATGATCAGGGGACATTTCAAGGGTTGCCCTTCCCTCTTTTTCTCAGGGAGTGCAAGTTGAAAATCAGGATAATTGCACGGCAAAAATGCTTTCCATCTCACTCCTTTATTTACTTTTTTTTCATTATTTCCTTCCACTCCCAGGTGAAGGAATGCAGGCTGTTTGAAGAGCTGATCTGCTCGGGTGGGGCATTAACTTAATTTGAAGCATTGCTGAATATTTAGTCATGTTCTGTAGGAGTATTAGAATCAGCAAATTCTTGGATTCCTAACAAACTCTGCACGTGTACACGATCTCCAGAAAGAGAACAAGTGTTTAAAAACAGGGCTCTGTACACAACTCTGAAGAAATTTAAATATAAGATATATATATATATATATATAATTTAAGTTAAAAACATCTTGCAGAACTACATTACTGACAGCTGAAAGTCAGACACCAACTGTGATGGCATAGATCTGTAAAGTGCTTTAGGGAAAAATTACTAACTGGTATAAATCTGATTTTAAAATAAAGATAGCACAAAGAGAAGTTTGAGTTAATTTAAATAGGAGCATGCCATTTGCAAAGAGAAATCTCTTTGCAATGGTCAAACTGGTCAACCAACAGTTTTATGAAGGCAGCTCTGTTATTTTAAAATCCATTAACTTGTGCTGTGGCATGTGGCACCTTGCTTTTGTGACTTATATCTTGAAATCAGGACACTTCCCGAGTCTGTTAAGGGCTATAGCAAGATTGTCTTCTCTAAAAGATTCTGTTTTCAAAAAAATTTCCCATTTTGGACAAGGATGAACATGAGCGCTTAAGTGAGCATTTAATCCAGGGTTTACAGAAGTGTTTTAAGTATGGAATCACTTTGTCTCCCTTTTTCTCAGAGTAATAGAAGTGCACCTTTTTTTAATAAAGCATAAGTACCTGATTAAGTGATGGCTTTATAAACAGGCCCATTTCTGATCCTTCAGACTTAGACTAGAGTTGGAAGTCTCACCATGCATACTGGAGTGGTGTACAACAAGAACTGGACCCAGCATTTTCAAACCAGTTCATAGTTCGCACACATTGGCCTCTGGCTCTTTTGGTATCAGAATTCAGAGGAAGGTAGAAATTGTTTGTAAAGCACAAATACTTTATAGTGAATACTCTTCCACTGTGAGAAAGATGAGCTCAAAGCTGATGATGGATGACAGATTGGCTGATTTATCCAACTTCCATGGACAGTTTTCCAGCTGTAGCTCCAGAGCCACAGTCAATATGTAGTCATCTAACTACTTCCTGGAGAGGCATAACGAAGTAATTACCTGCCTAAGCTCTATCAGATATACTTGCCCCTATGTGCCCACAAAACTGCTCCTGTGAAAGTCAAAACACAAATTTGGGAGGAGCTCCAGGCCATAATGCTATGTTCACAATCTAAGTGAGGCAAAGGCAGCTGCTGTATCAAAAAACTCCCCCCAGCTTCCATTGTCAGAGGCAAATTGGCTTTCAGGTCTTAATGGTCATTACCCAATCCCTTATCATTCCCAGTGGCTGAGAGCAGCTCCCACAAAGCCACACAACATCATTCACTCTCACACACCATGTTGACTTCAGCACCTCATGCCCTGACTTATCTTGGTACGTGCTGCCTATGAATAATTCAGGACATCTCCAGACAAGTTTACCATTTCAGTCCAAGTGAATAAGCAGCAGTAACAAATTCGATGCAAAAGTGTAGGAACAGACTGCGCAGCTAGTGCAAAGCAAGGAAGGTTTCCATGGACACACTTCTGCTCTGTTAGGAGGCTTTGAGAGAGAAATGCAGCATGAGTGGAGCAGGTTAAGGAAATAAGAGAGGATGGGCTGTTCCAGAGAGTTGTGTTTGCCTGGCCAGTGGGGCAGGAAGGTGTGATGGGAGCTGGAGGCAGCTGGCAGGATGAAGGCTGTGCAATGTGCCCATCCCTGCAGTCTGGGGCTGCCCGAGTTTTGCCAGCATGCTGTGCTTGTTAGTCACTGCTGGTGTGACAATGGGCTGCACTCCTGGCACTGCAGCTGTGCCAGATGCTCAGAGCTCAGGTGCCAAGTCACGCTGTGCAGGACACGGTCACACGCAGATAGACCTGTGCACATGGTTACAACGACACTTTGTTACAATGTTGAATTGTTTTTAGGTGCATAGCTTCCTGATTTTTAACTTTTTTAGTCAGAAATTGTACCAAGCAGCTCAGAGGCTTATGTTAGAAGCAGGCAGAATTCTTGTGACAATGTGTTTGGCAAGGATAACACTCAGCAGATTTCAAGGACATTTTGACAGGAAACTTTAAGATACATTGTCAGTGCTATAACGAGAAAGAATATCCTCCTATTAACATGTATCTAGATTTTCTCCTTGATTGTTTGGTTAATGATCCCAGCCTTGTTAGCTGCTACCAGGGAAGATCCAGCGGCTAGAGGTCTGAGATTAAGATGAAGAATCATGGATTTCTAAATTAGAAATGTTCAAAGGTAGAAATGGGTAATAAGGAAATGAAATGAAAAATCTTTGTGATCATCATCCAAACTCTAGGGGGAAATGAAGAAATCTGCTATGGATAGGAGGTACTCTCCATTCAGCCCTTCAGGTCAAAGGGTTTTCTGAAGTTTCTTTCTTTGAAGAGAGAAAGTAAAATGAGCATAGATTTAGGAATATAGGGGGAATGTGGAATACAAATGGGAATACTTGGAAATGTTGTGGTATTTGGGTCCCTGTTGGCCTTAATCAGAGAGGAGGAGAATGCAGTTCTTTGGGGAGAATGACTTTACCCTGCCAAAACTTGTCACACCTAAATTACTTAACTATTCCTATTATGCTTGTCCCTTGCAATATTTGAGTAGATGAAAGCTGCCCCAGCTTTATTGGTGGATTTGGGAATTTATTGGGGTTTGGGGTTTGGACTTACAAAATTGTTTATTTTTGTGTTTTTCACCACAGCTTGCCTCTTTATTTCAATGTTTCCTTCAAGTTCTCTGAGCAGGGATTGTCTCTCGCTATATTAACATATCCTCCTCCTGGTAAGAGGAGTCCTGCTCTGGGCAGGGGTGCTTCTCCTGCACAAAGCATATCTAACTTTTTATTTTACAGCTAGCTTCTAAAGGTCTTGGTTATCTTTTATCTGCTATTTAGGTGAAGAATCTACAGCAAAGAATCCTATAAGTCTTTCCAGCTATCTGCCAAACTAATTTAAAAAAGTCCCATTAATTTCTTTTGGGCAATTACTACATAGTGAATAATGCAGTAAGTCACTCCAAGCTCCTGTGTAACGTTTACTTGCTTTATGGATTGTTTCCTAGCATGCCTGCAGCAGAGCTGTTCATGTTGTTTTCACTTTGTAATTTTGTGCATGAAGAACTACAATAAACATAATTAAAACCAAATTTCCCTACCTCTCCTCTTATATTTCTTCTCATGCCTCTTCTCTTAATCTTCTTCATTCTCCTGCTTCCTTCCTCTCAAATTTATTCTTTTTTCTTTACTCTTTCTGCTTTTCTTTCTGCTTCCTCTCCATTCCCAGTTCTTTACTGCCCTTTTTTTTGTATTCCATGTGTTTTCAGAGCCCTCAGAGGGCCTACACTTAGCATAAGCTGGAGTTTCCAGAGATGACAAGTTTGTGGGTAGATGCCAATAAGATTTGAAGCTGAAACACAATCATAAAAAAGATCTACAAACTCTTGCAAAACTGGCTTGTATAGACTCATACCTGTGAATGACTTATGAGCAGACTGTCTACATTGCTTGTATTTTCCATTTAAGGTGATCAAATGTCATCTTTCCACCATTCATCCAGCTGCCTGATTTTGTATCTATCAGTCATTTTCTTTTTAAGGAGAGAGCTGCTACAGTATTGAAAGCACAGCTGTATTTTATTCCCTTCTGCATCTGGGTTTGTGAATGCAGACCCTATTTTAGGGGTCAAGATTTTAGGGCTCTCCAGGCTTTGTTTCTGCATGACCATGGGTTGACCAGCTCATTCTTGATCTTCTGTTTTCCATCTGCAAGATGGAGATATTGACTTCTATGTAAATTACTTGGAGCTGTACAGATGACAAAGATCTTTACTGTACAAAATGCTTTTTTCTTTTATTTACACCAAGAAAGCACTAAAACAGTTCTTGATGAGTGTTCAGCCCTTGCATGTAGAGCAGATGAATGCTGACCACTGGGATGAAGGGGTGAAGTTTTCCACAAAATTTAGCAGTTCATCCAAAAAGTGTGTAGAAGCTGATGAGCATCACCCAGTGGGATTTTTTTAATTACTTCTTCCTCTGCATCTCAGGAAAAGCCATCACATCTCATTATGCAGATTCTGCTCACTAAGTGGGAATAATTGGCTACTGGAATGACACTGCTTTAGGTAAGCACTGTCCATGACACAATGACAAAAAGTGTATCCCTTTTGAAAAAGAAAGAGGTGCCAACCTCACTGTGCTGAACACCAATATCAGTTTGCATTTTGCTATCTTTTCTAAGGGTCCCTGTAGCACTTGCTCTGAAATTTTGTTTGGCCATTGATAAGGACTGTAGGATTTGGCTTTTAATGAACATGAGACAAATATCACCTTGGCATCTTTCAGAAATGTCATACTTGAGTTAAAGGGAAATGCTCCTGCTCAGCACAGAATCCTGTTCTGACAGACATAATGAAACATGGATTAATGCTTTCATGCTAAAATGTTCTCTCATGCACCTTTGCTAAGTTTACATCAAGAAAAGATGTCCCAAGGTGTGGAATGGGATCATATATTTTTCTTACAACTACATAGCTTACAAGCTGCTTTGAATGTTATTTACCAATGAAAGAAAAGAAGGTGAGAAGGTTTTCCCCACCCCTTCACCCCCTCCTCTATGCTTGCTGCTATTACAAAATACCCATATGAAGAAATGAAGCAAAGATGAAGATGAATTAACATTAAGCACATTTGGACACACCTATGAGAAGGACTTGGGAAGTTCCAAGAGAGCTGGGAGAATGAAATCCTCTGTTTGTCAACAGATGAAATGGGAACACTTGGAGGAATTACCACAAAAAGTCACCATGTTTTGTCAAGTCCAGAATATCTGCACTTGTAAATTACACAGTACAAGTGCCTCAGTGGAAATACAAATGCCATCATTTCTTTAATGCTGTAGTGTTAGAAGACTCTTGGTGCCCCAAATGCAGCAGCGACTTTCACCTAACAAACTTTTCTAACCAATTAATTCAAAGGTTCCTTGCTTATTAGAAGGGAAGTGATAGGGCTTGATCCAGATTTTGTGGGGATGGGGAGACAGACTTCCCTTTGACTTTGCTGCCTCAGGCCCCCAGAGACCACTTGTATGTGCTTTTTAACGTGGATGTTCCTCGCACGTCTCCAATCCAGCCCAGGGGTCTTGGCAGGGACACAGCCTAAAGAGGTGACCCAGGGTTCATCTCACACTGCACCAAGGGCAAGGCAGCTCTCTGTTTCCATTTTAATTGTGTCAGTGTTAGCCAGGGCTCACGTCTGCTTCCTCTCTCACCCCACAAAGGGAAAATGTGTGCCAAAATGCTTCCTGTTTTTCACTGCCAGCTGGGTCGCGTGCTCGGGGTGAAGCTCATTAAGGCAGTGTGTGGCACTAAACCCTGCAGCCTCCAGGAGTGGAAACAATCATGTTTCAGCATCCTAGTCCCGCGTGGACTCAAGTGGAAATCAGGCTGCAGAGCACAATCAGCCCAGAGACAAAACCTGAAAGAGGGAAGGCAGCCACATTTAGTGGTCTGAACAAACCAGGGGAAGAGGGCATTTGTTCCACACAGACGGTGTAATTGTCCTTTGCTTCAGACAACGTAGGAAGGAGAGCCCGAAAGGAGCACCTGATGGTGCAAAATTGCTTACAGTCAGAGGGGTTTGCCTTCTTTCCCACAGTATGAAGGGGTTGTCCATTTGGGCAACCCTTTTCTGGCTGATGGAGCTGACGTGCATTACAAAAGCATTATCCCATTAATTAACCTTTAAAAAAATGTCCCTTTTCTTGACAAAAGCACACACATCTGTGTCCTTGCCACACTTTTCTGTACTTTAAACTTCTCAGCTGTGATATCTCTCCCTCCCTTACATTTTCCTAAGCCTTTGAGGCCATATTGTTTGAATAATGCTGGTCATTTTGTCCTATAAGGGCTTCTTTTTCTCCCAGAGCAGGTTACAGGGCTGTTATGTCTAGCTCCAATCTCACACATGGCATAAAAGACAAAGAAAAGCTGTCTAGTGTTTCACTCTCTCTTCGTTCTTGGTGGCTAAAACAGGGTTTCATAATAATGTTTATGTTTAGAATTTCTGCAGTAATAAGCAGATCAGTATCAGTGTGTATGCAGTAAGTTTAAAGAGCTGTTAATAGACAGTTGGATGGCTTAGGAATTTAAAACCTTCATTACTATGTCATCAGTTCAAAGCCAACTCAGTTACCAGGGATCTCTGATAGCATCAGTCTCTCCTTCCCAGATGAAGCAGGTATGCTTGTCCAAACTTGGAATTGCATTGCAATTCCACAGAAAAATCAGGAATTGCAAGCTTTTCATTCCACAATTTCCTACAAAAAACCATTCTGAAAATGGTATTTTTAAAAATTTGAATGCTCATTTTAAAATTTCATTTGGCCTGCAAAGCACTTATAAACAGCCAAGATTAAATATATGCCAAAAAGTAGAATGATGCAACAATAAAAGATAATACACAACTTTCTTTTTTCTAAAGAATGAATTCTGAAAATCTATTTTATAGTTATGATCAAGAAAGGATACATCCTATAATAATGTGTCATTTTAATGTTATTTTCTCAAGGGGGAATAGTTATGAAAGATTCTATTTTGATTTTTTTTAAATAGGAAAATACATCTTCAGTAGTTTTTGGAGATAATTTAGGTTAATGTGCTTTGAATGTTCTTGTGATATTGTATGTATATAAATTCCTCATGAGGA
>NW_005054438.1:0-1326 GCF_000277835.1 Geospiza fortis | reverse complement strand
AGCTGCTTACTTAGTGTATTCCACTTAGGATGTCCTAATAATTTGCTAATGATCTTGGAGTCATTTTCCACAGCCACCATTTATGATCTTGCGAAATGGATTGGGACAACAAGGAAGTGAGGGAAGGAAGAAGGAGAAGGAGAAGGAGAAGGAGAAGGAGAAGGAGAAGGAGAAGGAGAAGGAGAAGGAGAAGGAGAAGGAGAAGGAGAAGGAGAAGGAGAAGAAGGAGAAGGAGAAGGAGAAGGAGGAAACACGATGTTTCTTTAACAGTGTATCTCCTACATGGTAACACACTGCTTTCCCCTTCCAAATGCTCCATGAGGAGACAGTGGGTTTTTAAAAAATACAGTTGAAGGTTTTAGGTATTTTCCTGATGAGACCCACCAAGTTGGATCAGAGAGCTAAAATGGAACTCACTGTTTGTTTGAATGTCCATTTCCACCATCATGGGAAATCCCAAAGTTATCCGCCAGTTATTGGTTTCTGCCTTCCAAAGCCAAGTAAGGAGTTCAGAGAGGCTGATTGTTTCCTTGTCTTTGAAAAGTTGCTTTGTATTTATCTGTGTTGCTCTCCCAAGGGAGGATTTTCCTGATTAATTGGATTCTGGTGATGAGAATAGATGAGATAATGGTGTGGTGAGTCCAGTTTTCAGCTATAGAAATGCTCAGTACATTGGTTGTACTTAACCCTATATTTAAAAAGGAGAAAAAATTCATTGTCCCTTTACCTTTGCTACTGTCACTAGGAATGAGGGGCCAATTAAATAATAAAGAAGGAAGAAATTTTCTTAAACCACAAAATTTGAATGTGCAAAATTTCCACTTTAATTCCTGAAAAAATGCCTTTATCACTTTTTTAACAGACGTTTTCTTGGGCTATGACTCTTTCCTCTAGTGCCATGGTTTTCAGCATTTTGTCTATGAACAAATAGACATGGTCCACAAAGTATTTCTTGGGTTCAGGAAAAAGTGAATAAGTAAAGAAGTTTTAAATATGCTCTTGAGTGACATATACACATGAATAGTTGTGAAAAATTGGAAAGGTTTGGACATCCATAAAGCAAAAAATTTCACTTGCAGTCAGTGAGGAGTAGAGAAATTTTGGACATGGGTATCTGGAAATTTTGTTTATTCTAAAAGACTTTCCCATAAGCTACTTTACAAGTTAAAATGATATTGGATGGTTTAGTGATATTTTTAAAACATGCAATGAAACTGATAAAGTGATTCTCACTAGAGGGTATTTAGGAATGCCAGACACACTCAGGATACATACAAATTGTAGGTACTGCTTCTCTAAGAGGTTTTTGAGTAGGCATGGAGAGAC
>NW_005054437.1:1887127-1887550 GCF_000277835.1 Geospiza fortis | reverse complement strand
GATGGAGGATGATACTGTTATCAGCATTGTCATTTCCTGCAAAAAAAGACCAAGTTTAGAGTTGGTGTGGGCTTAGCCCTGGGCTGGATTCTGAAATATTTATATGTGAGTCCTCCTCTTCCTCTCTCTAAAAGCTATGAATATGGAGTCTGTATTGTGGGAGAAGAGCATCAGTGTTCATTTTGTTGCTCTCCTGAGGTAACCTCAGCCAGTCCTGAGGGTGGGTGTGGCAGGGCAAGAGATGTCCTGGGGGAAGCTGTATTGCCAAACCTAGAGCCCTTCTGCTTCTGGCATTAGCACAGTGAGAGCTCCTGGGGCCCCCAGATGTTCGTGTCTTGGCAAGTCCTAATGGGATTTGGAAGGAAATGTCAAGGGAAACAAAGTGGGTTTGACATTTTGAAGCTTTGAAACATGTCCAGAGGC
>NW_005054437.1:1852134-1887099 GCF_000277835.1 Geospiza fortis | reverse complement strand
CCAAATTTTGGTTATTAATACTCTGATACAATGTTACATACAACAGAACAGCCATAAACTACATGTGTCATTTGGCCTTGATTCATTTCAGCTGGCATGAAGACACTCCTGTGAAATACAGGGCTTCTCAGAAGCTCTTCTGTTTATCAGTGAGGAAGTGCTTTGTCACACCACTGACTCTGGCTGGTCTTCTCTTGCTGCATGAAGCACAGGGACAACATTTTCCTCTGAGATAAAACCAAGTTTTCTCTTTCCCGTGGGAGGCTTTGCCCCTGTCTTGCCCTTATCACTCATTCTTGAATGAAGCAGAAATGGCTTATGCTCTGTGTCAGGTCTGATCCCCAATGGCAATTGCAGCCCTTTGGCCAATGCTGGGCTGCTCCTGCAGGGATGCATCGCTGCTTTTCCTGCTCTTTATTGCTAACTCATCACTGCCTCCTTTTTGGGGAGTGCTGGTCAGTGGAGCTCAGTGACCACTGGTCAGGTGAGCACAGTGGAGCTAAGGGTTTGTGTTGGGGATACAAAGATAAAACTCGTCTTGGTTCTCTCCCTTCTCTTCCTGAGCAAGCTGGGGATCACCAAACAGCCTCTGACCTGCAATGACTCTTTGGCAGCCCCAGGAAGGAAATCTGACTCTATCCTGGCTCTTGCTCAGCACAGAGTTGCTGAGTTTTGCTATAAAATGAGGCATAAATCACTGAGCCCCTTAATCCCTGGTGCTGGATGTAACTGAGCATCCTGAAACAAGGAAGAGGAGGTCAGGGTGATGTCAGGCTTGCCCGGAGGGCTGTTTATTTTGTGTGCAGTGTTCTGCTCCTGGTGGCTCCCAGCCTGCTCTGGTTAGTGTGGTGTGTAATGTGATGCCTACTGTACGGGAAAACTATCCTGAATAGAACTCTGGGAAGTGCAGAGCAGCTATTTGTGCTTGAGTGCCCAGTGCTGGCTTGGGGCTTGCAGTGCTGCTGTCAGCACTGGGCTGGGAAGGTGATCCATACCCAGGAAGCAGGTGGTGTGTCTGCCAAAACCAAAACTGGTTGGGCATTGGGGGGGAGAAGGAGAATGTTTTTTTTTTTTTTTTTTTTTTTTGAGGCAGCAGCAAGTAAAAGCACTGAAGAAGTGGCATGTTGAGCTCAAAAGCTTCAAGGTCAAGCCCTCAGTGTGGTGGATGAGCTGCCCTGCAGAGCAGATGGCAGGGTGCAGGCAGTGTCTAGCCTGTGCATTCAGTACCAGAGAGACATGGATCTGTTGGAGCAAGTCCTCAGGAGGACCACAGAAATGATCAGAGGGATGGAACACTCCTATGAGGACAGGCTTGAGAGAGTTAGGTTGTTCATCCTGGAGAAGAGAAGGCTCTGGGGAGGCTTTATTGTAGCCTTTAAATATAAAGGTGGCTCATAAGAGAGATGGGGCACAGGCACTTTAGTAGGGCATGTTGCAATAGGGCAAAGGGTAAAGCTTTTAAACTAAGAGGGTAGACTCATGCTAGATATAAAGAAGAACTTTGTGTGGTTTGTTGGTTGTTTTTTTTTATGATGAGGGTGGTGAAACACTGGAACAGGTTTCTCCGAGAGGTGGTGCCTGACCTATCCCTGGAAACATTCCAGGTCAGGCTGGATGGAGGTCTGGGCAGCCTGATTTAGTTGCAGATGTCCCTGTTTATTGCATGGGTGTTGGATTAGATGACCTTTAAAGGTTCCTTTCAACTAAAGGTCCCATTCAAGCTATTCTATCATTCCATGTTTTACTTTAGCTGTAGGCATGAGAGACCTGCTGTTTTCTGTGAGGGGGCTTGGAGGGGATTTGTGTCAGCTGGGGGTGACAACTGTTGGACATTCCCAGTGTCTTATCAGCTTCATTCCTTAGGCACAAGGCTGCCATTAGGATTTGCTTTGTTCCAGGAGCTACTCTTAGAGGCAAGTCTGCACTGTTCCAAAAAAAGCTGAGAGCCCATTCCTTTGTCTTATACCTGCTTTCCTCCCCAGCTTCATGGGTATTTTAGATTCTTCTGGTTCAGAAAGCCAAAATGTCTCAGTTGGAGGGATATGTAGGTACTTTTGTACCTGCTTTGGCTCTGTTTGTGTAGGAATTGATAATTGCTTGTGGGGTTTTTTGTGCCTTTTTTAAAATCTGCTGAAGGGTGAGCAATACCTGCACTTCATGGTAGGATTTATTGTGGAATGACTTCATCTGCTCCTGCTTAATGTGGTCCCATGGACAGCCTGTACTACAAGATGAGCTATGGTCCAGCAGCACTGGTAAACCAGATTTACAAGGTTGACCTGGTTCAGGCTTGTGTGGGGAATACTAAAGAGGCAGGGCAGTGAACTTCCCAGCTACTGATCAGCTCTCTGAGTGTTTTCCTTGTCCTATGGACTGCTGCACTCCAGGAAAATGCAGCTCCCCATGAGTCAGAGAAGGATCTTGCCTGGGATTTGCTGCAAGCTGCCAGATGCTACTGAGGAGGGCATGGGGCTCTCAGAGTTTAGTGTGCACACACCAGGAAAATCCCTCTGCTCCCAAAGTCAGAGGCTGCTTCATGCTGTATAACATCAAGATTTGTTGTCTCTTACAAATAATCTGTGCTTTTAAAATCACTCTTGCTGCTATCTCAGCATCCTATCTGGCTCGAAACCTGCTGTGCTGTGGGTCTTGGAGTCCTTATGGGTGGTGACTTCCATGGCATGTGACTGTACTGGAATCTGTGTGCTTGACTAATGGAGCAGTGAGATGCTGAGAGACAGCAAAAGGAAATCAGCTGTTAATTTATTTGTCTTCCCTGTCATGCCTGGCTTTGTTTTGAATCTCCTTCAGAGCTTTGTGTGCTCAGGAGAAATTCTCAACAAGGAAGATTTGTCTTCCCCCTTGCCACCAAATGAAGCAAAAATAAAGGGGCAGACAAACTTGCTTTATTGCCAGTGGGAAGGCTGGAGCTGAAAGCCTGGGGACAATGGGAGAAGCACTGCCTGAGAAACTTGTGTGGGTTTGTGATAAGCTAGAAGGAAGTGAATCTAGAAGTCAAGAGGCTTTCAAAGGGTTAAGTTTCTCTGCTGCTGGTTGAGCTCCCATGGGTGGATGGACACTCATCCACTCTTGGGCCCCAACTGTTCTCCTGACTTGGCTCCATTTGCAGTCAGCCCCAAATCAGGAATAGTGGGGAGAGTGTCAGCATGCAGGAGTCATTTATCAAGTGATGGAAAAGTCATTTGTGTGCTGGAGCCCCTTGGCTGCACCAGCTGTCGTGCGTGGAGCAGATGGAGAGCTGCAGGAACCCAGCACTGCTGCAGATGGTCCCAGGCAGAGCTGCAGCTCTCGGGGCTGTGGGAACACTCTCTGCTTTAGGGGCTTGCTTGGCCTTGGGAGGAAGCCTGCAAATCTCCTTTTTGGGGTGGGAGGCAGCGTGGCAGGAGTGCAGCCATGGCCTCTGTGGGGTGTGCAGCCCTCAGCATGTCCTCTGCAGCGGGCATGGCCATTCCCAGCACGGTTCACTTCTGCCAAAGCCTTATGGGTGGGCTGGTTCACAGGGCTTTGTGAAAATGGGTGGGAGAAACCCACCTGGAATCGCTAGGGAAGATACAGTTTCTGTATAGCCCAGGGTGTTGCTCATGGGAGGCCAAATGCTATCCATAACATTGTGTTTTCTTGTCTTGCAGCTGAGCTTGATCCTGACTCAATGCAACCCTCCGTGCCACTATTTCCTCTGCTCCACAGAAGATAATTGAAGGATGTTTCTCTTCTCCTGACTGCTGTCAGCCTGCTTTGGGTACAGCCTGACTCCTCTTAGGGTTTGAGCAGTACCCCACACTGCTTCCAGATGGATGAAAGGAACTAGATCAGCTGACAAAACTCATCCCTGTTTTAACTTTCTATGTGACTCTTTTTTCTTTTCTTTTTTTTTTTTAAATCTGTCTCTGCTATGGAGATGAGAGACTCTGTTCCCTCACCTGAAGTGTTAGAAGAGAGGGATCTGCTGCCCTGCTGAGCAGGCAAGGCTTTTGTTATGTGATTAGGAATTTCTCTTTTTGTGGCCCTTGGTGGGTGGGTGGTGGCAGAGAAGGAACTCAACAGAAATCTGGTGAAGAATTGGTGTTTGAAATGAGGGCAGTGGGCAGGTCCTGAGTGTAAAAAGACTGCAAGGAGAGTGTCATGAGAGTGCAAGGACCACTTGTCACTCTGTTGGTGCCAGCTGTGGGTAAAGTCTTGCCTTGTTTATGATGCAGCCTTTGTCCCTCTATGTCATCTGCTTTGAGGGACTTCCATCACTGGTCTGTGTACATCAAATTGAATTCAACTTAGACCTGGTCTTCTTTAGTTCCCAGATCATTCTTTAATCACAGTTATGTACCCATGCCAAAATGTTCCTGCCACTTTTGTGTCTCAGCAGGACAATGGCAGCTTTGTTTCAAATAGCTGCTGCCTTCCTCTCCTGTCTAAGGTGGATTGGAGATCTCCTTTCCCAGGTGAGAAGCACTGGCCCTGGTGTTATCTCCCTTCTCTGGGACACAGATTTGCTTCTTCTCTGACCTGTGGGCTGCAGTGCCAGTGACTGAAACACTTCTAAAAGTAAATGTGGTGGCACCTTGATATCTTGTGAGCTGTGTTCCTGAAGCTGAGCAAGATATCTGGGAAATGGCTGCTGCTGGAAGCTGTCTTGGTGAAGTGGCATCCTAGTGAATTGTTTGGGGAGACCAAGGCTCAAGAGTCCCTCAAGAGTGGCATTTCTGGCCTTGAGCCTGAGGTCTGCAAATCAGCTTCTAGGGTTGTTTCTGAACTCTCCTATGTCTTCATACTTCATGGTGTTAACATGTCCCCCATCCCCTCTTTAGTCTCACTCCTACCTTCTTCCCATGTCAACATAATTTTGCAACTTGTTTCCACCCTCCTGAAGGAGGGAGGGCACCTTTGTTTTTCTTCCTGCATCATTGTGCTTTCTGCTTAAAACTTTTTGCCTCCTGGATTTTCTTTTTGTTTTTTGTAAGCATTTAATAAAATTTGAAGAAGATGTTGTAATGATGGCAGCTCTGAGAATTTTGTTCATGTAGGAGTCTGCAGCAAAGCTGTTTTCCTTGAAACTGCTTGAATGTGAGGTGGAGGAGAAGAAGCATCAATCTGAGTGATAAGAAGAAAGGGAGCTTGGCACAGGCAGGAAAGGGGTTTTCTGTGTGCCTGTCCCACTTACATCCATGTTATTTTGCTGTACTTTTCCTTTGGAGTAATTGTAATTCCCCTCTAAAAGGGAAAGGAGTAATGCTTGGCTGAGCAAAGGAGCAGCCTGCAGAGACTTCCTGGGGAGTGTGAGCAGCAGGAGAAGCACCGAGCTGAACCCCCCAGGTAACAGACCTGAGCTACATCACAGGCTTCAACCAAAATCACTGGTGATATCAGCTATAAAAAAAATGAAAGAAATTCCTCTGTATCCTGCTCATCCAGCTTTGATAAGGTCAGTATAGCTGTCTGTACTGGAACCCAGCACACTAATGAGCTGATGGCTCTATCTGGAACCATCTACCTTTTTATGGAAAAACCTTTTTATGGGGGTGACCTTCCAAGTAATAACACTTTTATGGTGTAGAGACAATGAAGAGTTTCTGCTATCCTAACACTTTAGGAAAGTGCAGGTGAGGAAGGAGATCATTCCAAATATAACTTCTTGCTCTTATCTTTCTGCTGATTGGTACCCTTGTTCTCTCTGTCTTCTGCTTCAGTTCTGGGTAGGAATTCAAGGAGTCCTCAAAGCACTGAGCAGCATGGCCCCATTTTCCTCCCTTCAGCCCTTCCTATGCTGTGCTGGGATGTTCAAGTGTGGCTGGAGCAGTAGCAGTGTGTGGTGCATAGAGGTATGTTCTGGTTAGAGGTGAAAATAACACAACTTTGCATGTGTGCAAATTGGTTGCACTGAGTTTTCAACACAGTTCTGTAGCTGGCTGGCAGAAATGATGGGTGAAAACTTCCCCAGTTACTATTCCTGTGCCCTGCCAGTTTGGAGAGGGCAGTGCAGGCCCCAAATGCTGTTTGTGTGAGATTCCTTCTCTAAGGAGGGTTAATGTGCAGAGTATATTTTCTCCACTTAAAGCCCACAGGGACCTAGATGTGGTTTCAATAAACAACTGCTGTAATTCAGGTTGTGGTGACAGCCGAGAAGTGAGCAGGTTATGGGAGACCAGAGCTCTCTAGTGGTGGTCAGGAACCAGGGAGGGAACTGGCTCAGAGTAAATATGTGCTGCTCTTTATGAGGTACTTAAATCTGCCAGGGGAATGTGTCCACTGCTAAATTAACTTGATGATGTGCTGTTTCTCCTCCCAAAGGAACATGGTGTGCACGGGTGGTGGGACTGGCAGTGGGGTTACCAGAATGGTGAAACTTTCCCCTACCTCCCCAAAATGAAGAAAAGGGATGCTGCAGCCCAGATATACTGGATGTGCATTTTGGGCAATGCTAAGAGGGGATGAGGGCATGGAGGCTCATCTGTTCCCCCAGCAGGAACCTGTAGGGAGCTGTGGCTGACTTGGTGAGTGAAGGAGAGCAGGCTGGTGCCACTCTGCAGCAGTCACTGCTCTGGGGTTAGTCAGTAGCTGACTGCTCCCTATCTTTCCTCTGTTCATTTTTCACAGCATTGTGGTTTCTGCAGCGCTGGCATCTCAGAAACTTTTACTGTGAGACCTTAGCTCTGTCTTCTCCTGAGACTGCTGCATTTTGAGCATAACAAGGACAAACTGTCACACTGAGTGAGTCTTGCAGGATTAGTCTTACCCTCAAAGCCTGGTGGAGAAGAGTGATGCTTTCCTGGTCCCTGTATCTGCTGGCTGCCTGCATCCCCTGTGCTGCCCTGCTTCCCCAAATTGCCATCCCCTTGGCAGGTTGGCAGTGCCCAAAAAGAGGGACTGGGAACCCCTGTGTGGGCTCTCAGTGCTCTGAACTGGTGGCATACCTCAAGGTGTTGCTTCACTACAATTTCTTCTTTACCCATCTTGTCTAGATTACGCAGAAGGGGAACATCGTTTTCGCAGCATTGGCTCTGAAATAAATCTGTGCAGGCTCCAGTGATGCTGAAATGTGCTGCTTGTCTTTCTGTGGCAGGCTTCAGGGCTGCTTTTTTCCCCCAACAAATGTAGAGTTCATTTTCCCCATGAATTCTACGTGAATGTATGCAAGATGGGATTGAAAAACATGGTCCATGACTACTCTAATGATATAAACCAGCATTATTTAAACTTTGGGGAAACTTAAATAATGGAAAACTCAAGTCTGTTTGAGTGTCATGTCTTTATGTGGCACTTGTTCTGCCTCAAGACTGGTGGCTGGACTTCATCTGATTCCAGGTATAAAATAATTACAGGCTCATTTTTGCAGCCATCCTAATGTGTATGTGTGCATGCTAATTAACAGATCTCTGCTCAGCCCTTGTTTGCAGCTCTGCACTGGGTGGTAATGGACACAAGACTCTAGAGTTTCCAAATGACTTTGTTCCTTGAAATGTGTCTGCAGCTTCTGCTCTTTGAAGGAAAGGTCAGCCCTGGGGACACCTGAGCCTGAATATCAGAGCTTTGCCTCCTGCCACCACCACCTTTGGGAAGGAAAATAAACAAGCTCAAAGAGCAGGGTGGCTATAAATACTGAGGTGGCAGCTGATATGCTGCTGAACAAGGCTCTGAGGTTGGTCTGTTGGTAACTCCCTGCCAGCTCAAGACACTTTCCCTGGTGCTGCATTACATAAATATATATATATGTATATAAGCAGGTTAAGAGGAAAAAAATGTATTTCACATTGACAAAAGTGCAATTGGAGCTAGGATTTACTTTAGAAATGGAACCATTCCAAGGATCCTTGAGACAAGTGATTTCCCTGGGATTTTGCATTGGTTGCAGTGGAGTGATTTGATTTAGATCACAAATTTTCAGAAAGGTGCTTCATCTCTTCCTGATAACTCTCAGAAATAGTGGCTTAGCAATGCTAAAGACAGGCATTAAACAAATAGAAAAGTGTCATGGACTTGAGACTTGTGAGGATGATGGGAAGAATGGGGAAAGGTTGAGTAAAAGTGAGGGGGAGATCCCATTGGGATTTATACAAGTGAGCCCTTTAAGGCATGAAAGCAGCAAATTGCATGTGTAACTTGTAGTTATCCAATGAGATGCTTGGTTGGGTAGGTGGGTCTTCCCCAAGATTGTGGAGCAGCTGTGAGCTCCTTGACTGGTCTCCTGCCTTGCTCACCTCCTCTGGGGACACGAAACAGTAGCTCCAGGCATTGGCCTGACTCCCATCCTGATGCTCAGCCACCATCCTCACTATCAGCCTGTCTCATCCATTTAGGTGTAAGCAGTATGAGGACAGGACCCAGCCCCCATCTTGAATGGCCAAACTTGATTTGTTGTCTTTGGAGAGATGCTTAGCCTAGATCTAGGGTGTCCAAGCAAGATCTCCTGAATCCTACAGGGATTGTGCCTTAGTTGTCTAAAGCAGATGCAGCAAGGACATGTCCCTGGGCAAACAAATGAGCGATGGAGGAACAGTCTACCACAAAAATCAGAAATCAATAATAATGAAAACAAAACACCAAAACCAAAAAGAAATGCATTACTTACTGATGTGTAATTTGTTTCCATCTGCAATCATTTGCATGTTGGGAGCATCATGCTACTCAGTCCAGTTTACAAAATTAACAGGTGATTGTTCCTTTGAGATCATGCCAGGTGCTGGTTGTTTGTGACTTCTAGAGCCCTGTAGGTAAGTTCAAAACATCAGATAGAACAGTGTTTATGGTAGCCACTAATAAGAGGTTTCTCAAAAATAAAGGGACTTTTTAAAGCATGAAAAGTTCCACCACCTAAAATTAGCGTGAAGAGGGGCTATCGAGTGACACCGTTGCGTGCTCCCAACTTTGGCTCTGCAAAGTTCAGCATCTGAAGAACTGGAGAGGTGAAGGGCAGAGGATGGTGATGTTGCCAGGACAGCTATTCTAGCAGAGTAGCTCCAGGCGATGAAACCAGTTGGAGGCATTTCAAGTTGGCTGGTAAGATTTACTGTTTTGCAAAAGTCAGGGTTGCAAAATGCAAATTTAGAGCTGTGCTTTGATTGTTACCTTCCCAAGAGAGGAAGAGAGCAAACTCTGGCTCTGTCTTTACTTGTTCTTAGTGAGGGACATGCTATGTGCAGAGGATGCAAGTGTAGAAAATGCGGCACTGGGAGCAGAGAGGGTTTGGAGTTGATTATTTTGGTGAATTTTGGTTTCGGACTTTATGTGCGGTTTGACTCCAAGAACTCAGCTAAGACTACTGAAGTGAGCTGGAGAGGATGGCATCAGTGCCTGCCTTTGTCCTGGGCAGCCTGTGAGCTGCCCAGACACCATGCAGGTGCTTACTGCCTCTTGGCCTTGAGGCATTTCATCCCGTTTTCCAGCTGACTTCTCAGGTTCTGCTTTTTCCCAACCTTTCAGGAGCATTTAAGTGTGAATGCCATGGCAGCTGGGGGGTTAAACATGTTCCCAGGAAGATGGGGGCATGTGAGAGCAGTTTCCTGCAGGTCTACAAAGCAGCTTTATGCCCAGGTTAAGCTTGGGCTGTTTCATATGGCATTTGAGATGGTGGTGAGCTACACCACAAAGCCAGCTCTGAAGGAAAATTCCTCCTGCTTCTCCCTGCTAAGCCTCGTTGTCCACTGACTCCTCTCTAATCTGAGCTACTCCATCATGGATCAAGGCAGCAAAGCTCTTCCTTCATCCATCAGAGGTCTAGCCCATCTGATGAGGGTGGTTCTTGTGGGAAGGAGGGCATGTACTGGTGCTTTGCAGTGGGTGTCAGAGGTAAACTCTCATTTGCCTTCTTCCCCTCTGCCTCCCTGGTCCTGCCTGGCTCTGCAGGACACACTGCTCCTTATTGCAGTCCAGACCTCTGGGAGGATGTGGGGTAGGTGCTTGGTCCTTCATACAAATAGCTAATGCAATTAATCTCTCTTTGACTGACAACTTCAATGTCTCAAAAATGCCCTTTTCTTTTAGGGGTGCTAGTGGCTTTGTGTGTCCCTAACACTGAAGATGTTGCTGGGGAAAAAGAACAAAGCCCCAGGCCATAACAACCCAACTGGAAATGTAAGAAACCCCGTATTCTGAATAAGAATATTTTAGCAGACTTCAGAAATGCCCAAGGACACGTTGTACCCTGCTCTGCCACAGTCACCACTGAAGCCACACCAGCCTAATGCATGTATTTGCAGCGCACACTGTATGAATGATGCAAAGGGCTGGCTTGTGTTTGCCCATGCTGAGGTAGGGAGTGTTCAGATCCCTTCCTATTTCTTAACAAAGATGTAGAGTTTCTGTTCTTACAGGCTAGAAGGGATAAAACAGGCAGATATTTCTACCAACCAAGTTTCACAGAAGGGATGACACACTAGAGACCTCCATGGAAATGCTGGTTGACTCCCTCCCACCAGATGGAAGGAGGAGAACAGCAGTGCCAGGAAGCTAAATGGAGGAGTATGTAGGTAATGTGGGCATCAATAAGAGAATTCTAGTTTGTTGCCTTTTATTCTCCTTTTTATGCCTCTGAACTTCTGTGATTCCATGAAGCCACAACCAGGAGGAAGTGTTGGCACGTTGATGTTCCCCAGCCACCCTCCAAGACTGAGGCAGGTGAACCCTCAGCTTGGCAACTGTTTGCTCTCTTTATCTGATGACTGCTGCAAGAGGTGCATCCCTATGCATGGCAAACCCTGTATCAGGGCATTTTGGGGGAAAGGAGAGGCACCCAAGGACAGAGATCCTGAGCCCAAGTGCCAACAGGATGGTATTAGAGGAACCAGGGAGAAAAGATGGTCTTTGCTCAGCCCCTTTGGGCTGTTTCATATTCCCCAGGATCCCATTGTCACCAGTAAAATGATAGTGGTCAGCTGATAACTCAGAAGAGCTGGTTATAAAGTTTAAGGCTATTCTGATCTCTTCTTGTCTGGCTGCATAAAACAGGTCATTGGATTTTGCCCAGGAACAGAAAATAATTATATAGATACGTATTTATATTCTGTCCTTTCTCTGAATGCACTTACTTAGCCACTATCTGATCTGCCTTTTTATTGACAGCTACTTCAATTAACTTGGAAAGAGAGTTCAATGAACTTAGGGCATCTACTCTAACCTTGAACTGCTGAATAAACCCCCCCTGCAGAATCCCTTTCTCTGGGGTAGAATGAAGAGAAGAAAGGGCATAGGGGAACTGTATAAAATTTACTTTGCCTTCTTAAATGGCTTTTGTGATTCCCATTGCCCCTCTGCCCTGAATCATGGTAAAAGGTTTATAACTAAATGTCACAGAGCAGAAAAACACATTCCTACACTTTCCTAGTCAGCTTAATACATTTTTCTGGATACCTTCAATTATTTCAAGGCTGTTATTTGTAGAAGCAGACAAACACGCCGAACCCAAAATATCTATATTATGCAAAAGAGTAAAAGATACTGTTTTGAAAGCATTCAAACATGACTTTGGAGAGAAGGGAGTATAAAGAATCATTCAGACTGCGAACTCAAGTAAAACACCTTTTCCTCATCACTAAATTAGCTTTGGAGAACTTAACCATTTTAGAATGACAGAAGGTGTCAGTGAAAGTTCCTCTGTAGCTCTGCCATGAAGGTGTAAGTGCAGTCATGGGCAAGTCTGGGTGAGGAAGGCCCTCAGGAGCTCCTCTTGCCCAACTGCAGGGGCAAAGCAAAGTCTGCTTTGGAAGTAGATCTGTTTGTTCAGTGTTGGAGAGTAATAGGGATAGGTATTGCTTTATCTCAGAAATTGGATCTCTCCTGGGTGCTTTTATGGGAAGGATGTAGCTGATTTTATTTACAAACTCTGTAGTCTTTAATGAACATGTAGGATTTCAGACTTGCAGGGCTGTAGAGGTTTTCAGATGAATTTTTCCAGTGCTATTTCAGCTCGCTGGCTGAGTATTAGCCAGCCATGGAGGCAATGATCCATGAAAATGCTGCCTGCTGACTGGTGTGCAATGAGCACAGGGAAAGGATATTTAAAACAAAACCTAAACAGAACACACACACCAGCCTTTGACCAAGGTGCACTGTGGGAATAAAATTAGAGGGTTTTAGGAAAGCTGCAAAAGGCAGGCTTCAGATACAGCAGAATTGTCAGTAGAGCTAAAAGCAACAGTCATGAGATAGGTCAGCAGAAGAATTATTTAAACTGTAGAAAAGGCAAGGGCAAATAGAACAATAAGCTTATATATTAAATGCTTGTACGAATAGCTCTTTAAGTTGCAGAAAGTTTTTCTAGCAAGATACTAGGAAGGTTAAAGCTTAATAATGGAGCTCTGTGCGTTGTCTCTTACAAACAGGTATTGTATTTGAAATAAGTAAGCATTGTTTTAACTAAAGGTATGTGTGTTTATGGTGATTAGACACAACTACTGTCAATATGCTTTTGCTTTGTGTGATTGGTCAAGAAGCTTATAAAGTATGTTGTAACATTAAGTTTTTTGGCCTGCAACTTTATAACTGCATCTTTATGCAGTTTATAAAATTATCTGGGATAATGTGTTTGCATATTATGTGTAAAATCATCTCCCCTGAGTGCACTGGCTGCTGCAATAGGTCAACCAAAAGCCAGAAAAAGATGAGAAGAGTTGATTACAGCTTCCCTGCAAGTGGCCCAGCAACACAATAAATTCCTGTGGCCCATCTCAAGTAGCCATTCTGGGTATTCCTACTTACCAAGAAAAAATGTGACATTGGGCCAGGCTACCTAGGGAAACTTGTCTAGCTCTCTGCCCCAGCCTCCAGTTCCTGTTCAAAGAGGGACACTGGTTTGCTGTATGCTGTCACAGTAAAAGCATGCCAGGCTCTGGCTTGAGGTCACCTGCCCGAAGGACTTTTTGTGGTTTGAGACCCTGGTTCATGACTGTGACCTCATGTGTGCTCTTTAGACTTGGTGCTGGTGGGAGAGAGGGGCTTCTCCCATGACAGGTGCTTGCTGCACCCTCACCTAATGAAATTGGGTAGCTTTTGGCAGCTGGGCAGGCACAGCTGGGATCATCTCCCCCTCATCTGGTCTCTGTGATCAGCAGGGAGTGCAAGGTACTTGGTGGTGCTTGCTCACTCTCTAGGCTGTGCTGTGGAGCTCAGAGGAGAGCCCCAGACACCTTTCTGCTGTGCAGGGAGAGCAGATGATGTCAAGACAGCAAAAATTATATATCCTAGAGCGGGAGCATCTAAAGTAACTAGAGACAAAGCTGAGGAGGAAAATGTGGCAGGTTGTGAACAAAACTGCTGTGTGATGGAATCAAGGGGGGGAGATTAGGACGTGACAGAGAATATGTGAAAAGCAGGGTATGTGGCTAAGCTATGAAACAAATGTTGGAGAGGCCTGTAGTTACATGCTAAACTGGATAGAGAGACCCACAAAGGGAAGAAAGGACAAACACAAACTGGGCTGTGGGGAATGAGCGTTGGTTGTGAACCAGGTGTCAGCAGAGCAGATGTAAGAGGTGTGCATCAGACAAGCCCTCTTTACCAAGGGATGGAGAAAGTACCCTGTGTCCCATGGGAGGAGGGATCCAGATCATGCTGGGACTGGAAATGAGATGCATGACATGGACATGGTTCTGACAGGGGCAGCCCATGGGATGCACAGCTGTCCTTTGGGACGGTCCTGAGCAGAAGGACCATGCTCCCAGGGTATGGTGATGGGGAGGACAGAGCACAGACATGACACGTGATCTAAAGATGGATGTTGTCTGGAGCTGTTGCTTGACAGGAACTGAGCTGAGTGCAGGAACTGAGTGGATCCTGCAGGCAGCAATGTTTGCTTCTAATCCATTTGTAAATGCAACTGCAGCAGAGAGGTCTGATTACCTGCCCTTCCCATTGCTTGTACCAGCTGCAGATTTGTCAGGATGCTTAGAGTGAAACCTGGGTGATGTGAGCACTCCCCTGCCCTCAGCAGCAGTGCTCTGGTGCAGGCTGTGCAGCCCTGCAGGATGCTCACACTGCTCCTGCCAAATGGCTGGCAGCACACGGGCCCAGAGGAGCGCTCAGTGCACATCTGCTGGGAAGCACCCTGCTGTCAGCCCAGCCTCTGCATGCACTTGGGCACACACACACACGTGCACGCTTTCTTTTGAGCTGATTGTCCCAGTCCTTGGTGTGGCAGGCCTGAGCTGCAGCCCCCATTGGCAGCAGGGACAGTCTATAGATAACAGGTGGGTACAGGGGGCTGGTGAAGGCCATTGCCAAACTGGGCCCACCACAGGCATGAAAACAGAAACAGCTGGGAGCCTCTCCTCCCATGCATCCCCACTCTGATGCTAGTCTGGGCAAATATGGTATTTCTTGGAGGCATGCCCAGCTGGTGGAGAGCTTGGGGGAAAGGAGCCAGTGGAAGACAGCAAAACTGCTCGGTGGTTCCAAACGCACAGTGTGAAATCCGCTTTGCTGTGTTAGTGCTTTGGGCAGAGCTGCAGGGGGTGTGGAGGTGATGATACCAGGTCTGGCCATGTGTTCCCATGCAGCTGCTGCTCTCCTCAGCAGCACAGGGTGCTCACCCATCTCCCCACCCCACCCAGCAAACTCCCACATGGAGCCGGGGCACTAAGGATGGATGCACTGTCCCCCTCCCACCTGACAAATAACAAAAGCATTGGCTGGAGGTGGGTTGCAGGAGGGAGGCAAGGGGATAAGCTGCAGGACAGCTGGAAAAGGCAAGCTGGGCAGCAGATTTCAGCTCATGCATGTTACCTGGTGACTGGGAAGCTGCAGCACTGTGCTCCCACTCCACGGCTTTGAAAGCTTGTCTCTACATCCTCAGATGGGGACCCTTTCTTGCAAGCAGCAGGGAAAGAATGGGCAGGAATCAGTCTGTGACCTGAGCCAAAAATATCGCCTGCCCCACAGCTCCTGAAGCTCTTCTCTGCTCCTACAGGCGGGAGGAAGGGGGTGCTGGAGCTGCCAGGCACACAGGAGGGCACGCGCTCTGTTGCTGGGGAGCCCTGCCAAGGGACAGGGGCAGGAGGAGGGAGGGGACGGGAAGCTGAAGCCTGGGATATTTAGTGAAATGGAAACCCTGAACCAGAGCGTTGTGTGAGGCACTGCAATCCTCTGCTGGAATAGTCAGGCAACTGTGCAGAGTGCTCTGGCAGCAAAACCACTCCAGGCACCCCAGCTCCAGACACCTGGGGTTCCCCTCCCCAAGTCCTGCCCTCTGGCTTTTTGTTCCAGGTCCCCTCCAGCCCTGGTGTGTGGCAGAGCCCCAGAGCCTCAGTGAGAGGTGGGTGAGCCACACAGCACTCACACACAGATGCACTTAAGGCACCACGTGTGCCAAGTGCCTCTGCCTTCTTGTGTGCCTGTGACTGCTGGTTTCCAAGAGCCTTGGGTAGGGAAGATCCACAGGCCTTCCCAAAACTCTCACTCTGCAGCACAGCCAAACCCCTTTGCATGTGGAGGGCCAGCTGGGGAGAGTCCCTGCTCAGAGGGGAGAGTGGAGGTTGCTGCTGTGTATTGAGGCTGTGAGATCCAGGCTGCCACAGCCAGGTTTTTAGCAGTGATCATGTGCCACGGAGCAATGGGAGCCCCCCAGTTTGTTTCTGAGGTGCCTTTGCCTCAGATACCCCTCTTTGAGCCCTGCCTGCCTGGCTGTAAATATAGAAACATAAGCCCTGGAGGTTTTTTTCTCCAAACATGTCCCTCCCATCTTAGCATCATCTGTGCAATTCCTCCAGCTGCTCCTATACATGGTATGACCTTTTTTCCCCCCCTTCCCTTGCTTCCCTCTCCATCTCACCCCTTCCCCGCCCATCCCTGCTCCCTTCCCTGCCCAGCACAGGGGGCCTGGGGCCAATCAGCTCTTCCAGACGATCAAATGTCACTATAAGTTGAGAGCTGCATCACCTTGGGACGCTCGCAGATCCCAGCCTGCCCGTCCCCTCCGACAGGAGCTTGGTGCTTCTCTCCACTCCTCCCAGGTAAGGGGGTCCCTGGCAAGGGGGGCAACACCACAGAAGGGATGAGCCTTGGTTTGAATGGAGAAGCACCAGGGGAGGGTTGGGGTCCACAGGATCTGGGATCTGACACAGGACCCTAAGGAAAAGGCACTTGCAGCTTTAGTTGGGCATCTCACAAGTCTCATGTCACCCACAGAGGTTTGAGTGCTTTCAACTATCAAGGATTAGTAGGGGGAGAATAGATCCTTCCAAACCAAGATTTGGGACTGGGAATTGTTATCTGTTGGGGAACTCAGGGAATGTTCCCTCAAGCAGCAGGAAGAAAGTGCTGACCTTCCCTGCCCTGTCACCCAGAGAAATGGATGGCTGAGGCAGGAGGTATGAGGGGCAGACCATCAGGGAGCTTCTGGTGGATGAAGAGGGCTGTAGGTCTAGAGGGAGATCTGGGGGAAAAAAGTGTGGCCATGGAAAACTGTCCCCTCCCACAGGAATTGAGAAAATTGTGAGTTTTGCATGGTCAGACTAGCAAAGTGGAAGAGTTTGAAGTCATGAACATGGAGAGTATCCCATCACGCTCTGAATTTAACCCCCCTCTCCTGCCCCTCTGCACACACAAGGAATTTCTCTTGCAATTTTCTCATTTTCTGTGAGAGTGAAAAGTTTTCCATGACCATATTTTAATTTCTTGGATCAGCTTTTTGTGGCAGGTGGTGGGTATCCTATGGGGGCAGGAGGGACACCAGCACAGGTGACTCTGGGGCCAGCAATTTGGGTGGGAGCTGTGCCACTGATGGGGGGGAGCTCCAGTGGGGCTGTAGCTGACTGCCAGGGCAGGCAGCCACCCCTCAGGGGGACAAGACCCAGGGAGGTGGTGGGGTCTCCAAGAGATGTTCAAGAGGCACCTGGCTGAGTGCTTTAGGGGTTACAGTGGGACTGCCTGGTGGATGGTTGGACTCGATGATCTTGTTGGTCTGTTCCTACCTTGGTGATTGCAAGACCAAGGAAAGGCAAGGGATATGAGCTGAGCACAGTCATTGGCTTTTTGTTCTCTGTCTTGGCTTTGTTATCCCTAGAAAACCCCTTGTAGGGATCAGATAGCTCATACTACCCTGCAGACATGGATAAAGGGCACATTTTGGGACAGGGAATTGGGATTTTGCTATGACCCTGCAGCAGTGCTGGAGTCCTGCTACTCAGTTTCAGCATTAGAGAGAAGTATATGCATATATTTATATGTTTACTAGATATATTATAGATAATAACCATCTCTTTTAATATGATATGTATGTATATTAAAAAGTCCCTGCAGTGGGTTTGCAGCGGCTCCTGCTGCGAAGAGTGGCTGTGTGGTGCTTGGTGGATCATAGCCCAGTCCTTGCCCCAGAGCTGTCCCTGCCAGGTCCCATTGCCCATGCATGGCCACTTCTGTGCTGCCCCCTTTCCATGTGGCTCCTGCTACCTTGCCTACCTTGTATGGCCTGGCTTGGGAGGGGATGATTGATGGGTGGGTTATTTCCAGGGATGGCCTGGAGGTGCAAGGCAGCTCATTCCCCCTCCCGGGTGCATTCTCAGCTGCTAAGAGGCTTCTTGGGATGTGCTGGCTCTGCTCTTTCAGCTGAGGCCAGGAGCATTTGGGGCCAAAAGGGACATGGTATTCCTGCCCACCTGGGGCTAAGGATTGGTGTATTTGTCCTTCCAGTGACCTGCTTGGCTTCAGCAAAATGCAGAATAACCCTTGCTTTCACCTTTAAGGGGTGAGACAGGCAGGAAGTTTTCTGTCTGGTGAAACTTTCCCATGTGTTTTGATTTCCTTCCAAAGGGTGGGCAGCATTAACTAATTGATTTTATTACAACCTTAAACCTCCGTCAAGACCAGAATCCATTTTTCTGCCACTATACAAACAAAGCCCAATTATTGCCTGAAGGTGCTAACAGCCTTAATCCTGAGCTGCATTTGCTGTGTGTAAAGTAATTTCCACCAAAGGCTAATCCCGAGCCAGCTGGAGACTTTCCATTGCCTTCGGGCAAACTTAATCCTAACTGCAAAAACTGCCGCTCTTAACAGATTGCTTTCTTTATTGCCTTTTGGATGTAAATATAGTCCAATTTTCCTGGCTGCTTTGATGACTATGTGGATAGTGCTGGGCATCAAAGACCCTTTCTAGTCTTTGGTGGCTTTGGTGCCAGTCTGCATTTTGCCCCTGGCTTTAAGAGACCAGATGGCTTTTGAATGCCATGAAGTGGACAGACACCTTGCTCTTCTTGAAGCTAAACCTTTTTATTTTTCCAGCCAGGGTAGTGGCAGTCAGGTACTGCCTTAAATGCCAGCTTCTACTGACAGAGGGACCAAACCTGGTTGAATGTTTGGACCTTGCAAGGCTGAAATCAGTGATCTTCCCCTGGATTTTTTGTCCCCCTGGCCTCGCCTATGGGGTTCCTGTATCTGGCTCATCTTTGAGTCTGCCAATGCACTTGTTATTAACTCATTTTATCTGGGGCCAAGAAATCCCCTCAGGGCTGGGGTCTTATGGTGTTAGGGATGCTGGCATTCTCACTCTGCTTTTATAGCACACGGACAGATGCCATGCAAAATCCCATTCGCATTTGCAGCGCTTGGATTAACAAATATGGAAGGGGGCAGGGGAACAGCCAGTGTGACAACTCTCAGCAAGATGTCCTTAGAGCTAAATTGGAGACGAGATGAGCTCATTCCAATAACTGCTAATGGAAAGCCTGATTGCAAAGGCTCCCATTGACTTCAATTGCCTTGGAAAAAACAGTGTGCACTGCGCTACGTGCCTGCCCTGCACTGAGCAGACACTCTCTGTCTGCACGCAGAGGGTTCTCCAGCTGATTCCTTCACCATTTAGTGGTATTACTCTTCTTACTAGAATGAGAGAGGACTTCAGCCCACAGCCTTTTAAAAGTTCTCTTGTATTTTTTTTAATCCTGCACCTTGGGAAGAAGGAAAGCTGCATTTATAAAGGCTTAATCCATGGGAGGATTGGCCATTGCCCTGAGTCTTTACAGAACATGTCTTTTGGAAGAAGCCAACAACTGGGCATTAGGCAGGTTCCCTCTGCAGGCTTTTGCCTGGAGAAGCTCTCCTGTCCTATTGCTTAAACCAACATGCTGTCAAGCATTATTACTAATAGGTTTAATAATTTTTGAAGGCTGAAATGAGACTGCTAACATGCTTGCCACTGAGGAGATAGCAAGTGCAAGTCTTCATCCTGAAGATTTTATGAAATCTAGGCTGAAAAGACCAGGGGAGAGAGACCAGCAGTGTTGTAGCATTCAAGTAATTAACAGCAGCGTAAATTGAGCAGAAAAGACTTCTAAAAGCTGAAATTCCTCCCAAACACAAAATTCCCCCTGTTCCCTCTGCCTGGTAGAACTAGAGTCCCCAGAGTCATCCTTGGGGTGGCTGTTGCAACCAAGGAGTGGGCAACAATGACGTAAAAAGCAGCCTGGGACCAAGAGACCACTGACCCCAAATCTCATGTGACCTGCCAGTAGATTACCCCTCCCATCCGGCACCTCAGGTCAGGTCAAAACACAGACCCTGCTAGCACTACTTCCAGGGCAATGCTGAATTTCTGAAAGAGAATAAATTAGGAACCAGAAGAAAAAAATCTCGGCTGTTTATCTCTCCTTGCAACATGGGGGTTTTAAATCCTGTTGATGTTAATGTATGGTGCCCAAGGTCATTGCTGGGGAATGGAGAGAATCCCTTATAGGGCAGAGAGCCTGGAGCCTGTGGGATTACTGCCTTCCTCTGAAATAGAAAGCTGCTGAGCTGCAGTTGTTCCTTTTGAACCTAAGTCAGCCCACCTGCTCCTTCAAGACATCTCTCATATATCAGCTGAATAATGAAGTCATGAAAGTTGGGGTTTGGGCCAGCAAGGAGAAGCCTGGCTTTCTAATTTAAGATCTGCTGTGGATTTGGAGAAAGTTTTGGGGGTCTTCCCTCATCTTCTCCCCTGGCCTCAGGGCAGCTCATGCTGTTAGGAAAGCCAGTGTTGCATTACATAGAAATGGTTATATCAATGTGAACTGCTTAACTAGGCATGTGGCTGGTTTTCATCTTAAACTAATCATCAAATTATTGTTCACTCACTCATCAGTTGTATAAACCAGACACACTTTTGGGTGCTGACAAATAAGTACTTATCTCTAGGTTTATTGGTAGTTTCAGTTATTTTTGTAACTGACCGAGGCTTTGGAGCTGGCACCTTCCCACCTGTGGTAGCACAAAAGAAGGAAAAATTCCTCTGATCTTGCTGGAGTGATGGAAAGTCCGATGGGTGCAGGAGGACACCCTGGCCTTGCCTGTCTCCCTGAGCTCTGGGGATTTTGTAATTCAAAGCTGGGACTAGGCAGCCCCTGGTCTGCCTGTGGGAAGCAGCTGAATTGATGGGATATATCTTTCCAGATGATCTTTTTCTCTCCCCCTCCCTTTGTCCTCTGACATGGGTGGCAAAGGTTTGTTCTTCTCCCAAAATGTCAGTGTTGGTGGGGAGCTGGTTGGTGTGTGGGAAAGCAGGTGCTTGGCTTTTTTTGTCCTCAAATGTCAATCCATCTGCTTCTGCCTCAGTATTTTTTATGAGGTGCACTCACTAATAACAACATTTTTCTTCTTTTTCTTGTTTGTTTTCCTTTTCTTCTCTTTTGTCTAGAAACTAATTGCCAACATGTCTGACACCGAGGAAGTGTAAGTAGAGAGAAAGCTGTCTGTGTGTTTATCTGCTCAGCTTGGCCCCACACAGCAGAGCCAGGGCATCCCTGCAGGGTGCTGCTCTGTGCTCAGCCTGAAGCCCCCTGAGGCAGTGGGAAAGGAACATCTTGACTTAAAGTGTCACAGACCCCTCCCTGTCCAACACAGGACATCCCCCAAACACCTCCACCCTGCTCAGCCTGCCCTTTGTGGCACTGCACCTGGAGGAGGGGGAGTAAAACCCACACTGCAGTGGTTTCTGCCTTGGTTTAACAAATCCAGAGTAGAATGACCCAACCCAATGGGATCATTTGACATTTTTGCATCATGGGATCAGAGGAATCATGGATAGACCTACAGACAAAAGAATTTAAGCAACATTGCATTGGGTTGCTTCAGTGTATCAGGTTTAAAGCTTGACATCAGTACAGGTGGGAGAAATACTTACCTCGCTTCAATGTCCTTTTTTCCTCTCTCACAGGGAGCAAGGAGAGGGTAAGTCTTAAATCTCTCTGTAATTGCTTCTGTGCAAGCCTGCAACATTTGCTGGCTGTGTCAGCTGGTATGGTTAGACAAACCTGAAGTTTCTTTTTTGTGCTCCTGTCTGTCTGCCTGCCACCAGCTTCTGGGGTTTTTACAATACCTGCAGCACCCTGGCCGTGTCCGTGCTGCGGGCAGCCCATGGCGTTTCAGCCCCAAACTGATGCCCTGGTGGGAGGGGATGCTGCTAGTTTTTTGTAAGGGCACTGCCATCTGCTGGCAATTTTTTTTGAAGCTTCTGTATGTGTAATATATTCTGTTTTTAGAACGTAAATCCCTACAATGTTTATAAGCAGTATACATAGACACTTTTCTTATATTGAGGCCCTCTCTGCTACCTTTTCCCTTCTAATGCACGTGTAACCTTGAGTTTCCATTGCCCAAGGAAAAATCCAATACTTTATTATCTTCTTCCCCTTTTTATAACTACTCTTTTTTATTTTCAAAGTCATTTAATCTGTTATTTGACTTGCTGGTTTGCAAGTGGCCTCTCAGAAACCATCTTGCCCGGCATCCCTGTGAGCACAGAGGGCTCTGCCATGGGTAATGTCCTACTGATGTGTCAAGGCTGATGGTTGACTTGTCTGCTTTTTTCCCCCCTCTCCCATTTCAATGCAGAGGAGTACGAAGAAGAAGGTAACAAAAAAAGCGGAACGTAATTTATCTTTCTTTGGTTCTTGGTCCTGCTTTTCTCTTGTCTACATTTCACCCGTCTCTTTGGTGCTTGCTGCTAAAGGCAATCTGAAACACTCGATCAGTAAACCAGTTGGAAAACAAAAAAACAATCAAGATTTTTGGGGCTGCCATGAGCAGAGCCTTCATGTTACAGTGAAACGGAGTATTTGCATGTGGGGATGGTGAACAAGCTGGGGGCTCATCTGTCCATAAACCTGGAGCTTTCTGGAGCAGGGACTGGTGCAGAGCTCCCATAACATATCATTGGTGAAATCCTGCCATTCTCATTTTGGCAGTGTCCACAGATTGCATTTAAATTTTGAAATTGAAAAGAAGAGCAGGTTGTCCAGCTCCTGAGGAGCAGCCGACAGGGCACTGCTGAGGATGGAAAAGGCAAGGCAGAGAACCAACTGGCAAAGATGAAGTTTGTTACCATGCCTTTAGCTGGCAAAATGTGATTTGACAAGCTGTGAGAGACAGAGCGCTGATCTGGAAAGATGGAGCATGAAAAACCCTTCTCTCCCAAGTTGTTTCACCTTTTGTAGGCAGCAGGGAGAAGATAATTTGGAGATGTATCACTGTCTTTGCTGGGCACTTTTGACACACTGGCTTCAGTTCAGGCAAGTGTAGATGCCAGTTGTCATCCTTCATTTTCCCAAGGTGTCTGGAACAGAGCTAAGGGCCAAACTCTTGGAATCTCTCCCAGGATCTGCCCTTAGTGCCTAGGCGTCTTCTAAGGGATCAAAAGGAAAACCCTTTACTGGAGGTGGAATATTTGCACATGGAGAGTATGAGACCAGCTCAGAGTGTTGTCCCTGTGTAGAAATGTCCATTTTGGGGATTTACACACAGCAGAGCTTTTTCTTTTCTTTCTTTTTTTTTTTTCTTTTTTTCATGGATTCCTCCAAGTTGCTGCAACAGGCAAATTCCCATCAATGGTGGTGGGAACAGAGGTGGAGGTGCAGCTGTGGCCATGGTGAGACTAGTTTCTGCTACTGCTATAAGGTACATTAGCCTTAAGTAACTATTTTCCCGGCATTGCTTCTGAAGGGACCAAGGGCTCAAGAAAAAGAAAATAGAGGCCCTAAATAGGTTGTAGATCTGCCTTCAGTCACCATCTGTCTCTGTGGGTCCTGCATGGAGTGGCAGAGCCAGGAAGGTTGAAGGCATTTTTCATGCTCCATCTTTTACATCTTGTCAAATGTCAAAAGAGCAAGCAAAGGGTGTTGCTCCTACAGACAAGCCTTCCTTAAAGGAAAAGCATTTTTTTCCTTTCTCCTTTCTTCCCTAACCATCTACTTTTTGTTTTAAAGAATTTAATGACTGATATGACATTAATAGGCAGGTGAATTTCTTTTTAATCTGCATGACTCGCTCCTCTGAGGTGTATCTTCTCTTCGCTCCATACTTTTGCGTAACCTTTGTGTCTCTTTCTGATGTCATCCACTTATTTTCCATATAACTTTCCTCCATCACTTTCTAACCACCTTTTTTTCTCCAGGCCTTAGCTCACCCCAGCACCAGTTTCTAACAGTTTTCTGTTTTCATTTTCCTGCTTGCTGTTGCTTCTTGTTCCATGACACTTGCCACCTGAAGCTCAGGAAGAAGGTATGTGACATGGCTTCTGCTTTCTCTCTCTCTCACTGTGGAGGGGGAACGTGTGTGAAGAAATCCAGATCAAATATTTCACACCCAGTGTCAGGACTCTGTCTTGAGCCACAGACATCAATGCAATAGTGGACATTGATGTTGCTTATTGAGCTGGTAGGAAATTTGGCCTGTTTTATTAAAAAAATTATTTTTATTTATTTTAAAAAACCAAACCAAAGCATTTATATATATGAAAGAAATAAAATGCATTGATATAAACATATAAAATATATATAATATACACACATAAATATAAATATATGTGTGTGTATATGCATATATGTGTATGAAAACAAGCATATATATATTTGTTTTATTACACTTTTTATACTGAATTGTTTGGCTTATTTTTGGCACAATGGTGTCAAAATGAGTATTTTAAAGGGAGGGAGACACCCTGCAAAGTTTATACTCATCTGGTACAATTCAGGAATTAATTTGTTTGAAATTTAAAAAAATTGATAAATGTTGGTGAAAAATTTTAACCACATGAGAAAAAAAAAAAAAAACAAGTAAAGCAAAAGAAATGCAACAGTTTTATTTTTGGTTAAAAATTCACCAGAAGTTTGATTTAGGGTATTTTAGCCAGCTCTAATAAAGAATAACATATTGGGTGCCTTTTTATGTGGCTTTCACTTGTGGTCATATTCCCATATTCCAGTAACATTTATAACCCCATAATGTGCCCATAAAAATGTTATTTTTAATTCTCTCTCACCCTGTAATTCCATCTTTGTGTACTCTTACCCATAACGGCCTGGGAGCTTGGCAAACCTCAGGAATGTTCCAATAACATATTTCCTGTTTTAATTTTTTCTCCTCCCATTTCTTTTGCTGTGTGATGTTTCCCACGCACAGAAGAGGCCCAGGAAGAAGGTAGGTGAAGCAGCATCTCAGCCCTGCTGGTTCCTGCACCAGCAGGATGATGTGCACCTCGATTTTGCAAGGTGATAGAAGAAAGCAAGAGACAAGAGAAAGACACTGGGACAAACTATCTGAAGGCTGAGGGACTTTCTTGTCCCTTGCACAAATTTCATTGAGTGTCCCCTACATCTCTGAGTATCTGTGCAGAACCTCTGCTCCAGTTCTGGGGAGAAAGCAGCACAGAAAAAATGGACACCATCCCTTTATCCAAGACACAACATGCTCTGAGGCTGATTTTCAGCCCTGGGTATTTGTGTGCCATGGAATATCTGGGGTCTGGCTAGAAAGGTTTCTATCAGATGTCAACTGGTTTCTCCTATGTAGCTTGGCAGATCATGATCAGATGGATTTTGAAGTCAAAATCCATCTGTGGTAAAATATGTGCTTAGCCTTATGTTACATAGTACATATGCTATAATGTCATATTATATATAAAATATATCATATATATTATAATTTTATAAGCTATAATATATCATATGATATATAATGTACATAATATACATAGAAGAATTATAACCATGTAGGTGCTGGTAAATAACCCCAGCTGGCTCCCCAAATTGGCAAGTTGGAACAGACAGGGTGGAAGAGGGGCTGGAACAGAAACTCACCCTTTGCACTCAAGAGGTTTGGGATGTGGTGCTCCAGGTGCAAGGAGCCAAAGGGTGCGTTGGTTCCATATTTGCAAAGCTTTGTGCTATGGGCATATTTAAACAGGGGTAAACCTGTCTGTAGCGCCACGATAGACCCACCCTGAGCAGTTTGCAGAGTTTTTACAGCATCCAGGTCCAGATGGTTTTACATTTCTTGTATCTGTGTGTGCTCTGGTCACCTGTCTCCATTTCATCTCCTCCTCTGTTTCCTTATTTCATACATAATGTGCTTTTATTTTTTTTTAACCCTCTGTTGCATTCACACACTCTTTAGTCTAACTGTTCTCGTTTTCCATCTCATTGCTTTTGCTTCCTGCCACATCCCACCTGATGAAGCTCCTCCAGCAGGTACGTGCCATCACCTTCCAAACTGCTCCCTGCTGTCTCCTTGGTGGTGGGGCCTCAAGGGTGGTGCAAGAGGAGCAGTACCAGTTACTTTGCCTTTTTGCCTCTGCTGTCTTTGCTTTCCACGTGCCCTCTGTGATGGGCTCTGCCACTGGAACACACAGGAATAATCTCAGTGTAAGGTCCGGCAGAGTCGGCTCAGTGCTAACCCGGCTTCTCTGCCACCCCTGCCCCGTGCAAGGCTCACCATACAGCCCATCTGGGCAAGGGCAGGAGCTGTCCTCTAAAACTGGAACCAGAGAGAAATTCCAGCATGAGCTTACTGTGAGATTTTCCCTGTCTGATACATTTTTGCTTCTTCCCTTCACATGAAGGGAAGTTGTCTCCCAGCTGCAGGTGCCTCAAATTCCTTTCCTCTCCTGGCCATAGCACGTTCTTTACTGGGATAAAACTTTTCCCCCTGAGCAGAATTTTTAGCCTATGAAAGGTTTTCAGCCTATTTCAGCTCATGTAATAATGTATTTCTCCCAATGTTCCTTTGCATCCTGTTCCGTGGCTGTTCACACCTAAAGAAGCTCAGGAGGAAGGTATGTGACATGACTCCTGAATTCTTGCCTTTAAGAGTAAGCTTTGGCTTAGCCAGCAAACCATAAGATGGCAAAAGGAAACAGGAGTTACAAATAGGCATATTAATATAGATAAAACTTGCCACCATTTTGTTTTTTGTACTGTCTGTTGTCATGTTGTGTTGTCTTGACATTGAATGTGCTGTCCATGTACGTGGTAACCGTCGCATGAAATAAAAGCTTAAAAAGTGCTGGGAAATGTAAACCTCTTAAAAGGATGAATGTTGAAAAGTCTTGACTCTGAGATTGGTTGGGTCTCCTTGGCAGGCTTATTTGTACCATTTGGGGTGGATCTGGCCTGCAGACTGTATGCACAAATGCTCACGATTGGCTGATATTCTTACAATAGCCTTTCCATACATCTTTTTTTCAGCTTAAACTCTGCGGTATAAATCAAATGGTGATAAATTTGATGCTTTAGCTTTGCAAATGATTAAAGATGGTATTCTTGTTCATATAATGGAGTTTCTAGGCCACTGTTTCATGGCAGTACTTGCAGCTACCCAAAACCTGCTGGCCTCGGGATGTAAATCCACTTGGGCAAGCATCAGGGTTATGAAACAGCGTGCTGCTCCTGGCTTTGGGCAGGACTGCAGAAATGGTTGTATAAGACAAATGTAATCTGATATGGCTGCTTAAATCAGCTTTATGTTTTTGATATCTCAGACCATTTGCACCCTCACTTCCAGTACTGCTTTTAGTATCCATACTCATTTTATTTCCTTGCAATATATTCTTAGTCTTTCCCTCCTCCTCCATTTTGCCCAAGTGAAAAGTTGTTCTGATGCTCCTAACACTCTCATCTCCTTTGCATTTTGCTCTGTGACTTCCCACATGCTAAAGCTCATGAGGAATTTATGTGCCATGACTTGTGAATTCCTCTGTTTCTGTCTGGAGCAGTAACTCGTGCAGGAATTCTGGAGGTGGTTGAAGATGAGCCAATGCAAAAAATATCCTCTGCACGGTTGCTTTGCTCTCATAGGATACACGGTGTGATGAGTAATAAGTACTAACTGCTGTTTGAAAACAATGCCTGAGGCACAGGCTGGGCACTGCTCATGTGCTCCCCAGCACCTGATGTCTCTAGCCAGGCTACTCAAAAGGACACCAGTTGGTACAGGGATAGTGCTCCCCAAACCATTTCCTCTGTGCCATGCCCCAGGGTTAGAGGAGGGGCAGCTGTGTCCTGAGGCAATACTGTGTCCCTCAGCACCTCTTGCCCAGTTCCCCTGCCACTGCACAGAGACAGAGCTCCCTTTTGCAGCAGTTTGGAGATGTGGGGACACTTGCACCCAAAGTCATGAACATTTAAACGAGTGACACGGTGTCATACCTAGATTTTACTATTGGGGTAAAGATTGGCCTAAGTGGCATCATTTTGGTTGGAGCATATTTGAGAAAAGATGTAGTGTGTGCTTTTTCCAGAACTATTGGGGTGTTTCTGGGTTAATGTGCATTATGCAAAAACAGGGGTGGCAGGCTTGTATTTTTACTTGATTTTGTAACCGGAATTAAGGTCCAGATCTGGTAAGACAATCTCTGTGACTGGCAAAATAGAAGGTCATGCTTCTTAAAGCATCAGCCTGGCAGCCCAAACCCATTTACCTTTCAATTGCCCTTCTGCCTGCCCCTCTCTGCTTGCCCAGCCAGGCTTCCATGGGATGTTTCATCCTGCAGGTTGGAGAGCAGTAACGTGCTCGTACTCACCCTCCCACACTGGTGTGCAGCCCTGTGCACCAGTGGTGAAATCCTGGGCACCAAGAAAATCAATGCCAGCTCCTCAGAGCCCATTGATTTCCACAGTGGCTGGGATTTCTATGCACATGAATAAGAGCAGGTTGCCTATATCCTTTTTGCACATTCAAACTTATGGGTAATGGACTTAATTTAAATGCAAGTCATGTTTTTGTCAGCCAAAGGCTACAGTGGCATTTGATTTATAACATTATGAATATATATGTTAGGCATCTGCATTTTTGTATTCAAACAACCCTTCCTCTCCACAATTCTAATTGACATTCACATGTGCCCTCTATTTCTCACTTAATCTTATTAATGGTTTTTATCCCTTTAACCCTGCCTCCACCACCTTGGCAAAGGAAAGTGTAAGGGTTTTTAATTATCCACTGTTTCTTGCTCTAATTCTCTCATCTTTCTTTGCATCTCCTTCCCTGCTACTTCCCTTTTAAAGAAGTCCATGAACCAGGTATGTGACTTCTGAATTCCTCTGCGTCAATCTGAAGGGTTATTGTGTGCTAGAAATTCAATTCCACTTGGCAGTTTCACAACTGGGTCATGTGATGAATTGGGACAAAATGGAGACTTTTTAAACAACCAGAAAAAAAAGAAAAGGAGGAACATTTTGTTGACAGCTTTTGAAAATTATGGGTTTTATTTAGTTAAAACATTTTGTTCCAACTTTTTTCCCCCTCTCTCCTTTATGGAAGATTTCCAAATTTTGAAATGAAAATTCTATTTTGGATGCTTCTGAAGCATTGCCTTTATGGATAATGTGGGGTATATATAGTGTAATGCAAGAACAAATCTGGAATAAGAAGTTGCCACAAGGCAAAAAGTGGAAAAGTTTTGTTCCAGAGATGTTAATATCTCTGCAGCCTTTATGGCTGTGAAATGTTTCTATTTTTTTTTAAACTAAAATCTCAGCTATGTGTGTTCTGAAATATTGAAATTTAATTGGAACTCTGATTCATGTTGGAAAATTTTAACAGTAACTCTAGTATTATACTCAGGAATTCAAAGGTGGAAGTAAACATAAAAATCAAATATTAACGATAAAATGTAACTTGCAGCTTCCTCACACCTTTGACCAGTCATAATTTCTTCATCACTCTGTGATGCATAATAATGAGGATAAAGCTAACTGCTGCATGAAAAATGTAGTAACATTTTTTGTAGACAAACATCTCAATGTGTGAGCTGTAATAACAGGCGCTTACTGGACCCGGAGCATCCTCACAGTGCGTATGGGAATGTTATAATGGTCATTACCTGGGAAAACAGAAACCGAACTTGCAGTGTCCTCTGAACTGTCTGTGGAAATTATTCTGTGCCATTTGGAGTAGTTTTATTAAAGTAGTCACATCTCAGCAGCCTCCCAGCCCAGCTATTTCCCTCTGCTGTCCACAGAGGGAGACCAGCCTCTAAGTTCAGAGCAGATTGGTGCTTTTGTCAAGGCTGGAGTGAGGTGAAAGCTGATTGATTTTTACATGACTTAATACTTCAACATTCATCTCTTCACTGCTTCTCATGTCTCTCCTGTTCTCATAGCTTCTTGTTTCACATCTTCCTCTTCTCTTTTTAATCATATTCATTTTTGTATCTTAATCTGCACCTAAGGTTTTTCTGACTGTGATTTGCACGAGCTAAAGGTCATTGTTTCCATCAGAGCTGCTCTGCCTGCCTCTGTACCTCTCTTCCACATTTATTGAACTGCTACTCACTACTTGAGAGCTGGTTCTCCAGCATTGACAGATGTGTGTGAGCTTGAAATTTGTGCAAAACACAAGATATTAACATAATATGATAAAAAATAAAGCCATAACTACAGCCTTCCTATGCTTTCTTTTCCATCTGTAACATAAAGCACAATAAAACCAAAAGACAATGTAAATATAACAAGCTTAACAAAAAACTTTTATGCCAGAAGGAGACTGTCCCAGCTTTTCATGTAACTGCATGATTATTAGTTTCTCTGTTATTAATGCTGTCTTTGCCTACCACATCTTCTATGTCACAGCTTTGGCCTGCACAAGTCACGGTTGTTGCTGTTGTGGAATTCTTGCTCTAATTCTTTCATTTTTCCTTCTTGACTCCTTCCACCTAACCAAGCTCATGTCTGTGACATCTAAATTCCTATGTATTAATCTGAAGCATTTCTGTACATAGGAATTTGAAGGTGTTGAAGAATACCAGAATCATGAAGAATCAATCCATTCTTGAAATTCTCTAAAACTTATTTTCCCTATAGGAAAGTATAAATATTGTTTGTATATTGAAGGATCACCATCTAAGAAGATTAGAACAAGCTGTTTTAGTGTCCCTGAAAAACTTTCAGGGCTGTGATTACCCCATAGCCCCTGAGCTATGGGGGTACCTGAGCTGCAGAAACCCAAGCTGCTTACACTTGCAGAGAGTGGATTGCAGCAGGATTCTGGCACACAAACTCCAGCAGTTCTAGTCCTTTGCAGCAAAGACAAGCTCTGTGCAGACACCAACATTGCCAGTTCTGCAGAGCTAAGCCTGGAATCTGCTAGCAGAGATTCTTAGATGGTGGAGCTTCAGATGCAGGCATAGGGACACATCCAAAGCAGAATCTCCTTCAGTAATTCTCACATCCTCATGCCAGCTCTGATAGCTAAAAAGGCAGCTGAAACCTAGGTAACACTAAATGCTTGTAAATCTCTCTTCTTGGGTATGTTTTCTTTCAAATTTAAGGATCACCAGTGTTACTACACTTGCCCATGGTTTATAAATTCGCATGGTTTCAATTGTCACAAATCATCAACATTCAAATTCCCTTTATCTTTTATTTCTATGGCATCTCCTTCCTATCTACTTCATACCCCACTGTAATTACACTACTTTTCCACTCTTATTAACAGTCTATCCCTATAACTTGGTCTGCAAATTATACTTCTCCAACCCAGTCTTACCAAAGTTTGAGGTGGTCCCTTCCTGCATAACTTATTTCTAATTATTTTATCTTCCTTTCCTGTGTTTTTCCCCTGACACATCCTACTAAATGAAGCCCCCCCTCCAGGTATGTGATTTAACTTCTAAACTCCCTGGTGTCTGTCTGCTGGGATGGTGTGTGTGAGAACTGAATACAAGGTGACAGGGGATAACAACTGATCAGTTAAGGATGGATTATAACTTGCATGCCTTTGGGGTAGCTCTATTTTAGTTTAATATTTTTTCTCAGTAAAGTGTAATCAGCAGTAAGGAGGAGGAAACTTACTCATTGCATAAAAATTTCACTAGAAACTGGGGGAACACACATATGCTATTGTGACAGGGTAGCTCAGCAAAAAGCCTCCTTGTGGAATGCATTAAATTCTGCCTTGTGATATGAGAATGAATATTTCTTCCTATAGAGGAAGAAATTTTTATTTAAAATCTCAGGGCAGAATTTGACCCATTGACTGTACATTGGGAATATAAACACTGAGAGTTTGTGATTTTTTAATGCCTGTTTTGCAAAATATTTGGTGGGGGTTGTGTGTGTGGCTGAAAAGCAAAACCTGCTCTGCAAATTCACATTGCTGATCTATTCCTGCTTTGCCAAAACCCAGAAGAATGACGCGTAGACCTGCACAGACTTCTAATGAACATTTTCTTCCTATGAAGTAATCCATTTGTAATTTTATATTGCAAATGGATTTGAAGAGCAGCAGTACATTTATATAGACATCAATGTTGTCTTCAAGGAAGAAAATGGCCTGAGCCATAGATCTAGAAGGGAACTGAGCTTCTTTGGAAGTTAGCTGAACGTTGATGATGAGTTACAGCAGGTTTCTGAACCACACTGCGTTTATTTCAAATGGTTGAAATCCTGCTGTAGTAAAGGATGGGTCCAATAGTGCTTTGAAAGTGCTGGCTATGTTCATGTGCATATTTCCAATCAAGGTAAACCTCGGTACACTGTGCTGTCAGGTTGTACTTTATGCCATATGATGATAAGTGTTTTTTAAGCACTGCACTATTATCATAAATCTGCCTCTTTTACCTTTCCTATTCTGTGACTTCTTTTTATGTGTTATTTCAAATGTAAATATTTTACCTGTTTACTTCTTAACTTCATTCTTGGCTCCCCTTCTCCTCTCTGCCCCTTCTCCCTGTTGGCTTAGAAGCTCTTTTGGTGTGTGAAATAACAGGTTTCTTGTTCTCATTCTCTTGTTGTCTATCGCAACTTGTTCCATGACACTTCACACCTGAAGTTCATGAGCCAGGTATGTGACACGACTTCTGGTTTACTCCACCTAGGTGCAACACCAAAGTGTGTATGTGTGTGAGAGAGGGAGAGGACAGGAGTCCTGGGCTGGTAGAAGAGAAGAAAACAAGAGAAACAAACATTAACCACAATTATCATTTGCAGCTGTCTCCTCCTTTAACCTCCATGCTTACTGCTGCTTTAACATTACAGCATTTTCAAGTCCTGACATTCTCTTCAGTTTTCTGCCTGGTTTAGCTCACTAATTCCTTTATTTTTTCCCCTGCTCTCTTTTTCAGGAATCTAAGAGCTTTAAATAACTGTTCTGTTTTCTTTTTTCTATTTCCTGTCTTTCCATCACTGCTTGCACCACAACAACAGCAGAGGAAGCTCATGAGGAAGGTATGTGTTGTGCCTACAGACTCTCATCCTTTTTCTCTTTCAGTGCTGGGGAAACAGTGTCAAAAACACTGACATTGTTCAAGAGAAAAGAGGGTATGGGAAGGAAATGTTCTCTCTAGATGGATTTCAATGAACATGGAGAAAGGATTAGCCAAGTCAAATCACCAAAAAAGGTGTTTTTCCTTTTTGCTCTGTCTCCAGAGAGTCCAAGGTTCCCAGGATAACAGGGAGGGAATGGGGACAGTGCTCTTAGAACAGTGCTGGTTGTGAATTGACTGCTGTGTTTCTTCTCTTTTTCTTTTGCCCTCCAACCTACAGCCAATGAAGAAGGCGAATGCAATGATGGTAGCTCAGTGTTGTCTTAGGACAACAAAGTCATATTTCTAACATCTCACTCTCTTTTATGTGTCTGTTTTTGTTCCTCACTTTATTTTAAATTCAGGAACTGGGCCAAAACATCTCTGCTGCAAAGAATCGCTCACTGTGCATATCCAATCACCCTTGGGGAGTCATTAGTGTGTTGAGAAGCCTCTACATCCTCATTAGGATAGTAGATGGTGAAAATCAAGCTCCAGAAGCTTGCTCTGGACTTGTCTTTTAGCCAGAATCTGTTGCGTCCTAGCTTTTATCAGCAAAATGTCTCTATCTCCAAAAAATCAGGAAAGAATCTCTTAAATCATAGTGACATATTTGAAAATGAAGCTGAGCCCTGCACAGACATGCATCCCTCACGCAGCCTTAGGTAGTCATGGGCTCCAGGCCTGAATCTACAGAAATGTAAACTTCTGCTCAAGCCATGCACTTACAATTGTGCTAAACATTAAACATCTATTCAGATGGGGGAGCTAAATATAGCCTGGTTGTAATGCTTGGGTGCTGGAGCACACAGGTAGGGACAAGACTCATGTGAAAGGACCAAACCTAAATATGTGCAGGGTCAGTGTTGCTCTTGTAGAAGATAACTTAGCCTCTTCCTGGCCAGTTTAAGCATATAGAAAGTTCTCATGGAGTTTTAGAGGCTGTTGAAGTAACGGGGTTCTTCCTGACTGCCCCAGCCTCTAGAACACCCAGGCAGCTGCTTCAAAATACAAAGCCTAAGGTCACTTGAAACCACCCAGCATTTTCTGTGTTTTCTTGTTTTGTTTGATTTTGCTTTTGTAGATTTTTTTTTGTTGTGGTTGTTCTTTTGTTTTAATTTTCTTGCTCACTTTTCAGGCTTCTTTTTTAATTTAGGGAAGTACCCTGAGGACCTTCCTGAGCCTCTCTCTTTCTTTTTCTCATTCTTTTCTTTTATTTTTAATGGCATATTGATTTCCTTTTTTTCCCGAGGACACAGTGTGAGTTAGATATGTTGCTTCTGACAAGGGGGATTAAGGGAGGGTGTTTAGGGATTTCTGAGCGAAATAAAGGCAGTTCAGATGGATTCCCAGAGAAGGAGAGAACTGTGTGAATATCTAAAGACTGGGCAGGAGCAAGCAGGGTGGTGCTATTTTGGGGGTGCATCCTCTCCCTGCACAAAGCCTTTTGGAAACCAGAAACTCAAAGGCTCTAATCACCAGGGCAGTGAACTTGGATTTGCAGTGTCTCTTGCCTTCTTTTGGCAGGGTTCTACGTGGGGATTTTGTCTCAGCCCCATGGCTCACAGTCAGAATGACCAGAATGTCAGTCAAAATCCACCACAGGAACAGGAATTTGCTATGACAATTCCTGCTTGTCAAAAAATTTTGGCCCAGTTCCTTGACTCAGTGTCTTGAAAGAAGGGGCATTTCAAAATAAATGCCATCCCTGGACTGCTTTTGGTTCATACAGTATGGACAAAGGCTGGGCCATGCATTGTAGAGGATAGATTTTTTTACTGTTTAATTTTTAATAAAATACCCCTTTTTCTGGTTTTCTGGAGGTACCTTTAAGAATTCTAACTACAATTTCTTATTTCAAGAACTAACCTTATTTTTTCATTTTTACAATTGTTTGTTGGAGTACTGATTTGGTGGGAGCTGAAACCAAATTGACACAGTTTTTGACAAACAGGTGTCGATCCTGGCAACCAAGATCAACAAACAAAACCAGTTATTTCCTGTCTACTCTTCACCCCCCCCTTTGAAGTGTTACTAACTGGCAGCTTTAAGCCAAACAGGAATGTCTATGAAAATTATCTGGGTATGTCATGAAGGAAGGCAATCCTGTGTAAATAACATACCCGATAGACTGGTTAATTATAATTACATTTCCTCTCTCCAGGTAAAAGGCAATTTAGCTAACATGTTAAAAAGCTCACTGGCTATTTGAAAAGCAAAACAAATTAAAAAAATAAGTGGAGGAATATACAAGCACGCTGTTGGCTAATGGTACTTTTCTTCAGGAGTGATTTGGGACTTCCTTTATAGTGAAGCAGTCTAAAGCACATTTGTAATTACATGCTGTTTATTTTCTTAGCATTGTTCTGGCATCTGGAGGCCTCAAATGAAATATGTTTTGGCAGGCAGTGTTCTTGCAGTAAATGAGAAAAGTCTACCCCCTAAAATGGCATTAATGAAATTTTTATGGGAAA
>NW_005054437.1:1839566-1852124 GCF_000277835.1 Geospiza fortis | reverse complement strand
TGTTGGTTTCTGATTTCTTTTACACATCTCTCACATCTTTTTTCTTGATTATCTCAATAACCCATTTCCAACAACTCTCTCAATTTTTTGTTATCCAACACCCTTAGATCTGATTGCCTCAATAAATTTTTTGCAGTGTAAGTTTTTTGCTATTTTCCCCTCAAATATTTCATTTTCTTTTTCCTATTTTTTTTTCTATTTGCTATTCCAAATTTCTACCATCAGTCCCCAAACTGCTGGGTAAAAATAAGCATTTAGAAAATGTAATATCTTTCTGAATTATGATATCGATAACAGGGTTCATGCACCTGCTACTGAAGTGGTTATTCTTACTTTTACTTTACAATTTATTTTTTTACCAGATTCAGTAGGCTGTGTGCTTTTTTACCTCAGTTCCTCCCACTGAGCCAACACAGGGAGAGTCTTGTACCACAGAATCCTTCAGCATCCCTGAAAGTTCAAATGTAGTGTGTGGTTATGAAAGTCAACCTGGGTCTCTCTGAGAGAATGGGCCAGAATAAACACATAGGTTTAATTTATTTCTGTTTGTGAGAGTAACAGCACTGAACTTGCTGGCATTGTGCTGGAGTTAACAACTGAAGTTTAAAAAGAATAGCTGGGAGGGGAGTTGACCACAAGCACAAATGTTAAGGGATTAACTCATAAGACCAGCACATGTCTGAGAGCCAGGGAAAGGTCACTTGTTGCAAGGCAACAATTCTCACTGCCAGAGGGCCAGGCTGGCAGTCTCTGTGATGGTTTGGCCTGCCTGTCAGGGCATTATGCCTCTCCTGGAGATGGAGAGATCTTTCCCATTAATGCCCATGGGAATTTTGCATGTACCTCAGCAGGAGAGGATGCTTGCTAAGAGAGGATGGCCTTTCCAAGCTGGGTTTGAGGAGCACCACACAGTGCAGAAGAATTAGCACCTTCTCCTTGGCACTGAGGTGTCTCAGGGACATGTGCCCTAAGATGTCTTGGAAGCCAATGAACCTGGAGTAAATGTGTGTCATAAAGGTTTTCCCTTCCTGGCCTCCGTGTGAGGCATTTTAACAAAACCAGTGAAGCCTGGTTATCACTGAGATATGATATTGTGAATTTGAGTAACTTTAACAAAAAAAAATGCTGATTGAAAAAGGCATCATTTTCTTCTACCCTCCAGCCCAGCTGGCCTCCTTAGAGCTTTGGTCAGGATGGTTTGAGAAAAATAATTTTGCGTATACATAAAACCACTGCTTTCCAGATGCTACGTTTGGGACTTTTATACAGTCTCTTGATTCTTTTCTGCCAAATTCTGTTTCAAGGGTAAAAACAGATTCACTCCTAGCAAAAGGGGTGTGTGAGTGTGTGTATTTGTTTTGGAAGTGCTTGAGATTTAACCAGTTTCTCTGTATGTTTCCCCTAAGATTAAATTTCCCTTCCCTCCTTTTACTTTAGCAGCTGGCATGATCTCTGTTGTTTTAACTTTCTTCCTCTTTTTCCCGTCCTGTTTTGCTACATCCTTCCAAATACAGAGGAGAAGCCCAGAATAAAGTAAGTATGGTTTTGAAACCCTGGGATAATTTTCCTGATTTAGCAGAAGCCCTTAGATTCTCTATTAGGCAAATGGCCACCAGAAGCCTTTATCCAACTCTGCCTCACAGAACATCCATCTGTTTGTTCCTGCATGCCTTTCCAGGATGTCTGCTTCCTTCAGAGAATGCCTTAGCAGCAGTTACTGGCCTGGGCCTTATGACCTGTTCCTGGTAGAGTCAGAGAATTCATGGACTGCCTGAGATGCAGAGGGCTCACAATACCCCAAAATACAGGCAACTCTACAGTAAATCCTCCATGAGAGGCCATGGCTGGGAAACTGCACGCTTCATCCAGGATCTCTGACAATGGGAAGGGTGGCAAATGTTGGGCTGGGCTGAGTTGAGCTTTACTAAGGTTTCCTATGGACCTTCTGGCTCTGGGCCCCAGCAGCTTCCTTTCCCACTTTGCCAGCTGCCCAGGATGGAGTATACAGCCCTGCACAGGCAGACTCACAGACAAACATCTTCCCATGGGGTACAGAATGACCACAGGCTTTGGGAATAAAGAGAGGCTTCAGGGATAACTCCCTGCTCTGTATGACCTTCCAGGAAGGACAGTGGTCCTTAGGACTTTTCTGGAGTAGTTTTCCACTGATGTACTCTTTCACCCCTCCCTATCTCCACCAACATTCCTCCTTGTCAGTGTGGTTCCTGAGGGCAGGGCAGGAGAGGCTATTTAAAAAGCTGCATATCCTTTAAGATGAAAATCCTTTATTTTTCTTTTCTTTTTGTTTTGTTTTTGACTCTCTGCAGACTAACTGCTCCTAAAATACCAGAGGGTGAGAAAGTAGATTTTGATGTAAGTATTCCTGAGAGTGGCTGTGTTTGTTCTTTGTACCTGGTAATAGACAGGAGTGTAAACCCACATAACTCCTGTACTGGATATTACTGAGGGTAAAGGCAAAGACAAAAGTATGGTTGATTTGCAATTTGATTTCAGCAAAAGGCTACTCTCTGCTCCCTGAAATTGTCTGAATGCATTCACCAATAATGTGACTAAGCTAAAGTCTTACGTATATTTTTGTTGTTATCTCCTTGCATCTTTGAAGTCATTATAAGGAGGAGAAAGTAAGTGTTTTAGGGATCTCAGATCCTCCGTCCCACTGTTGCAAATGGCTTGAAAGTTGCAGGCCCTCATCTGTTGCTGAGAAACACTAGATAAAATTACAATAATAAGTAGAGATCCAAACACTTTCCTAGAAAGTTGCTAGAAAAATGAAGAAATTCTGGTATCAAAAACCTCCAGAGAAATATTTGCTTTGCCCAAAATGCAGGAATATTTTCTAGGTAAGATTTGTATTACAAAGTCAAGAGGAGGCAGCTGAGTATGTTCAAAGATAGGTGTGTAAGCAAAGCCAAGGATAAAATATGGTGGAGGGAAATGGGAGGTTTGGATTCTTTACACTTCTGGGCTCCTGACTGTTGCATGAATGAGTGCCTGATTGCACCTAGAGGCATTTAAGTTAATCCATAGATTTCCATGGAAATCTACAGACAATTTTTACTCTTGTTTCTCTGTATATTGCAGGGTGCTGGGAATGTCCAGGACATAACACTAGAGCAATATGGACTTAATGAGTTTTCCTGCCTTTTTAGGACATCCAAAAGAAAAGGCAGAACAAAGACCTGATTGAACTGCAAGCCTTGATTGACAGCCACTTTGAAGCCAGAAGAAAGGAAGAGGAAGAGCTGGTTGCCCTCAAGGAGAGAATTGTGAGTCCTTGTACTGCATTTCCCTGTACTAGATTGAGAGATCATCTGTAGATGAGAAGCTGAAACTGCTTTGACAGAAAGCTGTGCTGTCATGTAGAGTGACTGCTCAAGTCATCATCAAATGTCTTCTCCCCCCATCTGTCCCCTCTCTTAGCCCCTTGTTTTATATCTGAGAATTGTACTAGAGACCCTTCTGCATGCTCTAGAAAGAGAGAAGGTGGCTCACACTCAATGAAGCAAAGCTCTTGGTAGTGGGGTGCAGCAGTGGGGTAAAGCCAAGGTGGTGACGCACTGCCTCTGCCACTGCTCCCTGCAGGAGAAGCGCAGAGCTGAGAGAGCAGAGCAGCAGAGAATCCGGGCTGAGAAGGAGAAGGAGCGTCAGGCAAGGCTTGCGGTAAGTGTCCCTGCTTCCCTCTCCTTGTCCCTGCATCCAAGTGGGGAGATCCCCAGAGATAAAAAACTACAGGTTCTGCCTGTCTTAGTCCAGAGGTGAAATTACCACTCTCTAAAGCAAGGGCAGAAAACAGGAGTTGCTAATTCTCATCAATGTATTCCTCTGATCCCATTCCCTGCACTGACACTGGCTGCTGGGGAAGCTGGGAGTCTGCCCTGGATTAACTTGTTTTGTGTGTTGCACTCCACAGGAGGAAAAGGCACGCAGAGAGGAGGAAGATGCCAAGAGAAAAGCTGAGGATGACCTGAAGAAGAAGAAGGCTCTGTCCTCCATGGGTGCAACATACAGCAGCTATCTGGCTAAGGTAAAAATCATGGATTGATGAAAGAAATATGAAAACATTAAACGATTAAGTTGACTGGGAATAGTCTTCATTAGATGTTGAGAAAATGGCCCAATGTTGAAATTGTTTCATTCAGGCTTAATTTCTGAATCCTGACATTAATTGATGTTCTGAAAATAGGCTGACCAGAAGAGAGGGAAGAAGCAAACAGCTAGAGAGACGAAGAAGAAAGTCCTGGCTGAGAGGCGCAAGCCCCTGAACATTGACCACCTTAATGAAGACAAGCTGAGGTAACATGTTTATCTTAATTTATGGAATGATATTGATATTTGGTTTTACTGTCCTGAAGTCTTCTCTGGTGATACAATGACGTAGAGGAAGGGGCCTTCCTTGAAATGCATCACGGGACACACTTAAGTTGTGCCCTTGCTTAACCTGGAGAATAGAGGAGAAATGGGAATGTAGGGAAGTGTTGAAATGGTTTGGTAGCCCTCTAGCTCTGTTAGCCTCTCCTGCTAATTAGGATTAGTTGCTTATAGGACTAGCTCTGGGATTAGCTGAACAAGCCTACAGACTGGTATCTGTAGCATTCCCAGGGGTGAGTTGATGCTGCTAAGGTATGAACAGGATCTCCATGAAGGCTGGAGGTTTGGAAGCTAAGTGCTCTGGTGCAGAGCAGTCATCAGATGATAGTCTGGACTGCACATGATTGAAAGATGAAGGTAGCTCACCTCAGCCCTGACACAGATGAGATTGCACAGTGGCAACTGCTCTGCTTATCTGGGTGACCTTCAGAGTCCTCCTTCCTTCTTGTCTGATTCCACTGCAGTCTTATCTTTCATTAAGAGTTAGGAGGAAAATTAGAGGAATTATGTTAATGTGTGACGCATACAAGACTGCAAGTCTAAAAGATTTGAAGGTGAGAAAAATGTGACCTTGAAAATGAGTAACTTTAAGAGAACAGAGAGGGTTTGCAGGAAGATGTGTGAATGGCATTAAATAAAATTCATTATTAATGATGTGAAAACAATGGAACATATCTGATGTCATGTGTTTCTTCGGTCTTCCCCCATAAACACACAGGGACAAAGCTAAGGAGCTGTGGGACTGGCTATATCAGCTGGAGACTGAAAAGTATGACTTTACAGAGCAGATCAAGAGGAAAAAATATGAGGTGAGTTGAGAGGCTATTTTGCTAATGGCACTGGGTCCAAAATGTAAAAATCTCTCTGATTCATCTGGCAAAAGTCATGTTTTGATATCATTTGGGTCTCCAATGACCCTTTGCAATATTTATGCCGCAAAATGCTTGGAACTACATTCCACTAACATACATACTTGAACGGGATTTCACATTTCAGGCCAAAATTGAATAGATCACTTCTAAGGTTTTCAGTGCCCCAAGGCAATCCCAATGGAAAATAGACACCCTTCCCTCTCCTGAAATATTGTTCATTCTTGTTTATCTATAGGTAACTGTGGCCTGAAAATTCAGTAACTCTCAGCTCACACACCTCCATTGCAAAGTAATATTTTTAGATCCATCTTTGGTTTCAAACTTGAACGTTGTAAGTTTTATTCCAACCCAGACAGATTACCTGTGGCCTGAGCTCTCTGGAGTCACTGAAAACTGTCTCCAGACAGAAGCATCTGACTGAAGTGTCATATGGTAACAGAAAATCGACATGTTTCCTTCACATGGTCACTGGATAGGGTGGCACTCACCCGCATTAGGTTTCAGTGGCTGAGAAATCCTACTGGATCTCTCTCTGTCTCGCTCTCCTTTTAACTCCCAATCACACAGACACATGCTGACAGGCAGTGAGCAACACCAATGTAACTATCTCAATCTCTCTTAGATTTTAACAATGCGTTGCAGGCTGCAGGAGCTTTCCAAGTTGTAAGTACAATGAACTTGCCTGTGTCACAGCAGCAGCAAAGGCTACCAAATGCATGAGCCTGCCGCATGGTCAGAGCCAGGCGCCAGACGGGAGCTGGCACTTGGCTCCAAGTGCAGAGAGAAAAGAGAAAATTGGGTCTTGTGTCTCTCCATTCACTTCCTTTTTCTCTCCCTTTCCATTCTTTGAAAAGATGTAAAGTGGTAATTTAGGAAAAGAGTCAAGAGTCCAACAGGGATTTGTTAAAGAACTGAGCATGCACTCTACTGAGAGCACCTTAAAATAATTCCCTATCCAAAACCAGGTATTGCATGCATGGGAGTATCACCGTGATGCATCTAGGGTACAAGCAGAAACAGGGATACACATGTAATAGCTTGGACTACAGAGTATAGAGAATTCTATGGGGTTTGGAAAGCTTCTCCACCTTGTGGCACATGGTTATCTAGATCCAGAACACAACAGAGGGCTAGCTTAATGACAACTAGCCAAAGGGGTGTGGAAAAACAGGAAATTAGGCAGTGCCAGGAGAGGGGTACATGCTATGGTAATGAGACCTCTGCATAAACAAAGAGGTGGGTGCCTGCTGATGAAAAGCAAGGAGACAAAGTACAAAGAATGAGCTAAGCAGAAGGAAAATGCCCAGCTAGACGTGGAAGAATAAAGGGAGGATAACAGGAAAAAAATGAGGAGAAAGGTAAGTGAAAATAGGAAAGAGAATGAAGGAGACACAAGCAAGGATGCAAGGGAGAGAAAAAGGAAGGAAGTGAGACACAGAGAAGTAGAGCCATTCTTTAGCTCTAGTGTCTGTTGCTCTTTGGTGCTTCATTGGAGAGTGAGTGTCATAGTCATGATCATAAGGTTATGACTGAAGGTAAGTATTAAGTGCTTGGGTCAAACTGAAGACAACTGGTTCTCCTCAACACTTGGGGCAGACACTTGGTTGGAAAATAGCAATTTAAACTGCTGTGACAAATACTAAAACTTCCACAAGTAAGTACAAAAGCAAGTGATCTGTTGATCTTTCCTTGCTTGTGTTGTCCTGTTCCCGGTAATATTTCAGTCTCTTATGTTTTTTCTGTTTGCCATGGAAAGATGTGAGCCAGGAATACCAGTTCTTGGGACAACCGGAATGTATGACTTTTGTTTTTCTTTTTTTTTTGCACGCTGGGAATGTCAAGTGTGACTTTAAATATTCAAAATTTGGGTCATCAATTCTTGGACTGGCAGAGCCGGTGCAGAATTCTGAATTGTACCAAAAGCAAGGCATACCTTATGGCAAGAGCATTTCTTCAGCCCAGGAAAACTGAGTTGAACACTGACTTACAGTTGAGTTACAAATGAGAAGACGAAGGGGCAAAATTATCTATCACATCTTAGTGTTTTGTAGGCTTTTCCTGGGACATGAGTCCCAGGATTTCAGTAATGAGTCCAGGCCTACAGACCAAACTGAGTTACTAAGTCAGGCTATAACATGTTTATCCCGTGTAAGGTAGGTGTTTCCTCTCCTATGCATCAGGACATCTTCTCTTATTAAATGAGTGGCTGGGAAAGTAGTGAGTGCTGCAAGCTCCTCACCTCCTGCTCTGCCAGCCAGCAAAAGTATTCCAGCAGAATGTGACACCCATCTTCCATTCCTGATGTCCCCATGCAAAGACCACTCAAGATCTTTGGGTTTACACAAACACTTGATGTATAGGACTAAGGGAAGAGTGAGAAGGTGACATTGAAACATGAAGGTGATGGCGCCATCTGAGAGCTTTCCAGTTGGCCAAGGTGACATTCATTCCAGTTCACCTGCCTGCAGTTTGATATGTGAGTTCATAGGAGATTAATTTTAATATGTAGAAACACTTCTAGTAAGGGTTATAAAATTCTAGCTCTTCTGTCCCTTGACATGTGAAGGTGGTTTGCAGATTTATTGCCAAGAAGTAACATTTCTGTCCTTCAACCATGGGTGAGCTTTTATTTCCAAGGAAGTATTAATTCCTCCTACAGGCACCTGTTTGGAGCACTTCAGCAGGTAAAATGCTCCTCTCCTTGAGGGAACAAGGTTTCTTTGTCTCTAAAAACCCTGGTCATGTATGTTGTTTGCAGATTGTCACCCTCAGAAACCGGATCGATCAGGCCCAGAAGCAGTAAGTATTTATATCCCCTTCCTAGCTCCTGGCTGGGGATATCTTCTCAGTGTTCAAATGTGTCACTTCAGCCTCAACACTGACATTTTCTTGTTCCAATGAAATGGGGCTAGAGATGGAAGGGCCACTCCCATCCTGCCTCACATTAAGAAAATGAAGGGGCAACTGAAGTGAATGTAACACCTAACAAGAACAAATCATGTTTCTTCACACCATACCTTCAAAAATTTCCTCTGCTTATTGCTGGATTTTTCAAACACCTGACTGAGGTGCTTTGAATACTTGAGGGAATACAACCCTAGTTTATGAAGGATAAACAAGTGGTTGCTAAGATTACGAAGCATGGTGTGTAACAAGACTAACGTGATGGGATTACTGTTGTGAGTTCTTTCACTCATCTCCTCTCTCCCACTTTCCTTCACCACAAGACTATTTCATTACTTGTTTGAGTCTAATATCTTTATTCTAGGCATTTTTAATGGATTTATGAGATACCAGGGGCAGACACAGCTTGAGGGTTAGAACACGCAGAAAACTAACACTCACAGAGACGTAACTGCAGAGCAGAAAGGGAGGAGAGCTCTCCAGTGGTGGGTTTGCTCTTCTCTGTGCATCTGTATATTTTTACCAAAGTCATACCAGGAATGAAGCAGTGATCTTTGGTGATATCTTTGGATGACAGGAGTGACCAGTTACTGCCTTCCCACTTCCCCAAGATACCCTGGCTTATCAAATGAATGTTAACACTGTGGGTTTGGTTGTAATGCCAAACATAAGGCTTGACCTTCCTGTGGTATTTTCTGTACAGAGCTGTAGGCTGATAAACCTCAGCAGAATGTGCAGCTGCAGAAGGATGCCAGGGTTTGTCTGGGCGTTCCTGCTCTTGTGGGGTGCTATCACACCACCCACAACTGGCCACTGCCTGCTTGTTCCCTCAAAAGACATGGTACTCTCCGAGGACATCATCTGAAAAGGTTGCACTGGGATGCTCAGAGCTAATGAGATTTCTGTGTGCTTTAATTTCTATCCACACTAGACACTATCATTCCAAAGCAGTACCTGCCATTGTGTTATGCAAGGATCAAATGAATCTCTTGCTTCAGACTTTATTAAATCTCCTTAAGCACACTCTAAAGGTTAGGTGTAACATCAAACATCACAGGTGCTTGTGGACATTAAAGGACTCTGTCTTTGTTTGAGGAGCTATGAAGTTCCTACACTGGGTTTTGAACCTTCAGAAAGGCTGGCAAAAGGGACATGAAGCTTAATTTAAGATAAGCAGAAAGTGCATACTCTCTTTTATGTAAACCATCAATTTTTTCAAATATACCAAGCCTATCTTGGTCAAAGGTAAAGTATCCACTCTGTGTGTGTCTCTGTCACTGTGCTACATCCTTCTGTAAATATGGCTGGTGCTCTTGAACCAATCCATGGGGCAGCACAACAAAAATCTCCCCAGGCGTGATGTCCCCATGTTTTTCTTCTCCCTGGAGGAACCAGTGGTTCTGAAGAAAGGCCCCACCACCTTGTGCTTGGTCCCCAGCCCCACGCTCTGCATGTGCTTTGGTTCAAGAAACAGCCTCATCCTTGTGTGTGTGAGCTGGAAGGGTTTGGGGGTGTGCTGAGCCCCACAAACCAAGGTGCTGCTCATGGGAACTAGTGCAGAATCTAACTCCACTAACTTCCTGCCTAGCCCCATTCTGAGTTCAGCCTTCTCAGGCAGAAGGTAAGTGGCTTGCATGTAGGATTGCCCTTCTGTGTGCAACCCTTGGGGAGAGTTTGCCTCAGGTGCTTTGAGTGGGGATGTAGCTGGACTGCTCCCACACACCATGAACAAGACAGGGGTACTGATATGACAGCAGGCCTAAAAAGTTGTTTGGATTGTTTTGGAGGCTCTGTCTCTCACAATATAAATAGCCACTGACTTTGCTAGAGCAAAGCACTTCTTAGTTGTATTTAAATTAGTGTTCAGTTTTTGCCTCCACTACTGAATGGATCATCTGGGGAATTCCCTCAGAACTCTTTCATACTGAGCAAATTTCTCTAGATAGAGATTTGAATCCTAAAATCCAGAGCATAGCAGATTTGTATTCAGAAAATATTCAGAAAATATCGAGTCTGTGACTGCATAGACCTGTCGCTTAGTTGGGAGACCACCTAGATTTCTACCCTGACAATCCAGGAGTCTGGAAGGGTCCATCTCTTTCAGACATTCACATCCTACCTTTCACACTAAGAGCCCCAGGAGGAATATTTTTCCACAATATCAACAATATTTTTCTCAGGATGTGGTCAATGGCAGGTGTGCCCAGCATGTGAGAAGTGAAAGCAGATGAAACCTAACCTAAGAGTCAGAAATGCAGAGTGGCCACAGAGTCCCACTGCTTCCATCATGCTGACATGTTTTTCTTTCCTTTTGCATTGTAGCAGCAAGAAGGCAGGAGCCAAGGGCAAGGTTGGTGGGCGCTGGAAGTAAAGAACCAGGCAGGATGGCCTTTAATGGTGTGCTGAACCCCTGCTGGTCTCCTCTTTCCTCCTTCACTGAATACTTGTGTTCTCATGCCTTAATGATAATAACAAAAATCACATCAGCCTGGATTGGTTATTGCTGCTGCTTTTCTTCCTGGAGGGGTCTGGTGGCTTCCTCAGGCAAGGGGGAAGCAGGTTCCCTGTGGAACTGGGATGACTCCTTGCTGGCATCTTCAATTACTGCTGAGCATGTCCCTTATCCTCCTGATACCAGCCCTATGCTGTCCTGTAGATTGCTATGTACAAATCTCTGGATTTTGTAAATAAAGCACAACCAGTACCTACTCCAATAACAGACCTCTGGAATGGTGTTTTGTATTTTATTTAACATCTTCCCATTTTCCAAGGATTTGGGAGTTGGTCCATACCCTTACTTAGTATCATTTGATCTGTCTCTGCAAGAGGGAATAGGCTCAGTGTCATCAGCAAAGACTCAGGATTGGGGGCCTGTTTTAAGCCATTGTACAGGCAGGTACCAAGAGCTGACTGTTCTCAGGGAGCTAATAATCTGGCTGCCAAATGTAGTTGAAATTGACTTCAAAGTTTGAGTGATGAAGTGAATCAAAGAATAGGGAATAAAGGAACAAATATGCAGAAGTGGTAGCTTTTAGCACATAGCTTTTATTAAATGCAATAACAAGTGCAATAGAGAATGATTCATTCAAATATTACATTAAAATATTTATTGAGGCTGTTAGCCTGCATACAATATTAAAGTCCAATACTGAAGTGTGAATTACTTGGTTAATTCCATGTAGATGTCAAAACACAAGTGGCTGTTACTAAATTTGAGGTGCAAGATGTAGGGCCTCTTGTCTTTGCCAACCCTTGAGCTGCCCTGGTGAAGGGAAGCCCATCAGAATCTCTCCCATGTTTCCAAATTTCTGTTTCTGGTGGCTGTGTGCCCACTCTGGCATTCTGTTGGCATGAGCTGAGGTGTCATGGACTCACGAGTGGTTTAGGAAAGATCATATAGTTCCAACTCCCTTGCCATGGGTAGGAACACCTCTCATTAGACCAGGTTCCTCTTAACCCCATCCAACCTGGACTTGAACAGTACCAGGGATGGAGCATTCACAGCTTCTCTGGGCAACCTGTTCCAGTGCCTCACCACCTTCCTGGTAAAGAATTTCATCCCAACATCTAATCTAAACCTGCCCTCTCTCAGTTTAAAACAGTTGCCCTTGTCCTGTCATGGGATAACTTGGTAAAAAGTCTGTCTTTCTTATAAAATCCCCTTACATACTGAAAGGTCACAATCAGCTTTCCATGCAGCCTTCCCCTTTCCTGGCTGCACAACCACAGCTCTCTGCCTGTCCTCACAAGAGAGGTGTCCCAGCCCTTCCAGCATCCCTGTGGCCTCCCCTGGACCTGACCCAGCAGGCCTGTGTGTGTTGTGCTGGAGTCTCACCAGCGTGGAGGACAGGAGGAGAGCCAGGACAGGAGCCCAGCAAAGGCAGGCAGCGCTGCAGTGTCCCAGAGAGACAAGATTTTAATGTAATCACAGAATTGTTGGGGCTGGAAGGGACCTCTGGAGCTTGTTCAGTCTAACCCCGCTGCTAAGGCAGTGTCACCCAGAGCAGGTGGCACAGGAATGTGTCCAGGTGGGCTTCAGTATCTCCAGGCAGTGAGATCCTACATTCTCCCCTGGCCAGCCTGTTCCAGGGCTCTGCCATTCTCAGTGTGAAGATGTTCTTCCTCGTGTTGAGGTGGCACTTATGTTTCAGTTTACGGCCATTGCTCCTTGTGCTGTCGCTGGGGAGCGCTGAAAAATCTGGCACCGTGCTCCAGGCATCCGCCTTTGAGATATTTGTACGCGATAACGAGATCCCTTCCGAGTCCTCTCTTCTCCAGACTAAACAGCCCCAGCTCCCGCAGTCTCCCTTCTTAAAAGAGATGCCTCAGACCCTTCCTCATCGGCCGGGCTGGGCAGTGCCGGGCTGCGCAGGGCCGAGCTGGGCACCGGCCC
>NW_005054437.1:1815390-1839218 GCF_000277835.1 Geospiza fortis | reverse complement strand
GGAGGGAAGGGGCTCCTGCAGCAGGCAGACCCTGCAGAGGGCAGCGAGGGCACTGATTTAATGGGGAGCTTTGCGTGCCTCCTCTCGCCCAGTGTTCGTGAGGCTCAGCCTTCCCAGGGATGGGCTTGGGAAGAAGGATGTGCTTCGAATTTGATCCAGAGTAAGCAAGGTGGTAGCCAGTTATTTGTCAGGACTCTTTCAGCCTGACCAGTTTGCTGATACACATTAGAGCCCATAAGACTGTGGCAGGTTCTGGTAAGATCAGCAGCTCCTACTCAGAATAAAGAAAAGTGTCTCAGGTTGAGCAGTGAGCAAGACACAGAATATACCTGGCAGTTTGAATGTTGAGGCTAAAATATTTGGAGGATAAATATTTGACAGTTGTTACAGTTTATGAATCATAAATCGCTGTAGCAGTGTGTGGTCTAGGTTGAGTTTACACTTTCATGTCGTAAATCTGTCTTGGTTAAAGCAAGAAGACATATTTATTCCGCAGTATCAACTAGTCTCTAGTTTATTTTGTTTCAATATTTACACTTTTTTTTCTTTCTTTCCCCAAAATGTTTTTTCATTGCCTAGAATGACAAAATTGGATATCAGGAATTACCTTGAAAGAATATACAATGTGCCAGTAGCTGCTGTGAGGACCAGGATACAGTATGGTAAGTGCAGTTGAGTCATGCAGAGGGATGAATACAGCATCCCTGTGCAGCCAGAGCAGACTTTCACCTTTCAAAAGATCTGTTAGATTTCAGCAGACTTTGGTTGCAGTGATTCCAGGTGCTTAGCTGGTGATGTCTTGTAGCATACGTGTTTATTCATCCCTTCAAATAAACATGCATCACTTCATATTTGAATGCTGTGATTAAATGATGATGTAAGTTTCACTCTAAAAGAAAAATCTGACTTTATAAAGGCTGATCATCCTGACAGTTATGTAGCTTGTGCTTTTGTAGTTACTACTGTTTCTCCTTGAAGACCAGTGGGTGTCTCCCTTCATAAGGAACTGCTTCATGTGTTTTAATGCAAGTAGTAATTAAACTTCAATTCATCTGTAGCCTTCATTTACAAAATGAGCTGAGATTAGCTTGCATGCACACACAGGAGGTGCTATGGTCTAACAAAAGGCAAAGTTTGTAGAGCAAAGAAAAATGCTCTGTTGAACCAGTAGATAATGTCAGAAGAACATCTTGACAAACTTAAAGGTTTTTATCACCTGTTGTTACCAAAGTTCTACAGACTGGAATGTTGCCACTTGTGGTATTTCTCTCCTGTCCAACATGTAGAAACAGCAACACCAACAACAAACCACCCAAATGTCCACCAAAAACTCAACAAAAAAAAACAACCCAAGAGAAAAATAAAAACCATTCCTGGTTTAACCCATGCTGAGTTCTGACTTGGAGGCAGAGGGACTCATTTCTAACTGAAATAAGATAAATTTAGGTAATGTCACCTTTAGATATGAATGCTTCCTTCCCCAGAGCTTCTCTGACTGCAGTTTGGATGCAGTCAAAAATATTTTTCTTTCTTTTTTCCTGTTAATTTACATTTTTGATTACCAGGCAGTGTAACTATTGGGTGGAGAGTGAGTTGTTGGTTAGGACATCTTTGATGGCTGGGTTTTTCATTTTTCATGTAGTGGCTCTATGAAAGGAATTGTCTGTTTATGATGGTAAGATAAAGGATGATTTTAAAAGGAATAGGAAAAAAGACCTGTAGTAGTGAAAAATGGAGGATAAAAGAAAAAGCTTCAAAATAAGGTTGTAAAACTCTTTTAACTTACAAAGGAGGAAAAACCCTGGATGTATCATCTGTAATATGCTTGTGTGAAAACCAGATATAAATTAAGTCATAAATTCCAAACACATGTAGTTTCCAAACAGCACTGAAATATAGTCATGCATGTCCTTATAATAATTTTGTCCCCCTCTGCTAATTTTAGGTGATGGTATATGGTCAGAGATTAAAGAGGGTTAGAACTCCTAATAATCTGAGAGTTTTAATGTCTACCTAACATGAAGGGGTGAGTTGTACTTCCCACTTCAGTTGTGACCAGCATGGTTGGAGGAGGTTGAGGTGCTTTAGTTTGTTTGGATGTGGAATGTAATATCCTGGAGTATAAACAATAGATCCAGCTCATTAGCTGAATACAAAAATTGTCAAGTCTAAGGCTACTTAGTGGTAATTTTCTCCTTGTCTTCCTGAAGCTGTGGATGTTGGAAGAGCAGTTTATCACCCCTGGCCCCTACTTGCGAGGCTTTTCTCCTTGCTTCTTTGCAGACTTTGTGTGTGAAGGCACAGTGGCAGCAGGCTGGTGATGCCTTGTTTCCCTGCCTGTAAATGAGGAGAGCAGTGTCCACCACTTCCAGTACCCTTTAATAATTGTGGTACTGTGCTGGTAGTGAAGGAAGAGTATTCCTCTTGACAATAAGTCCCTCCTTCACCTTGGCCTTGCTTTGGAGAGTTCAGAAGTCCTGGGAAGTAAAAGGTGGGATTCTCTTCATTCCTGCAGGTGCAAACAACAAGAGGAATCACAGGAATCAGAGAGTGAAGAAGCCGGATTACAAGGTCGCCTATGTACAGCTGGTGAGTTGAGTTAACATGGACACTTGTGAGGAAAGAGGTGGGCACTGTTAACCAGCCAGCTGAAAGTAATGGCCAGTGACTTGTCCTGGTTGGCTGAATATTTCTGCCAATCCTCTAACAGTGAAAGTTTCTTTTAACACATTCCAGAATGTAAAGAGATTTAAATTACTTGCTCTAAAGATCAAATTCAAACAAAATAAGTCCCGTGTTGGTTTGAGGTCTGTCTGTAGGTTGTGGACTGATGTCATAGGGTTCTGCTTTGCCAGAGAGTTTCATGCTGACCCTGTACTCTGTGTACTGGAAGGTTCACAACTTGTGTGGTTGATTGCTGAAATGTCCAGTAAGTGAAAGAATATATTGTGAGGGTAGGGAACTTCTTATTAAAGGTCTTTGAATTTCAGAGAAGACTAAGGCTTATTCCTTGGAGAGCCTTTAGTCATATCTAAACAAGCTTGCTTTGTGGCTGAACCGGACTCTGAAACATACATTGGTTGCCCAGTGGAAAAGGAGCTTCATGTTCTTGTAAATTTCTTTCATAACAGGACCAATTTATAGTTTAAACTTCTGTCAGGCTTACCTGTCTTTATGCAAAAAAGTGGTGCAACCAGTGACAGAAAACCCCTTCACACACCAAAATGACATTAAAGGGATGGTATTTATGGTTGTAAAACCATAAGCTCAAAATTGCAGTTGGCAACATAACGTCACTGTTAACTCTGTCCTGGGACAAGGATTCAGTATTGGAGGAGCACTCTGTGACCCTAAAGACTGGCTAAGATTTCATATGGACTTGGGGTCAAACTCAAGAGGCGCAAACAATGGGAAATCTGATTTTTAATATTTCAAAGTTCAAATATGCTTAGAAGTTTTTTTCTAAGCCCCTTCTGGGAAGGAGAGTAGAAAGAAAAGTGACGATGGATGTTCTTCTAGACAGCCCTTTCCTAATTTAAGAGAATAGCGTAAAGTGCAATGTTACTAAAAAGTAACAGTTACATTTAGATGAGGAGTTACTTTGATTTACCCTGCTGAAGTTAAAGGCAACCTCATCTCTGAGGATTTTACATCACTGCGGCTAAAACACACATTCCTTTTTTCAAGGACTAGTTTGCTTTGGTGAGCAGATTCTCCCTCCTGGATTGTCTGTGCTAGGTTTTTGTTTGCTGGAGAGCAGGACTGCATGATTAGGAGGTGAATTCTTGAATTGATGATGTTGTATCTCACAAGTTGCTTTCTCTGAGTGTTGCTCCTTTTGGTAGGTAGTTGCAGGCACTTTGCATTGCCACAGCCTCCTGCTAGTGACTTCCTTGCTTTTAGAATCTTGTTTCCCAAGACTGAGGCAAACATGGGTCTCTAGTGAACTGTAGTTCAAATTCTGTTTCACTGTAATGCAGTCTTGTGTCCTGTGTCTGCTGAGGTGAGAAGGAGGTAGTGTGCAACCCATAGATACTCAGGGGTAAGGAGTGGGAAGCAGAATGCTGCTGCTCTGTTGGACTAAGAGGTTTAAGGCAGTGCCTTTGTGCATTTATTTCACATTCAGCCTTTCAACCTAGAATAGTTGCCATAACCTTAAAGGTTGGTCAGGCCAGGTGTGGAGATTTACCTAAACTAGCTTGGTATTGGAGGCAGGTGCACAGGAGTAGTTTGGTTGTTCTCCAGCCTCCCATTTTGTCTTCTGGGCAGTGCACAGAGCCCTGTTGTACTCTGGCTGAGGTCTCATAGTACATGGGACAGCAAGGTCCCTTATTGCCTTACATGGTAGTTACCATAATAAATTCTTAAGGAATGCCATGTTTTCCATCTCTTCCATAAACAGGGTCAGGGGACATTATTTGGTGGTGTTTTTTTATGTTAAGGGAGGGAATCCTGACCGTTCACTAAACTCTTGCCTGTGAAGCTTGATGTCTGTGTTTTTCCCTCACCTCATTCCTGGTCTCTTTCATCTCTTTTATTTCTTATTGTTGTTGTGGTCTGTTAATTCCATTAACATTTAGGTTTCTTTATTCCTCCCCCTTTCTCTTTTTACTTTTGTTTGTTGCTTTTCATCACTAGCTCTGATGTCTCAGACAATGAGCTCCCAGCTCTGTGTTCACACCAGCTTGAAACAGTGGGTGAAGCCAGAAACCCAGTGTCATTTCTGAATCTAAAGGGTTTGCCTTCGTTCTCATTCATGGTGTGATCAGGCCATTACAGGCCCCATGCAGTCCATTGTTACTATCTGCCTAATTTAGGAAAGTCTTTGGTAACCACTGTAAAATCCTTATTTTCATGAGAATTAGTTTTCATCTGCCATGAGTCAGAGTAGCTGGGCTTTCCCACCATTTTTACCAGCTGTGTTTTCTCTCATTAATCCAGTTTCAAGTTAAAACTGCTTATGACTGGAAAGATATGAATGTGTTTTTGAAAGCTCTTGGGTTGATCTTTCTGTTGCCCACTAGGTGGAAGTATTGCTCTTTCCAGTGTGACTTTGCAGCTGTGGTGCAGTTTACCTGAATGAAATTGAGTTCATTCTCATGAGCAGTTATGTTTCTCTGCTTCATAAACCATCACCTTATGTGTCCCAGTGCAACACACATGTCCTTTGACTTACTGCAAGTGTCTCAAAGGTGGAAGGTGTATGGAGTCATAGTCAACATGCCCTTAGGTGTCAGACTAGTGCCCCAGCTGTTCCACATGTAAGCATTGTTGTCCTTTCTTTTCCAAATACTATTTCTTGGAGATTCAAAGCTGTTTACTTTATTCTCAGGCGGTAACTGGACAAATAAGTGATCTGTCCAAGCATAATATTTTCACACTAAAAAAATACCTCAAATCATAGAAGGCCGTGGATCAACAATATCTTGCCATTCCAGAGCCTGCTTGCCTTTTTTCCCCTTTTGGAATGTGGTGAGAAAGGTTTAAGTTAGAGAGTTATGGCCCTGTGTATCAAATGCTACTTTTCTACACTGTTCTATTCTTTAAATTAAAGCCAAGTTTTATATCTTTGCAAACTAGATAAAATATGTGTAATACAGCAGCTTTTCTCCTTACTCCAATACAGCTATAATTATTATAATGAAAAAAAAAGAAGAAAAGAAAGCCAGTGGGAAACTTTGCAGTTGCCTTAACATCAGGGAAATTAAAAAAAAAACAACAACATCCCCTCCTTCTCCTCCTTCAGTGTTCTCACTGGTTTAGCTTAACAGGTGTTAGTACCCGTGGGAGCACAACTGTAGACAAGCCTCTGGAATCCAGACCTATTTTTAATTAAACCTGTTTGGAGAAATGGAGTGGAGATGGCTGTAAAAAGGAGTCTGACCTTGTCAGCGTTAGGACTAACACCTATTTAGCTGCTTGAATGATGGCACCGGTGGGAACGGGAACGTTTTTGCAAATACTTTCTCCTCAACCCCCATTTAGAGTATCCTGTACACTCACAGTAGTTAGCCTATTTGCACAACAGATGTGACAGCAGTTTTCTTTTGAATTCAGAGGAAACTTGGATGATCCATATGCAGTGTTGTTCCTGAGTGGATTTTGGAAGTTGCTTTCTGTGCTGTTTTGCCATACGTTTTAGCATCAGATGTTACCACTGCAGTAGTAGGAGAATTGTTCAAATGCCCTGGATTATTAAACTTAACTGCATTTGCTGCTACTGCTGGACTGCATCCCGTGCTTTTGGGAGTCCAACATTTTTGTAGTTAATGATACAATAAACATCACTTTTCTGTTAATTCTGAAGGGCAGTAGTAAGTGCTTCAATTATCCAAATAACCAGAAGATCTCACAGTTGTTTACATGATCAGTGTTTGCTGCATCATTGCTGCACAGTAATATCTGTGCTGATCTTCCATTTCTAAACTTTTCAGAGGACTCAAAGGTCAGAAAAGTATAAGTGAATTTGTGCTGGGTAATCCTTCCAGCAGATTTCTGACGTGAGGCTCAGCAGTGGAAAGGCCAGCACTTGACTTCATAGGCTCAATTATGGTCACTTAACCTCTCATTAAAATGAATTGAGGCAATCTGTACCACTCCTGTGATAATTCCTTAGACAGACTCCAAGAACAAGGTGTGTTTTCACCCTTTCTTAGGACAAAGGCTTGAAATCTAAAGGGAAAATACATGTTTGATACTTAGGTAATTTTTTATTGTGAAGGATGTTACTAGCATTTAACAAATGAATCCTCATAAGGCCTTGTATATAATTCACTTTTACTTTTGGGTAATGCTGAATTGAGGATTAGAGGAGTAGCAGTTTAATGGGTCCCATTTCTGTTATCTGAACACTCTCACTTGTGAGACCACACATCTCACATGTGCATAACCTCAGATTTGTAGGAAAAAGGAAGGTCTCTGGGAAGACCCCAAACGGAGAACAACAATGTATAAGATCATCATGTTGCCTTTACTTTTTTAGGTGTTCAGTGCCAGCTCTGACTTGCTTTGTTTGGGGCTTTTTGTTCCTTTTTTAAATAGTATTGTAAGGCTTCACTTGAGAGTGAGGTGAACACATGGTGGTAGAGCTTACCCTGACAAATTCCAGAGTATCAGGGGATCACTTCCCATTGGTGAAAAAGATCTTTTGCTGTCAGTGCACCACTCAGTTCCATTACAGGCTGAATTATCCTAGCAAAATTACTTTTTTTCCAGTGTATGTCTTTTTCACAGGATTTTCTTTTAGCACAGCTGTGTTGAGTAGAAAGGTGGTGTTATCTTCTCCCCTTTTCTCTGTGCTTCTAGCTAAGGTAATTATGCTGGCAGAAGTTCTAAAGCAGAAGCAAGTTCTAGCCTTTTTAAAGGTTACTTCAGCTTATGATAATTTCAGTAATTCAGCAATTAAAGGGATAAATTGCTTGCCAAAGGTAAAACTATGGACAAATGCAAAATTTTCAAGTAAGGCAGAATCTTCCTTTCTGGTTGGAAATGCCAGCACTTCGTGTTCCAGCAATTTGTAAACCAGATAAACCCTGATGAACTTGGTAACAATTGCTTGCTTTATTCCAGCGAGGATTTCATTGAGGATGCATTTATCATATGGTTGTCAGATGGCTGCTGTATAGAAGGAAAAGCTTTTGCAAAGAAGAAGTTTAAGGAAAAGCAGCACAGTGTAAAGGAGTGACAATCCCTCTGTCCCTTTGGTAGGCTTTTTTTTAAGGAGGTGGCATATGAACTTGAACCTCAGTAGCCTCTGGCATTACGTGGAAGATGCATTGAGTGTAAATATGCCTGGACAGACTCACAATCCTTTATGTAAGTTGATGCCTTTTGGTATTTTTGAAATTTTGAAATACCCAAGATACAGGCTTCTTCTGAAAACTAGCTACTGAGCATGCACAACAGCTATTTTTCATACAGCTTTCATCACTCCAGAGCCTTACAGTGCAGTATTACTGCAGAGTATTGTTTCTTAAGATTTATCAACCTTCAGTTCTCAGGGTGTAATGCCTTGGCTGTTTCAAATCGTGTTTGGCTGCCAGCCAAAATCAGAATTTCTTCACAAAACAAGAGCTGGAAAGAGCCAACTAGTCTGTGCTGATTTTGATTTATTAAAAGACTCCAGATACAGATTGACATTTTCAGCTCAATATTTGACTTCCACCAGCCTTGAAATGGGAACTGTGAGCACTTTGATAAACAGCTTAAAGGTTTGTCTGGTTTTGCTACAGCCTCTGTGTGTATCTTTTTTTTTCTGGTTTTGCTACAGCCTCTGTGTGTATCTTGTTTTCTTTCCTCTTTTTAAAATAATAACAGTTTTGCAATGCTTAGTGAATTACCGTGGATGTTGTTAGTATGCTTTAGGGACCGCTTTCCTTCATTCTCCAATAAGGGAAATGCATTGGTCCTGGAAGCATACCAGAAGGAAAGAGCTGCATAACAAGAACAGTCCCTTACTACACTGTTACCAATATAAATAGTTCTCAGATTTTCGGTGGAGGTGGTGTGCCTACCATGTTAGCCTGAGTTGTTTTCTGACTTGTTTAACTAAAATGGCTTCCTCTCCAGGGCAGACAGGTCTTTAGTATGGGCTCTGTCTGTTCTGTAGGTCCTGCAGGGCTGAGTGACCTGCCCACAGCACAGTTAAAACACAGCATTTTTTTGTAATATTAGCAAATTCCTTTCCAAATGCTTCAGTGTGCTAAAATCCTGGGCAGTGCTTGGCCTCAAGGGTGCTTGTTGCTGATCCTACTACAGGAAGAGGTTCAGTAGGCTGCAGCTTTGGGCTTGCTCAAGGACCCTGGTAAGGCCAGTTTCTGTGCCATGAAATGGGACTGTGCTTTAGCTGTCAAAGGACAGCTATTATGAGGATACCTGTTGGTAATTTAAAGGTACAAAAGAACTGAAACCCCAGAGTGTACATCAATGGAAAGGAAAACCTTGATATGTTCCAGTTGAGCTTATCCAGGCTAAAATCAAGGAAAAAGCAATGTACACAGCAGCTCCCTTGTTGTTTTTGTAGTATGGTCAGGCTCTTAGGAAACCCCCAAGAAGTATGCACTACAAAAACAACCGGAGCATTGCAAATACAGAGTTGGTATTTTGTAGATTCCAGTCTGGATAATCTCATCTGGGATAACACATGCTTTTTTCTCTCCAAAGCATAAGAGGTTTAGATTTTTTCACACCTGTTCTTTGCCAGGTCGAGTGTATATCATTAAATAAAACATAGCAGACATTCAGCTGGGTCAGGGACGTGGTGATGGTTCTCTTGGATTTATTTATGTCATATTTCTGATCCCAGAATGAAGAGCAGGTATGCTGGGGAATGCTCCTTTCATGTCCTTTATGGAACCATTTCATAACAGAGCCTCTTGTTTGGATGTATTTACTGCATAAACTTAAAGACTGGCTGATCTGAGAAAAAGTCAAACCCACCTGTTTTCATCTGAAGCAGTTAAAAGTTAAATGCTTTTCTTGAGATTTCTGTATGCAGAATGCTGCCAAAGAAGTTAATGTATTGTAATGTTTGTAAATGTTTTGGAGAGTAATTTTAGAGTTATGGGCAGCCAGTTACAAGTTTTATTATGCAAAGTCCCATACAGAATGGAAGGGCTGATATTGTTGAGTTTAATGAAGTTGTGCTTAGAACAAACGCCACTAAAAATAAGTAGGTAATGTTAATGGGATAGTACATTTCCACAGAAAAATGGTTTCCTGCTGTTAGATAAAAACCAGAGACCAAGCAAATGTTTATTTTCCAAGTGGGAGACATAGAACTGATGATGATGTTTCACTAAAATGACTTGTCTGTTAGGCAGAATGACTGATGCAGATGTAATCACTTTAATCTCATTAGTGATATATTAGACAGATTGTTCCCACTGTAATTGTTTTACACCATAGTCTTTATGTCTGTTGATAAGAGACCTCTGATATCTGTTATTCTGTATTCCCACATTACACCCTCCAATAACAGCTGCTAGGACTGCTCTCTCTTATCCTTAGCTGAGATCTAAACAACTACAACCACTACTCATATCCTGAGTGTTAACATAATGAATGCCTGCTCCACTGTGTATTTCCCTGGTGGTGGCACTTTAACAAAATCACTTATTTTGCTAATCTTGCTTTTACTGTATAACTCACACAACATCTCTGAGTTGATTCAAAGTCTTTGAAGAGATGTCCATCTCCTGATCATTCATCTGTTAAAAAAATCCAAGATGTCAGTATCTTAAGTAGCACACAGGAGGAGAGGCTGAAAGTTAGCTTTTGAGGAGAAGGGACGTACACGTATCTTGGGGACATGGGTGGAAAGAGTTTTTGGGAGGTCACAAGGTACAATTCTGCACTAGCTGAAAATTCAGGGTGGTGTTTCACCCTAAGATCATAGCTACTGCAGAAAGGCTGGAATGTCTCTCTGTCTGACCATTTGTTTTCTCTTTAGGGCCAAGGACAAACCTTTCAGTTTCCCAACCTATTCCCAGAGAAAGAACAAGATGCAGAAACTCGCTCTTTCGATGACTTCAGGGATAAATATATGGAGAAAGAGAAGCAGAAGGAGGACGGTGATCCCAGACGGTCTTTTGTGTGAACTTGTGGACTACTTCTAGAATGTGGAATTCCTTGTTGTCATTTCTGACTATGAGAGTGTCATTGTGCTTACCTTTTTAGTGCTGCTGTAGGTTGTTTTGAGTAGAAATAGGGTATTTGATTTCCTAGGATACACTCAGTTTGTATTGACTAGAATGTCTAAAAGTCAAGATAGGGTAGTCAGAAGTGGACATAGAAATGTAGAAAACTGGACTATAGGCTCAGGATGTACGGTTCCCTTATTGTCACTTACTGTGTCCTACTATCTTATTGCCTTCCTTGCAGTGATCCCTCCTGTCCTAGAGACATGCATGTGATCTGAATGTACTCTTGTAACACTTGTGTGGCATTCTGGGGACAGGGTTTATAGGACAGGATTGTGATGTGCACATCTCTGCTTGCTGTTGTGCAGTGCAGGTAGCTGTCCTCTCTGAGCAGCCTGCCTTAGGAATGTTTACTGGCATAGTTGTGCTGGTTTCTTTCCCCACTCCACAGCTACCTTGCAGTACTGGCAAGCGTCCTGTGTGGACACAGTTGTGTTGGCATAGAAATGCTTCTGCCAGTGTAGCCTGTGTTGTGCTGAGGACTAATAAAAAGACTCTTTTTACTTTCTCTGGTGTAACTCCCTCTGCTTCCAAGTTACTGATGCCAGCATAGTGGTAGAACTTTTCTCAGCCTTCTGGGCTGCCACGTTCAGTGTTTTCATTTCTTGACTCTGTGGCTGTTTCTCCTCGCTCTGATGAGGATATTTCCTCTTTGTCAAGTAAAGTGCTCTGCTGTTGTGTCAGAAATAGTGGGGGGAAAAGGAGGGCTAGGAAGGAATTCACAGATGGAGAAGGGTGTCTCTGCAGGTTGTTTGCTGCAACACAGCACGTGCAGGGTTAAATGTATAGCTAATGTTCCCCTGGCTTTTGAATTCTGCCACTTGGAGCAATTGGCAGGCTAGTGAGTGAGCCCATGCCTTCAGCGCTTCTACCCGGGTGCTCTCCTTTATTGTTCTGTGTCTGAACTTCTTGTTTGGACAGCTAGCAAGATGTTTACAAGGAAACAGCTGTTCTCCAGGGAGTCAATCCAAGTAGGATTTTATGCACCCCCTTCTGTTCATTAGTCACCTCTTTATCCCTGCTACTTTCCTTGTGCATGACAGTCCACCTCCTTCTGTGGTTTGCTGCTTACACCCCCCTCTTTGTCCACTTTCCAAGGGGGATAATGTATGATCTAAGTTAGCTGGTACTTAAACAGAGAGATGCTCTCAGAGAGGAGGGAGATAAGGGAGGAGTTGCTACTCCCAGCCTGCCAGCAGAGTTACAATAGCAGATATGGAAAAATACTTCCTTCACTGACAACAGTTCGTGTGTTTGGCATATCTGCAAAGGCAACATTTCCAGAGTTTTGTAGTGACATGTGAAACTCCAGGTTAAATCAGGAGCTGGCCTGCAGATTTAAAGTAGGGTGACTGAATTTGTGTGTGTGCAAGGGTCTCTGCTGTATACAGCCTCCTCCTCCCCCCTCCTTTGTTTAATACATTTTTTAAAGGAGCTGTTTCTCAAACTCACAGATCAGTATGGAGATGACCTACATTGCAACCTGGGCTATGTTCCTTCAATATAATATTATGGAATTTGCTATTTGTTCTTTGCTGTCCTTTGTGGTTATTTCCAATGTGAGTAACTTGATCTTTTTCACCATGATGAAGATAGAAAGGGCTTATCTACTGCTGCCATACATCTTCCTAAGTGGTTGGTCAGCTTTGAGCAAGCAAACAGTCAGGTATATTAGTTCTGGACAAATGAGGCTGCATTAGGTGTAACACCAAAGATAGATTTAATCATCCTCTGCCTTCCCTATTAATGGTCAGGAGGTGTTGGAGTTGCCAGCTTCTATACTGGTGTTGAGGACCCAAGATGAGTGAAATTTATTTGCAGTCCCAAATGTGCTCTAGCCTCTGGGAGTTTCAAAAGCCTCTGTGCAGGTCTACCATGCTTTGCTACTCTGTGATTTCTCTATGGGCAATTAATTTCTAGCTCATGTTCAAGGCAGGTTTCTGTTTAGAGTAGCATGAAAGGGAAGAGATGTAAATACACCCATATCTGTGTGAAGTTGCTGTAACCAAAGCCTGGCAGATACTCAAGCTGTGTAAGAGAGCAATCATGTAATCCTATAGAAGGGTTTGAGTTGGAAAGGACCTAAAAGATCACCGAGTTCCAAGCCGCTGTTACTGGGCAGGGACTCATTCCTCAATGTTACCAGCTACCTCTAAAACAGTATTCCTGTGAAATTAAGGTAAGATTAAAAAAAAAGAAAAGAGGCAACATTATTTTGCTTTAATGCTCCCAATTGCTATGGAAGTGGGATTAAAAAGATCTTGAGTCTTTCCCAGTCTCTTGTTGAGCAGTGCTTCTGAGGAAGTGGTAGTGGTAAATATGATCTGGTGCTTCAGTGCTTCACAAATCCCATCCCCCAAGCTGTACAGGTGGGCTAAAAGATAACAGAGAGGATGCTTAAATACAAAGGCACAGATTGTATCAGATGTACCAGAGAGAAGTGCAGCAAACCAGTGCTGAAACTAGGACAGGGTCTCAGAGTTTTTTCTGAGTTTTGTTCAATGTGTTGTGCTCCTTCCAGCATATCCTGGTGTTTGTTTTGGGCGATGTAAAGGGTCAGCAGCTCCTGAAGTCACATCTAGCCCTGCTGTCAGAGGTGTTGAGCTGCCCTTGGCTATGTCAGTGGCCATACCTGTGGGCCAAGGATGTGCATATACACATGAACAACTTCTCTGAGGGCCAGAATAATGACTTGGTTGAAGAGACTGATGTTCACTGTGGTGCAGGAGAAGCCAGGTCCTGCCCTTGGCGTGCACAGCTCTGCAGCTGCTGCTTTCTCTGACGTGCAAGGGAGATGCTGAGCACAGTTTCTTTCCTCTCTGAACGTGTGCAACCCCCCAAAGAGAGTAAAGTGCTGGAACAACCGAGGGATGTGCAGTTGGCTGTGCTGGCTGGTCTGGTGGAGAAAGGCATTTGGCTATGCTGAGTGGGTGCTACCCCAGCAATACCATCCAGCTATCCCAGCAGTACCAGGACACTTCGGAGGGAGCATGCAATTGCTTCTGGTTTTTCTGAAACAAATTGCAGAGACAGTACAATCTAAGTGACTCCCTTAACATTACGCCTTAGAAATTAGTTTTGTGTTGTAGGTGGTGCTCTGGTAGGCACTAGGGACTGGTGCCTGCAGATAACAAAGTTACTGAGTCTTGTAACCATTTGTTATCACCTGAGCCTTGCTATGTGACCGCAAAAGGTTCAGCACAGCTGTAAGTGGTTAGACAGAAAGCTGTGGCAGCTTTATCTTCTGTGTTACCCAGACTATAAAATCATAGAATGGTTTGGATCGGAAGGGACCTTTAAAAACCATCTAGTCCATCAGTCTTGCAATGAGCAGGGATGTCTTCAACTAGATCAGGTTCCTCAGAGCGCAGTCCAACATGTCCTTGAATGTTTCTAGGAATGGGGCATCCACCATAGGTTTTCCTCTGGGAAACCTGTTCCAGTGTTACACCATCCACATGGTGAAAATCTTCTTCCTTATATCTAATCTGCACTGACCCTCTTTTAGTTTCAAACCATTGTCCCTAGTCCTATTGCAACAGACCTTGCTAAATAATCTATCCCCCTCTTTCTTATGGGCCTCCTTTCAGTACTGAATGAGACTGCAGTGAGGTCTCCACAGAGTCCACTCCAGGCTGAACAACCCCAACTCGCTCAGCCTTTCCTCACGGGAGAGGTGTTCCATCCCTCTAATCTCTTCATGCCCCAATTCAGGAGCAGGACCTTGCACCTGGCCTTGCTGAATCTCACAAGATTCCCACTTCCTGATCTTGTCCAGATCCCTCTGAATGGCATCCCATCCCTCAGGCATGTCAATGCATCACCCAGCTCCCAAATTAGTTGGGAGCCCAACTGGGACCCCCAAATTATGCATTGGGTGACAAAAAAATGTATTCAATGATTTGATCTACTCTTGACCCATTGCCATTAGCAGTGCTGAGGGAATGAAGCAGTAGGAAAATTTGGCTTACTTTATCCAAGGTGGATTTGTTGTGGAAAATACCTTCATGGCTGGGGAATTCTTGCTCCTTCCACGTTATCCCAATGACATCAAAGCTGAGGTTTTTATTTCAGGAGAACTGTTTTACTTATTTGAATTTTCAGGCTGTAGGACAGGCTATTGCTTTATTGCTTCTTCAGCTCTGTTGTGTTTGTGGAGTGGTTTGCAGAGAGTGGTGAGGGCTGGAGAGAGGACATCTGCTCAGTGTGTGCAGCAGGGCAGGGGACACGAAGCAAAGACTATTTTTCCTGCGAGGACTGAAAGCTTGTAAAACCATTATCTTGACAATGCCGCTTTCTGCTGAAATAGAGTTCAAGGACTGCTCAGAGTGCAATTTAAAGCAGTTGTCTGAGAATGGCTTTCCAGGGTGGCTTATATGCCAAGGCTCATAGGTACCACAGCTTAAAAGGAATATTGTGATAATCCCTTTTGACCTTCTGAAATGACACACACCATAGAATTTCATGCTGTACTTTCTGTGCATAGGCCAGAAGCTTGTGGTTGAATGTTACCTGGAATAGATTTCAAAGTTTGAACTTGACCAGCATTGCAGGACCAAGTAATTTTCCTTGAATAAGCTGGGCCCAAACAGCATGAAAGTCACCAACATGTTGTCATTTGTCCTGTGAATTACGCAGAGTGGTGGTAATAGGGAAAACTGAGTGTTGCTGCTCAGGAATCATGTGTTTGTAGAGAAGGGAAGTAATTTCTGTAAATATTATTTTCTTTAAATGCAAAAGGTTTTAGACTAGATAAGATGACATAGTGGTTGAGCCATTTCTTCTGAAGTGATTTATGATTGTTTAGACAGCATTTAGCTCTTTGTGTATAGTATGGCTTATCAAAGTGTGTGCTGCTGTTGCAGACACACCCAGCTTTCAGAATTTGGGAAATATGTCACAGTCACTTATTCTGTGGCTTGAGAACATAGTAATTAGAGCCTGGTCCAAAACTCATTGTTTTTAATTACAAAACAGGACTAATTATCAGTCTCTTGACCTTTCCTGCCTTCCGCTATTAGAAAACGCTGCAAATAAAAAGTGATTAAGATTTTGGAGAATTTGTGCTGTGGAGAATTAGGCAGTGCATTTTCTTCTGTGGTGACTGGGATGTTGGAGAAGTCACACACAGTGTTTTAGACAGGTAGGTCTTGCTTGGGGTCTGGCCCTTAGTGCTCTCTGTGTTTCATTTTCCAGTTCTTGTTTTAGGAGTCAGACCAATGTCAGTGATTCAAGGCTTGGAAAACTTCCATTCCAAAAAAAAAAGGCTTGGGAAACTCCCTGTGTTGATTTGTGATTTAGAAGTATTTTGACTCTTGCCTGTCTGTATGCACCTGGAAAAGAAAAATTTCTCAGAGGCAGAGCATAGTTTGGTGTAGCTAAAAAAGTGAAATGAGCAGCCTAGAAAGGGAATGGCTGTGATGTGGGCAGGTGTTATCCTCCTAAATGGAGGGAGAAGCCAGGGAGTTGTTCTGGATCATGTCTGTGTGGTGCATTTCTCGTGAGCTTACACTGAAAACACAGAGCTGTTGAAGGTTTCTTAGGTCATGAAAAGAGCCTGCTGCAGATTGAGCTGTGCCAGTGCTTGCACACATGGTAAACCCAGTGTGTGGTGTCTCACAACAACTGTCAAAGACTGGTCGTCATACCCAGAGTCTCTAAACATCCTGTTTATCCTTGCAAGGAGGAACACTTGATTGAAAGATAAATACCAAAAAAAAAAAAAAACACCAAACCCCCCCCCCAAAAAAAAACCAAAAAAACCAACCAAAATCAACAACAAAACAAAACCCAACCCCAAAACTGGTGCTAGGAACAACATTTGCCCTTGGGCTAACGAACCTGAAAACAAAAGAAAATAAACATAGGATGGAGGCAAACACATTTCCACACAAGCCCAAATTCTAAAAGGGATTTAGGAGCTGAGTTTGTTTTGGCATGCTTGAAAAAGAAAAAGCCGTCGGGTGCCAGGATTCTCAGGGCTCTGTATGTGTGCGTGTGCATCAGGGTAAGAGCACAGGAAGAGATGGGGTGTCTGTGGTGATGTGAGAGGGAAATGGCAGACATTGGAGCTGCCAGAATGCTTTGTGCAGGGTCACCCTTGGGGCATAGCTTGCACATTTTATTTATTTATTTTTAATTAAACATGCCAAGAAAAAAATCTTCGAGTTGGCAGCAAGATTTTTTTTTCTTCTTCTCCCTCTGTTTGTTGTTCATTTGTCACTGCACTGGAGGTCTGTTTACTTTGCTCAAGAGAATGAGGGACCCAAGAGACACTGCTCTGCATGCAAAGTTTTTATGCAAGGGGCTAGAAGAAGAGAAGGGCAGGAACTTTCAAGCCTTTTGAAACAGAGGTGGGCTGTTTCTTTTGCTTCTTTGCCCAATGTATGTTGGGCCTGATGCTGCTACTGCTTGTGCAGATGTAGCTGGGCCCTGGACTTCAAAGATGGGTCCTGTTGTTAAGGGCTGATCAGGCAAATCTCTACAGGGTCAGTGTGAGGATGCCTAAGATGCCCTAAGACTTGATGTTGAATCTCTGAGTTGCTCAAACACTGTGGTGCTCCCACTCTGCCCATAGGATCTGTTCTGGTAGGTTGCTTTCAAACTGCAGATGATGCTCCTCTCTCCCAGCACCTCCCTGTTGACTCTTCTGAATGAAGTTTGGGATGAATTCGTGAACGTGCCATTAAAATAATGTCATGGATGAAGCAAGGCAACCCTTCATTCCAGGGATTTAGTGTTTTGAAGGGGACTTTTCCAGAGCTGTGTGGCAGCCTGCTGTTGCTGCTGCTCTTTGTTGCTTTTGATGACTCAGTGAACTTCTGAATGCTTCAGTTTCTCCAGATGGGCTTAATAGTGATTGTGACCTGACTGGAGATCCAGCAGAGGAGGGAAAGTGAAGATCTGTGTGGCTTTTGCTTGCTAAAATCTCAGTGGATGAAGCTGCTTTGTCTGGCTGGATCTTCTTCATATCTTAAAGTGCTGAATCAACTAGAAAAGAAACTAAGGAAGCTGCACAAGCAGGGTGAATGCCTTTAGATTAACAGATGGGCACATCCCATATTTTTTGCATGTACGTTCTTCTAGGTTCTGGGCACTGAGAGCAGTGGCTTGTGGCCAGCAGAGTTCTGCAGTGTGAGGCAGGGCAAGGGAATGGCTAATGAAAACAATGGATAATTCCACTGGAGCAGGCTTTAGAGCCAAGTGGTGTTCTGCCATTTGGAATTTTTCTTATTCTTTTTGACTGGTGAAAGAGGACAGGAACTGACGGGTCTGCCTATAGCCTCAGTCTTGTGTTCAGAGCAGCTGTTTTCTGACCCAAGTCAGTTCTATTTTCCTTAATGTGTCCCAGAGCAGAGGTTTCAATCAACAGGAGTTGACTCCTTTTATCTCCATGTTCCCTGTTTTAATTGATGGCAAAGCTGCTCAGCAATTCCAGGACATCTTTAGCTGTTGCAAACATTCCCTTAAATACTGGGACACACCATGTTGTTTTGGCCACTTTGTCTCTAAGAGGAGGGGGAGTGAAGAAGCCAGCTGTGATTGCAGAAAGACCCCCCAATGTAGAAAGACATTGAAAAGCCTGTAAAATACAAATTCTAGAAGAGGGAGAAATGAGAAGAAATTATAATTATAGATGGACTATGCAGAAGTCCCTTTATGATATATGGGAATGGGGACTGTCAGAAACAAAAAAGAAGACAAGATAGAAACTGACATAAAATGTTTTCACTCAACAGTGGGTTAGATTAGTGTTGTGCAATTCTTTGCCGCAAAACATCAGGGCCAAGAACTTTGCTGGATGCAGACACACTGACTGTTTCTGTGGATAACCAAGATATCAGAGAGCTAATGGCAATATTAAAAGAACAAGAGTTTTGGGAAGTTGTCGGTGCCACGTGCGTCAAGGCACAAGCTGACTCCAGCAGATGGAGATGGGGATAGGAAGAGACTTACTTATTTCGGAAGTGAAATAGTCTGTGAGCTGCCTCTTGCAGGGTTTCTTTTCCTGACCTTTGGATCAGCCTCTGTTGTGTTGCAGAATCCCAGCCGAGATGGAGCTTGGGAAAGACATCAGGCTTGGCAGCTGTCTCAGCTACAGTACATCCAGTTATGTGGTAGGCCCTGTGGGGAGGTAGAGCACCCTTCTGCATTCTTCAGCTGCCAGTTGTGAACGTCATGATTTCCCCCTGCCCCCAAAAGAAACTTGTTTCTGTGGCCTGGGAATGGGAGAGTGAACTCCCAAACTGGGTTCAGCTGAGCTTGGGTCAATTCCATAACATCTTTCTGCCTTCATTTTGTGTCATAGAAATTATCTAGTGGTGATCACTCTCCTCTGGACCCCTCTTGTCCTTCTGGCTAAGATCTAGGTGACCTTAGTGAAAAGGGCCCCTCCTTTCCTTCTTTGGTGGAGTATGACACACTACATAAAATATTGATGTACTGAGGTCAAAAGCTGGTTTCATAACTTGCTTTTTTTAAAAGTACTCTTTTAGCTATCTGGAAAAAGTTGAACACCTTAGCTGTAGGGCTATGCTGTTCAGCATTAACTTCTCAGTAAAAAAGCTGTTTTGTTTTTATTGTATTTTCTTTTCACTGCTTTTAATAGCTATAAACAACCTCTGTGTGGAGCCTATCTTGAAACTTTTGACCAGCTGGGTGAGAGGCCTTCATATCAATTTCAAGCCTGTGGAGAAGAGAGCGTAACAGGTCCCTGACTGCTCCAGCCACTTCCTGCCTGCCAAGGAATGCTGGAAACAGAGGTCATTATTGCACAAGTAATTAAAGGTTCATCAGCCCTACCTCTCTGATTGCTTAAGGCCATTGTAGTAAGGGACAAATACTCCTGCTTGCCCGCTGTTATTTGTTTTCTGCTTGCTGTTTTTCTTGGCTTCAGAAGAGGAATGATGAAGACTCTTGAGTAGGATCTGGGAATGCTGTGGTCTAATGCATTTGGCTGTGGCCCTGGGTATGTTGTGGATCACTCTAGTACTGAGAAACAGAGTGCCTTCAGGGCCCCCTCTCTTCCTGCTTCTCCCCAAGATCCAGACACTAGAGAGATAACTCTCAAAGAGCAGGTCCATGCTGCCTAGGCCCTGGCACAGGGTGGGCAAAGAAGCCCAGGCTGGGGGAGGTCTGTAGAGCTCTGAATAGCTGAAGTCCATCCTATTGTCATATTAGCAGACATGGGGATTTTACTCCATGTGAGCTAAACTCCAAAAATGTGAGACTGACTTATAATGGGAGGGTTTCCTATGAATTTTCTTAAAGGGATTAATTTCTCTTTCTGTGGTTTGAACTCTGAAGTTCACATTTTTTGTGTTTTCTCTCCATTACAGTATGCAAGAAATTACTTTGTCTTTTAAATAGACACTGAGACTCACTTATGAGCAGGGGCCTCTTGAAAAAAAAGAAAAAGAAGTAAGTACCAAATATTTTGTATCTTTGACAGAATCACAGGGCAGACTAAGCAATGCACCCTTTAACCATCTGTCCCTCAAGATCTGGAGAGTCTGTTATCTTTGAGGAGCACAGCCCACAGACATGGGAAGTCATGTTGCTGTCCTCCAGTTTTCCTTCCATGGTTGAATGATTGATTGAATATGGTTGATTGTCAGCACTACCAAAAGAAATGAGCCCCCATTGTGCTGAATCTCCTTGTGCATCAAGAGCAGTGGAAGAAACACCTGAGAATATAAAGAGAGCTGGCTCTTGGCCCCTTTGGTCCAGTAACATTGTGAATGAGCCTCACAGTATGGCTGGTACAGGGTGGGCATTTCCCTCCCTCCTGGGAGTGTAAAAGGGGATTGAGCTTGGACTGCACCCCAAAAGCCTCCTTGTTGGTGAAGACATTTTGCCCTTGAGAGCCCAGCTTCAGGAGCCTGACTGTAGCTCAGAGACAGCTTGAAGGGCACGTGTTGGGTGGGCAGATGGGGTGGGTGATGGAGATGATCTGCTGAAGAAGGAAAGGGTGTGGAATGAGAAGAGGAGTGACAAAAGGGCAGCCATGTGGTTGACCCTGTGAGAGTGGAGGAGGGGAAGAACTCATCTCAAAAGGAGCAAGGAACCAGCAGCAAAATTGCCTGGAATATGAGGCTGAGGCAGAAAAGGCTTGGTGCAATGATCAGACCTGAGGTTACTCTATGTGTGTCTGCAGGGGAGTTGAATAACTCCTTGCTCAGTCTGCAGGGGCTGCCTAATCAATAGTCCTGTGCCAGTCTCAGCCCAGGGTGCTCCAAGGTACCACTAATCCTGCTGCAGAGTGGAGGGGTGTCTCCAGAGGTCCTAGGGGCACTGCATCTCCACAAGTGAACGCAGCCCCCAGTGTGGCAGCCTTATGAGAGACACTGTGTAACACTGTGTAATGGACTGTTTTGAATTTGTATTTCATTTGCCTCCCATATGGGATCAGTTTTTCCCTTTTCTTTAGTTTTTTAATAGCGTTTTTCCTAGTCATAATAATCAGTGTTTCCCTGCCTTCTCCCCTTCATTTTTCACAGCTGGCTTTGATTGGTTTCAGTCCTGCAGATGCTCCTTCGGACCCAGAAGAAGGGGCAAAGGTTCTTTTCCTTTTCAGTGTGAGGCAGACAGCCCTGCAGCCGGAGGGCTGGGGGAGGCTGGTGCTCCCGGACTGGCCCACTCTTTGCTGTAGCCGCAGCTGGCCTCTTGTGCATCTGGTGAGCTCTGCCAAATTGCAGGATAATTTCTCTGCCAAAGGCCTGGGGAGGATCACAAGCAGTTGATGGCGTGCATGCCCCTTCTCTTGTGCCGTTCAAAAACAACTGTTCCTGCAAGCAAGAGGGGCAGGATCCCCAAACGCCTCGTGCTCCCACGCTGTGAGTACAAAGGGCCAGAGTGCATCTGCAGAGAGTGTGCCGGCACTGACTCACACCTCTGGGTCTGGGAGCCATCAGGCTTACAGCAACTGCAGCCCCACGTGTGTGACCGTGGTTCTACGGGATGTGATCAACCTGCACAGCCCTGTGTCGTGCTCCACCAACAGCAGCTGGCAGGAGCACCATGCACAGCACCCCCAGTGCATGAATTGGCATGGGGAAAAAAAAAAGTTATTGGATGGGCAGGCAGACTTCCCTGATTTTTTTAGAGCATGAGTCAAACACAAATTGCATGGCAGAAAGGAGAAACTTCCCTTGGAGGCAACTTAATCCACAGCTGCCTGATGTGGGGTTTCTAGCAACTTCCTTCAAAGCAGCTTGTGCTGGTCACTGTCGGAGATGGATGGTTGAGTTGACAGTCATTCAGCTGATCTGTTATGGCTATTCCTGCATTCCAGGCACCATCCAAGAGAATGAGACACAGCATTGCACAAGACCAAAAGAAAGTAAATGTTTACAGGCACAACGCACATTTCAGCTTGTTACATGTTCCTGAGCAGTGAAAGAAATGAAACAATAATTAAAACAGGTCCCAAGTCTCAGTGTGTATCTTGGCTCACAGCACTGTCCTCTTGGAGTGCTGCCTCTGCCTCTCTCTGATCCCAGCCTGAGCAGTACCACTGGGCCATTGCATCCAGGTCAAAGTCTTTCCAGTTACTCCAAGTACATTCCCTTTCTGAGAACTGCAAGAGCCTTTTGGTGAGGTGGTTTTATGGTTTGTGACAAAGTTGGGTGCTTGATGTTTTCCAAGCACCCAGTCATGCTGGGATCTCCCGGGAGATGTTTGCCTTGAGTGTCCAAATTGTCAGGGTAAGGGAAGTTATAGATAGATTTATTCCCATGGGAGAAGGGTGGAGAAAGTAGAGGAGCACAAGAGAGGTGGACATTTAAGTAATTTATTCCCTGAACGATCTCTTTTTAATGGTCTAGCTTGTCTTTGTGCGCACTCAGGGAAGAAATGAGGGTGCAACGAAGCAGATGTAGTAAAGGGCTGTGTTGGCACATCTGACAGCTGTGCCAGCTGGACAGCAGCTACCTCTGCTGTCCTGCTCTGAGCACAGGGCTGGTCATAGCACAGCTGGAAGTATATGATGTCTCCTGGCTGTGAGTCAGGTGGGTGCATGAGAGAAGACAGCCTCCGCTCTGCCACTCTTTTCCCAAGGAGAAAAGTAAAGGGTCAGGTGGGGGGAGTTGTTTTGCATGAAAGGATGAAGCAATGGAGTCTTTCTCTTGAGCAATGGGGAGGAAGCAGATGGGGAGAGAGTGGAGGGGTGACTGAAACACCGTCTCCCCCAGAGCTGCTCTGTGCTTGATGGTGCCTCCTGCCAAGCTGTGAAGCTCTTACAGCATTGTCTTGGCCTTCACACCAAGGAACTTTTGTCACCCTGCAAGTCAGTCCCTGGTGAGGAAGAAGGCCTTTTTAGTAATGATCAGCCCACCATGCACATGGCACAGAGAGACAGACAGACCTCCCTCCATGAGTGCATTACCTTGGGCTCAGGTGTAAACTCGATATCCAAATATGAGCAATAGCTGTAGCTGCTGACTCACTCACATCACTTCTCTTGGTTCTCTCATTTCAGCAGTGAGCTGGCCAGATATTATTCATTTTATTTGAGATGTCTGCTGAAGGTATAAATGTCTAGGCTTCCTGTAAGGAACAGATGAAGTCCAAAAGGCACAAGGTAAATGTGCAACAGACTGTCTAAGAGCACGCCTAAGGACTGACTAGGGCCTGCACTTCAGGCAGAACGAACGTCCACAGCCATTGCTGAGTCTGCAAATAGGTTGGATTTGTTGTTTTGTTTGCCACATAAAGGGTACTTTCAAGAGATGGCAGCTATGTGGCTTCTTGTTTTGTGTGGCTGAATTATTTAAAGACCTTGTTGTTAGGGGGAAATGCTGACTTTTCTGTAAGGTAGGTTACAACTCGCTTCTACGCAGAGTTCTGTTACAGCTTTTCTCTATCCTTGGGAAAACCAGGTTTTATTTTAGACTTGCCACACCATTCTGAAGGCAAATGACTGTACTTGAATGAAGTCAGAGGAGGGAAGAAAATAGCTCTTCAGTCACTAAGTTATGAAAAATTATTTGGATTTAGGCATCTGATATTTGTGTTCATTCTACTCAGAAACAACTTAGCACCAGCTCCTCAAAGTTTTTGCATCGTTAAATCTCCTCATTAACTTGGATAGTGACTACTGTTGAGGAGAATACGAAAATCTGTGCACCA